>NW_022987212.1:2684981-2986559 GCF_010094035.1 Trematosphaeria pertusa | reverse complement strand
CTCCTTCGCTTCCTCCTCCGCTTTCTCCTTCGCTTCCTCCTCCGCTTCCTCCTCCGCTATCATCTCCTCAAACTCCCTCATCCGCCTCTCCTGTTCCTCAGTCCTCACCGGCCCATCCACGCTGGCAAAACGGAACGCACCTTTCCTCTCTTCCCTTGTCATCTCAATCGCCTTGTCAACGACTACGCCCCAGCCCTCCCACACAGCACCCCTATCCTTCTCCGTCAACGGGCCCATTGTCGTCCTCCATCTCTTCGTGAGTTCCTCCTCGCGATCTTGACAGCCCACCATGAACCCGTACGCCTGTTGCAACTTCTCGTACAGGCTCTTGTGAGGACTGCTCAGGTCCGCAGTTCCTTCTCTAGTATCCTCTTCCCGCACACCAAATGGTGGCTTTGGTCGCGCGGGGTGGGATGCCGGGGGCGCATACGTCTCTAGAATTTCAAAATGTCCCTTGCGCACGCGGTTCTGTGTATTCTCCCACACATCGGCCGGTAGGAAGATGGCTTTGCTGAGCACGAGCGTCCCAGTTCCGAGGCGCGTGTAGCCGAGAACGAGGGCGTCTGTTTCCTTGCCGCGGCCGAGAACGGGGTGCACGATGATTTTGGGGACGTAGATGTGGATAGGAATGCCATGCGGTGAGGCAGCCTGTGGGGAAGCGATGGAGAGGTTCCCAGCGAGATTGGCGAGTGGGGTCATGGGAACTGGAGATGAAGCGTTGCGCTGAACGCTAGGGAGACCGGTGGAGGTGCCCGGGCTGAGGCGCTGAAGGTTCAGGCTCGGAGGAGGCTGCGCGCGGTTTGACGGTTGCAGAACAGATATGGAAGCTAGCGTCGGGAGGATGGTGGTGCTTTGAGGTGCATGAGGTGATCCCTGAGCGGCTATTAACTGCTGAAGGCGCGTCCGCTGAATGGGTCCTGATCCGAGCACGTTTTGTTGTGTAGTCGGTGGCGCCAGCGATATAGTGATCCCTGGTGGAGCGGTTGGGAGGATTGACCCGGTATTCAGACCTTGACTGGCTGCGGTCGCTATATTTATTGCTAGCGACGGTTGCGGTCGAACGGGTTGAGGTAGACTAGCCGCGGGGTATATTGCTGCAGTAGAGCCACCATTCATTCCTGCGAGCTGTCCAGATTGAGCAGGGGTTGGATTTGCATTCAGAGAAGGCACTCTGTTCAACACCGCTTGTCGCGCCCCGCTATTCAGTAGCGGCATCAGACTGCTAAGCTGAGTGCGGTTCAGACTCTGCATAAAGGCCGGAATGTTGGGAGCTACCGGCGCCGCAGGCGGCGGAGGAGGAGCGGTAGGCACAGGACCGGTTTGGGTGACACCCACTTGGTCTGCATTGTCATCCTCTTCGTCCTCGTCCATACCGTCTGAGTAGTCCTCATCTTCGTCGTCTTCATCATCCTCGCCTGATTCGCTGTCACTCTCCTCATTATTGAAGGGCAACTGAGGGAACTGTGGTAGAGGACGTAAATTACCTAGAGGAATCCGATCGGCAGCGTGTACAAAGAGCTTTGACTTTAGCTTTCCGAGGAGCGGCGAAGGGACGAGCCGGATAGAGTTCTGGCGGTGCTGGGTCATGGCTCGCATCCTCGCAAGGATATTAGCTGCAACGTCCGGGCGACCTGGATATGTTGTGGTTGGAGGGATAAGCGGCGGGGGGACGGTGTGATGAGCTGACGAGCCATTTCCAGGCATGGCCATACCATTCGCAGCTGAAGCAGTTTGTGCTGCCACTTGTGCCTCTAGAGCCAGACGATTGCTCAATGCAATCTCCTTCTGCTTCTCTCGCAGCCGTGCCATCTCCTCGTTCATCATGTATTGCTCCATAGCGTAGGGCTGATCCTTGTAGTAGTTCAAGAATCCTAACCCATGTCCGTACTCCGGTGTATCCCGTGGAGGTTCTACTTGCATCCTTCTGTAGTTCGCAATCTGCTTAGTAGTGATGCCTACCTCTTGCAGTAGCCAATATGCTCGCTGCCGGTTCTTAAAACACGCCGCGTAGTACTTTCTGCGCTTGTCATCGTCCCGGGGGACGTTGACCAACGGCGGGAGAGGCTCGTCGTTCGGGTCAGTCGGAGGTTGCATCCCGAATTTGACCTCTCGGTACTGCATGCGCTCGCTTTCTTCGGTCATCGTTTCCAGCAGTCTCAAGTCCGGCTTCTTTCGGGTGACCTTTGTCCCAAGTTTCTTCGCCGTCACATCGAGCTTATCGGTTCCTGTAGTCTTGTCTTCCCCGCCGCTCCCGTCGGCTTGACCCGGTTCTGGCATGCGCTCAATCGGAAATGGGTGATATTCGAAATCCCACAAGCTTGGAATTTCCTTCCTCAGAGCAGCCTTTAATGCTTTTCCATCCCCTTCCATGTAGTCGATCCATTGATACAAGAACTCGATCCAGTTTGGCACCAATTTGCTTTCAACTTGCACGATATCGATGAGGATGCGAAGCGTGGATTCTTCCTGTATGACCTCGCGGTCGAGACAACGCCGCTCACAGATGGTGTAAGCAGGCGGCTTGCGGTTAGGAGGCTGCGACGCTCCCGGCTCCTGCAGGGCCAGTCGAGGTTTCTTGGGCGTCGGAGGAGCACCGATTTCGCTAGAGGCCGCCTCCTCCACCTCCCACTGCACAAACCACGTCCAAAGCTCCTTGCCCAGGTGTCGCGCAATACGGTCGGTGAAGTCCTGAACCAAGGCCATGAAGATCTCGTGCTTCGTGTCCATCCGGTACACGAGCATGGCGCCTCCGTATTCTTCATACGGCACGAGCTTCGGAAACGGTTCGACATTGCCGGCGACGTCCTGCAGGTTGAGATAGCGGTCGTCGAGCAGATCGAGCACTTTGCCGTGCGACGACATGCTAGCGCGGTGGTTGGTGGAGAGTTGATGGTTAAAGTTTCAAGGTCGGGGTTCTGAGGTGAGAGTAAACGGTGGAGCGGGGTTACGTTGCTGAGGCAAACGCTGGACAGGTGGCGCCAAGACTTGTGAATAGCATCAACAGGGCACAGTAAGACAGCGGTAGTGGCGAAATGACGCAACTGACGAGAAAGCAAACAAGAAACCAACGCTAGAGGATGTAACATAGAGAATACGATTTGGCCGTTACTTGGGCAATCGCGGGTTATGTCGGCCTAAAGCATGCTGATGGTCACCGCATGCTATAATCATGTTCCGACCGTCTGTTGCCTTGGGAGAAGGGTATCGTCACACATTCCGCCTCTTACATCTTACAACTTGAAGTCAATACTCGCTCATTTCTGCTCGCGCAGTTTCTGTAGCACAGCGCTCACTCTATCCTCCGCATCCTCCCTCACCCTCCTCCAATCCGTCTCGTACACCTTCCTGACCCCTTCCTCAAGCGACCTATTCCACCTATCCTTCGCCATCTCCATCAATCCGGCAGGCACCTCTCTAGGCAGCGGTTCCGGCTCTGCGGGCTTCGGCTCGACGAAATTCAGGAGGACGTTTCGTTGTTGGCGGAGCAGCGCGGCTTGAGTGAGGCGGTTCTTGGTGTGTAGCGATATCGTGAGGTATAGGGCTGCCGATGTGAGGGTGAAGCCGCCGAGCTAGAGACTGGATGTTAGTATCTGCAACTGAGGAAAGACGGATTGCAACGTACGAAGCCGGTTGTGAAGCCCATGATGAAGCTATAGACGGGTGGAGGGAACCTCTGGAATCGCGCTTTCTCGCAGTTCGACGCGCCGGTCGCGCAAGCAATCAATGGAGACCGCGAAGCTTCTGCACCACGTGTAGTGCTAGGCGCTGCAGAGATCGAGGGAATAAACGGCGATGTTGCGTGTAGAACAGATGCTCGCGTTCTGCTGCGCTTGGGTGAGGTCAGCGCCGAAATCTTGGGATGCCCTTGATACGGAGCGGCCAAATCCGATCAGGAGCGCTACCTTCCTAAAAGGGCAGGTTTGCTGCCAAAGTGTCGATTGCTGCAGGACAATAGGTTCACCTTCACCGGCGACTTGTCATTATTCACTTCACTGGCCATGCGCTAGCGGCGCACCCGATACGGAGCAAGTAGCGTCTTATTCGGAGCGGGAATTTCCTAAAGAGGCAGCGTTGCGAAAACCGTAGATTACAGCTACAATAGTCCGCCACTTTTCACCCTCACCTTCACCATGGCCCGTGCGCTTCTTCACTCCAATATCCTCTAGCGCGCTTTCACGCAAGGCCTCATATTTTGTTTTTCCAATTTGCCCTCTCAAGCTGGGCTGGGCGAAATGATCATAGATTTGTATATTCATTACCGTGCACATCCTGAACTAAAATTCGTATCCAAAGCGCCGCCTCGTTTTCGTTTTCGATCCTACATTACGACTGAACACCTGTGCAAACGCCAATAGGAAAGGTCTACTCGTTCACCACTCTCAGCCCGTCGCCCTTTTGGGCCGCTGTTCCTGAAGCAAGGGGCCCTTCTTTCATCTTCTTCATGATGCCGCTGAATTTGCCGCCGCTTCGTCCCTCAACTTGCGAACCAGGAACTGGCGGACCACTGTATGGTGGCTTTGCATTGGGTTGCTGGCTCATATTCTGGGGGGCAGGGTTCGAAGGCTGCGGATGCATAGCCAAAGGATTCGGGTGCGGAATGGGCTGTCGGCTCATACCCTGAAGAGTGGTGTTTGGGGGAGCCTGCTGATTCATACCCTGGGCGCTTTGAGTTGAACGGAGCTGTTGGTTCAGGCTCTGAGGGTTTGGATTAGGAACAGACTGCTGGTTTATACCCTGAAGGCTCTGAGTCTGACGGGGCTGCTGGTTCAGGCCTTGAGGATTCGGATTTGGAGGCGGTTGCTGGTGATAGAAGCGGCCAGATTCCACCTCTGAACGGCCAGCGTCTATAGTAGCCTGGTTCTTGGCGTGAACGTTGGAGTTAGCGTTGGAGAAGCGCTTATCGACGGTATTATTGAGTGTGCCACGAAGAGCTTCGCCAGCGCCCTATAAGAGTGATAGTTAATGTTTGCTGATAGCGGCGGGGTCTGTATCGCCTTTCTTTAGATCCCTATCGTAATACGCGAAGTCCGATATCTAGCGGAATCGAATACAAAAGGTGGTGCACTCACATGAATGCCAGCGGCTGCAGTCTTCAGGTTCGCAAGCGTAGATGGTTTTTGCTGAGGTTGCGGCTGCTGCTGCCCTGGCATGAGCGCCGCTGGGTGGCTCGGTTCGCCATACCCAGACTGTGTATAGGGGGTGTACGGCGGTTGCGGTCCACCTTGTTGTTGGTTCAGGTTCTGCTGTGAGGGCACTTGGCGAGGTACTCCAGCTGGTGGCGCGCGTTTAGGATAGGAGAAGTGGAGCCGGTTGGGACTTGAAGGGCTCTCAGGAGACGCCAGAGGGTTGGGGTGTTCAATGCCAGGAGACACGGAATCCAGCTCAACCCTATTGCGCATAGTATTCTTGTTTGGAATAGGAGGTGACGGATTCGTGTGGCTGGGGGCTTGATGGGGAGGATACTGAGCCGGCTGCGGTGGGGCTGGGGACGGTGGGCTCGGTCCGGAGGTACTGGTAACATTGCTTCGAGGTGGGGTGCTGCCACCGCTATTGCTATTAACAGGCTGCTCTACGGTTGTAGAACCGCCAGGCCCCGTCGTCGTCGTCGTAGTAGTCTATTGGGTTCAGCCATCTTTATTTGTTACTGCGCCATTAGTTACCTACAGTGGTCGTGGTCGTGGTCGTCACCACGTTACCAGTCTTTTCATCTTGGTAAGTCTCCCTATGGACATTCTCCTGACTGGACTCGCGTGCCGTCTGCGAAGGAGGCGCAGGAGGCGCAAGATTCGTGTGCGTAGGCGGGGTGGGAGGAGTGATACTCGTTGCTGGCGGTTGAAGACTTGTAGCCTGAGGCCGCAGTTGTTCGCCGCGAGAATTGCGTCTTTCTGTACTCGCGAAACTCGGGTCTGCGCTGGTGTTGAGGTCTGATCTGGAGCTGTTGATGTTCTCACTGCTAAAGTAGGCAGAGTCTCCAGGCCCAGGGTCAGGTTCGCCGTCTTTGTGGTCCTTGTCTTTAGAGTGAAACGGGTTCGACAGGCGCCATCTTGATTTCTTCTCCTTATCCGGCGTCGAGTTCTTGTTGGGAGGCATTGCCGAGGGAGACGTGCCTGCCACGCTTGTGTCTAGTGGTGCTATTGCTGGGGTCTCTTGAGCCGAATATCGTCGTTCGCGACAGGGAGAAGGCGCAGCCCTTCGTTTTACAAGCTTGCCGCCTTGCCGCAGTGGTTCTTGCATTTCATCGAGTCCAAGAGGGAAGTAGACATGAAGAGTAGAATCAATTGGGTTGTTGTGAAACAGAGACAGAGCGCAGAACCTGACCATAAGCAGGTCACTACCAGCTCTGACATCATGTCTCGCACGCGCCACATTGCGAACGACCTGTGGCTAAAAGCTCCTGTGGCGTCCATCCTGCGGGGCCGGCCCAATCGTAGTGAGCGAGGACGTCGATCGTCGACATTCGAGGACCGGAGGATGCAGGGTAGACTTGCTTGACGTCGGTGGAGGATGCGAATTGGTGGATGTCTGGACCGGTCCTCACGGCCGCCGGATTTCGGGGATGCGCTATCCCTTTTCGGAATGGGGTCGAGCTGCGGCTTTGGGGCTGTTTCCACATTCCTGTTGGACCAGGCGAAGACGACCGTGAAAGATGTCAGACTATTCCTCAGGGATGCATGTTCCTCCCATACCCCATCGTTTCCCCTCCTAGATCTTGTTCGTTCCACAATACGAGGCGCCTACAGGGATATGCCTCAGCTCAACCCCACCTCTTTCAGGCGTCCTCTGACACCTCCAACATGCATACCTAGGTAGCGACTTCCAATCTGCCTTTGATTTCCGATCTATGCAGCTGTTCCGTCCACAGCTGGGAGCCGGCGATCTGCGGTGCGGATGGAGTGACCGTTCTATGACCTGCCTTCCACGAAGCTCAAAATGGCCGAGGTAGGGCTGATCGCTTCGGTCATCCAGGTAGCCGGCGCGGGCCTCAAACTCTCGCAAACCCTGTATCAATATGCCGATAGCGTTGCTTCCGCCGATCGACGCGTCAAAGACATCGCAAAAGAGGTCCAACTTACAAGCTTCGTCATCGAAGAGCTCGGATCTCTCTTCAAACAAGACGATACCTCAGCCCTCCTCTCGGAAAATGCACGCAAGACTGCCGACGAAACGGTGCGCGAGTGTTCTTCGGTATTCAAAGAACTGGATGCAGCTCTCAAAAAGACGAAGAAGAATACCCTGGGTCGCTTGATGTTGCCGTTCCGCGAATCGAAGATAGAGCTGCTGAGGAGCCACATCGACAAACTGAAGAGCACGCTGCAGCTGTTGATGCAAGTGCTAACCCACGCTCATCAAGTTGCTTCGCAAAGGCTGGATCGGGAGGCAGAAGCCGCACAGCGCGAGCAGATCAAGGCGTTACTCCAGAACAAGAAGGAGTCAACGAAGAGATACGAGGAGTCCCTGAAGAATTTCCGGATGAGCGAAGACAGCACGGTTGTCGATGAAGATGAGCCAGACAAGGAAAAGCAGAATCTTTTCTCCGAGGGCATCATGGCTATATCAACTGCGTCCGTCAGCTCAACCATTACGGTCAAAACACTGGAGACATGTGTGCATCACATAGAGAGCCTCTTGGAGGATATCGAGGACCTGCAACAGGCTCTTTCGAACCAAGAGAAAGGAGGCGATCACTCGGAGCATCACCAGAGCCTTATCGGGTCTTACTTTCGTGCCCGCGGTCATTTGGATAACGTTCTTCTGGGCAATGCGAAAAGCCTAAGAGAGAGCACTTCAAGCAGCGTAATCATCGAGTCTGAGGCTGAAGAGAGGCGGGAAAAGATCCTCATGAAAGAGAAGGATGCTAAGCGAGCGATGACTAAGTCGACGAGGGAGAGAAGACGGCAGCGAGTGGACCGGAAGCGCGCTGCTCTTGCTGATGAAGAGTTGGAGACCAGCTTTTCAAAGACTCTAACCGGATCTACTCTTCGCGACGCCGAAACACGCACGTCTCAAGAGAGCGTTGTCCAAACAGTCGTCCAAGGGAAGGCTTCGCGCTTCTCCGGGAAGACATACACCGAAGAGGACTTCAAGAGAGCGGTGCAGATGGCCAAGGAGGAAGCAAGAAGGGAGGAGCGCGAGAGACTTGCGGCCGAAACTGGGATAGCTACGGACAAGCGAGCGCTCGATGAGCATGGTAAGGCACGTCGAGCCGCGGGAGCGGCACGTAAGGAAGCCGTGCTGAAAGCAATGGCGATGAAAGCAGCCGAAGAGGAAGCTAGGACGAAGGCCGAGAAAGAAGATGGAGAAGCCAGGATGAAAGCTATGAAGGAAGTTGAAGAGGCTCGACTGAAGGCAGAGGAGGCAGACAAGAAGGCGAAAGCTGAGTTTGAGAGAAGGGTACAAGAAGAGATCGCGAAGAGAATTGCTCAGGAAGCAAAACCTACTGTTGCCCTAACTCAGCCTCCTATCAAATTCAAGGATGCTGTTGGCAGAAGATTCAGCTTTCCTTTCCATCTATGCAAGGCCTGGCAGGTAAGCGTGCGAGGCGTCTCTCCAGAGTTGGCATGGATTTGGCAGTCATTTACTAACCAGATATAGGGCATGGAAGGACTCATCAAGCAGGCATTTCTGAACGTAGACATTATTGGCGACTATGTCATGGAAGGCCGGTATGATCTGCTCAATTCCGAAGGAATCATCATATTGCCCAGCTATTGGGAAACTGTCATCCAACCTGGATATGAAATTACAATGCATATGCACCCTATGCCCAAGAGAGAAGATGATTCGCCTCCTCCTTCCTCTCCCCCTCCGCCGCCGCCACCGCCTCCTATGGAATATGATTGCTTGCCGGACAGCATGATGGAAGAACCGTCCTGGGAACAACCGGAATACACGGACAACGCGGACAGCGTTGATAGGGAACCAACATTGGCAGTGGACGATGGAAAATATGGGCTTCCCTCAAAGCCCGCTGCCCCGGTCAGCTTTATCTACGGGAAGGACGACGTGGGAATCTGGGAAACTGCTCGTGCCACTTCAGCGGCTCCAGATTTTTTCTTTCCTACCAAAATCGGTTCCGAACCCTCAACAGCAGATGGTAGCGAATATCCGCCCCGCATGAACCCGGCTGAGTCTGTTAGTTTTATTGCTGACATGGCAGGCCGGATCTGGAAGGTGGATGATGTTGATCTCTTTCCCGAGGCGTTCGAAACAGGCCATCGAGAGCGAATGCCGGGTGGTGTTCATGGGGATGCAGCTATGGCCGGGGATGCGGGGGCCGACTCAGTCCAAGTTGACCGGGGTGCACTTGGGGGGCTGCCGGATAGACGAGATCGATACAAGATGATCGGGAAAGAAAGAAGGAAGAAAATGAGGGACAACGCCTCCCCCTCTGCGCCTCCTAGGATCTCCTTTCATGGCGAAATGGAAGACCGGACTGTTCAATCGAGCCCAGATGATAGTAGACCAGTCGACATTGTCATTGGCGGTTCACGCAGACACGAAGTTGAATATCAAACGCAGAAGGACAGGATGGAGGGAGAGCGACACTCGAGGAGATCAGAAGAGTTAAAGGAGAAACGTGAAAGACTTGCTGAGCTTAAGCGGCTGCGTGTAGAGAGGCGGCGATTGGAACTTGAGCAAAAGCGGGAAGTCGGGGAACGAGAACAACAGCAGCGTACAAAAGAGGCAGAAGAAGAACGCAAGAAGGTAGTCGCGATGCTTACGCTCAAGGGTGAGAAAGAGGAGCAGGAAAGCAGAAAGACGCTCCAGCAAGGTATTGAGGAAGATCCCCAAGAGAAAGCGACAGCCCTAAGGGAAATGATGGAGGGGGTAGTGTTAGGACCAGCAAAGGAGCGGCGGCGGGCGGAACGGCAATACCTCGCCCATTCCGCCACAGAAACCCCAGCCACAGCGGAAGAAGGAACCGAACGAAACCCTTCACATAATGTCCCTCCTTACGATCCTTTCTCGCAAGATCGACCGATAGGTGAAGCAAGCATCGTTTCCTCTGCCAATATTAGGGAAGAGGTGCCAGTGGCTACAAGAATAGAAAGACTGGTCAGAATGGGATTCTCGCTCATCCAGCTCGAAAAACACGACGAAGCAGAAATGCTCTTCAGAGAGGCAGAGAGGTTGCGGGATGAGAGCAATGATGCCGTTGAGTTTCCCATGCACCATCGCGGTACCGGGGAATACATTTATCACTGGGGGCAAGGGGCCGGCGCAGAGGCGTCGCACACAGGTGCAAAGGAAGACCGCACCTACTACCTTGCTGCTCCGAGTCGATCTGGTCCCCGTCCCGAAAAGATCGTTCAGCCGCAAGCGCCTCCTCAGCGCAAGGCTCAATCGCTATCCGACCACACTGGCAAATTGGAGTCCGATGCCTATGAAAGGACTACTACACGTGGGGCTATGCCACGCACACCAACCCCCCTCATTTTCAGGCGAAACCCTCGTTCCACGCCAAGTCTCTTCTACCCCTCGTCGTCTCCCAGCGAGCTCAAGCCCTCTCGCGAGTACACGCCTCTCTATCTCCTCGAGCGCAAGCCCAATCGCAACTCGATCAAGACGATAGAGGAAGTGCTCCCTACCCTTCCTCCAGGCCGTAGTAGCAGCCCCTCCCAAGCCTCTTCCAACAATGCCAAAGAGGATGAGCACCAGTCTGCCGTTGATGATGATGATGATGATGCGGACCGCGAAGTCGACGAGCTGCTGAGGGAATGGACGACAGTTCTCGGGTAGTTAGTCCAGCTATCTCTACCACGATAAATCTACCTCCATTTTCCGCTCGCTTCAGATCTCTCCATTCACTTCACCCCGCATCTCAGAAGACAACCACACTCCGTGATTCCCCACTATGCCCTCCATGCACTACCGTATGCCGCATACCCCTCCACAAATCCCACTAGCCACGCACGATGAGCCACAGCGGGGAACCTCCCGCGCACCCGGCCACACGGCGTGTTTACTCGATTCGCGCACGCGATCAGATCGGCCCAGGCCCTTGCTAGCGGCGGATCCAGCGAGGGATGAGTGAGCGAATTGTGTCATATTGTGGGGTGGAATGTAGCCTTGTCTGTCGTTTTGCGCAGCGCGCTGTTGCTTTTGTCGAGGAGCAATGGAGGGGCTGAAGCGGGTAAAGAAGGGTTGGACTGGTAGTAGTGGGCTGGGTGGCTTTCCTTTTGCGGGAAATTTCGGGAATGGCGGGGTTAGAATCTGATAAAGCTGCATTATCGTAAAGCGGACACGGGACTGCTTTTGGTTGTGTGACGTCGATAGTGAGGTTATCGATAACGAAATGCATAGATATCCAAGATTCGTATCGTTACTCTGTCAATTCGTCAAGGTAGATATCTAATATGTACAGTGTCGTGAAGTGAAGGTGTGGTATACCATCGCCCAATTCGCCCGTTATTCCTCCAATATTATATACACATGCGTCTCATGTCTCAGCTGCTGGGCTGCCAGCAGTTCACCACCAGTCACCCTGGTCCTTCATGGCCGCAGCGACTTTCTTGAACCCGGCAACATTGGCGCCCGCGACAAGCGACGGGAACTCGCCCTCAGCAGGAGTAATATACTCCTTCGCCGTCTCCAAGCAGTTCTCGAAGCACGACTTCATAATGCCTTTGAGCTTCTCGTCGACCTCCTCAGACGTCCACCTCAGGCGCGCAGAGTTCTGCGCCATCTCGAGACCAGAGACGGCGACACCACCCGCGTTGGCGGCCTTGCCGGGCCCGTACCAGATGGAGGTACCCCTGTTCTCCCTCCGGTGCGCCTCGAAGGTCTCGATAGCCTCCTGGGTGCAGCCCATGTTGGAGCCCTCGGCGATGAACTTGGCGCCGGCGTCGATCAGGGCCTTCGCCTCATCGCCAGAGACTTCGTTCTGAGTTGCACAGGGCAGCGCGACGTCGACCTTACCGACGTGAGTCCAGGGGCGCGCACCGTCAACGTAGTGGTAGTCGTAGCCCTCGAGATCGGTAAGCGCCTTGCGGTCGACCTTGAGAGCGGCAATCTTGTTGATGACCTCAGGGGTGAAGCCGGGACCCTCGGTGGCGATCAGTGCGCCCTTGCTGTCGGAAAGAGAGACGACAGTGCCGCCGAGCTCAATGACCTTCAGTGCGGCGTACTGGGCGACGTTGCCGGAGCCGGAAATAGCGACCTTCTTGCCCTTGAAGGACTCTTGGCCTCCAGAGGCATAGTGAATCATGTGATCGACGTAGTAGACGAGGCCGTAGCCAGTGGCCTCGGGACGGATCAAGCTGCCACCCCATGCGAGGCCCTTGCCAGTCAGCACACCCTCCCACCTGTTGCGCTCAGCTCGGTATGTGCCAAACATCCAGCCGATCTCGCGGGGGGACACGCCGATATCGCCCGCGGGGACATCGGTGTCCGCGCCAATGTGCTTGCTGAGCTCCTTCATGAAAGCGACACAGAACTTGCGGATCTCGTTATCGGACTTGCCCTTAGGGTCGAAGTCGGCACCACCCTTGCCGCCGCCCATCTGCACTTAGAGATGTTAGCCCTAGTACCTCATCCGCAGGTCATGTGGCGGGACTTACGTCCGGTGAGGGCATTCTTGAAGATCTGCTCGAAGCCCAGGAACTTCAGAATGGAGAGGTTGACAGTGGGGTGGAAGCGGAGACCACCCTTGTAGGGGCCGAGAGCGGAGTTGAATTGCACGCGGTAGCCCTTGTTGACCTGGCACTGGCCTTTGTCGTCTTCCCAAACAACGCGGAACTGAATGACTCGCTCGGGGATGGAGGCGACTTCGAGGGCCTTCTTGTACTCTGGGTTCTTCTGGAAGAGGGTGGAGGCCTCAAGGGTGGAGACGAGCTCTGTACTGGGCGTTAGCCAGTAGCTCTGGAGCCATTGGTTGATAGTTCTCTTCGTGAGGGTTGAAAGCTTGACAGAGTTGCAATGTTCAATTTGAGCTCATGTGCTCCGATTGAAGGCGCAAGCCTCACAAAAGCATTGTGGACAAGAGGAAGATTGGTGGTGGTGGAGGGGCACTTACCCTTCCTGGCTTGCTCAAACTCGGGCTCGGCCATTGTGACTGTGTTCTGGGGTATCTTGATGCAATCTAAAAGCAAAGTGTATTGGAAGTTGGAGAAGTAGGTTGCAAAGCTGGAGATAGGTAGCAAAAGAGTGGTGACGCAGAGCAGGCGCTGTGAGGCGTATAAATACTCGTCCTGGAGCTCGCGCAGAGCTGGCGGGGTGCTCGCGCAGTCGCCGGGTGAAAAAGAAAAGCAGTTTAACGTCACCAGCGCATGCAATTGAGCGCTGGGGGGCTCTGCTAGTGGTCAATGGCTGCCAGTCCAGATTTCTGCTTCGCAAACCGTGGTGTCCGCTCAACTGATAAGGGAACAAAGAGCCAATGGCAGGCTCGCAAGGCGATGCGCACGTGACAAGCCCGCGCTCTGCGGCTTGCAGAGCTGTAATAGCTGGCCGTCATCCCGAGTTCGGCCGCAGGTCGGCGCGAGAAAGCTGTTACGTCGCTGCATCCCAGGGTCTGAGGGTGAAGTGGGAGGGGTGGGCGCGCTCCGCAGCTCGACCGCGGAGGTGTGGCTTTTTTTTCGGCGGTCACACGTCGCGTCGGCCGTCAGCCTCTCACGCGGAGGGCATGCCGTCAAATTTTCTGCTACGAACCACTCCGCCGGATACAGCCCTGCCAAGACCGTCTGATCCTCCGCCCATTCTTCCGGCCTCCACACGTTCAAAGCCCACCTGCACTCCCCACCATCCGCAGTCGCTGAAACAACCCCCACGCGCAGATTTTGTTCTCGTCGGCGCACCCTCACGCGGTCTCAGTGGGATCCCAGTCTCCAAAACAGTCAGCGGCGGAAATATTGAGCGATTATTGAAGCACCGACATCGCTCCTCCGCATTGAGTGGGCGGTGGTGGTGCGTGTAGGGGGGACACTGACCTGTGACCAGATACTCGTCTAACCTATCTATCGTCTCCATGTCGGCATCCTCGATCGCGAACCCCCCAATATCCGCGTTCTCGACGATCCTCGCCTTCTTTGAGCTCTTAGGCAGTGGAACGTAGCCATGCTGCAGGCTCCATCGGATGAGTAGCTGCGCCGGCGTGCACGAATACTTCTTAGAGAGCGAGACGATTGTTGGATGCTTCATCCGCAAGGCTCGCACGAGCGGCGCGTACGCTTCCACCACAATGCCATGCTCTTGGCAGAAGGAAGTGATGTCCTTGCGGGTGTTGAAAGGGTGCACCTCGACTTGATTGACAGCCGGGAGCACCTTGGGTTTGGAGGCAACAAGCTCTTGCAGCTAGACACGTGTGGTTAGTCAACCCTGCCTGATATAGAGTTACTTGCATGTCGTATGTTATCAGCTCCGATGGGAGACTCTCTGGTCTTGGCCGCCTGGTATGAGAATTTTGGCGACAGAAGGATACGCGGCTTCGAATTTTCGCCGCATCGTATCCGCCAGACCGGATCAGCTCCCGCCAGAGATGTTGGACTGCAGTGTGCTCAGCTCCTGCATGATGGCGCGTCCGGTGCATGTATAGGAGCTGCTTGCTCCTGGGCTCCCAGTAAGGGGCTGGAAGTATTCCAGCATCTCCTGATAGGCTCCGTGTTTTTGCCGCTTTCGCCAACATGCAGTAGCTTCGACAGGACTTGTACGATGATACGAAAGGTCGAACTGACATGTTTGACGCCGTAGTTAGAGACTCCACCAATCCTGATCTCGCCATCATTGATTGCGTCCTCGACAGCTCTCCAGCTCTCAAGGCGCGCCTTTTTGCCACCGTAGGGCGAGTGCAGGAGGAACAGGTCAATGTAGCCCAGGCCGCACTCCTTGACGGACCTCTGGATGGCCTTGCGAGCTGCATCGTAAGTGGAGTTTGACGCTAGCTTCGAAGTGAAGTGGATGTCTTCCCGCTTCAGCGATTCAGTATTGGCGTCGCTAGCCAGAAAATCGAGGATAGCCTGGCCCGATTCTTTCTCATTGTGATACATTTGGGCACTATCGATGCTGTTTTGCGGTAGTTGTGAATGGTTGCACGAGGGCTGAGAGCGTCGTGACCTACCCTCGATAACCGGCCTGCTGGCGTGAGTACACACATGACATCGGGTCGCACGGACATCAGGAACGCATACCTCCAGCGCCCAACGTACGGCTTGGTATGTTGTAGCTCCAGATGTCAAATACACACCGAGGTGGATGGTGGGCATAGAGAGGCCATTGGCGAGCTGGAATGGGTCAACAAAGGCGTCCTCGTGCGACGGTGATAGCACTAGCCTTGGTGCGCGAGGCCAGCGAGTATGACATGGTGGGCCAGGAACAGGCAGGATTGTCGATGCTGCAGAATCTGAGCCACGATCTGTGGGTGTTGCAAAGGGCTGGAGGGTTGACGCAGGTTCGCACATGTTCGGCAGGCTTTGCGTTACCTCATCGTCATGTCGCTCGCTTCGCGCCCATGCTGCCGGGCCGTCACCAGCTGGTCGGAGGCGAGATCCAGCCATTGTAACCCAGGGGTTGCGCCGCGGAGGGGGTCGCACGCCTCAACAAAGACTGCAAAGGCTGCGGCACCAGATCAAAAAAGATCGATTGGGTGCAGCGCTCCCCTGCCGAGTGGCAGACAGGCCCTGCCGCACCTGAGAGGGCGGCCGCGATATGGCGGTGCACCTTACGATTGGGCGGGCCGGGACCGGCTGGGCCCTGGGAACACGCGTTTCAAGCCGAGAAGCAGGCCATCTGTGGCTCGGTGACGTATAAGCATTCTGCGACTGCCGTTTGAGAGTATTGCCTGCCCCATTGAGCATACGCTGACCAGTATATTGGTCGGCGATGCGGGCCCGGGGCAGGGCGCAGGCAAAAAACAAGCACTCTGCACGCTCTGCGCGAGCATGGCTCGGCCGCGAAGAGAGGGAACTGCATGCGGGCGCACGTCTGCAGAGCTACCTGGGTGCTGCTACTACTGTGCAAGGTACCGGAAAGGGAGCGCTGTCTGCTTCAACGTCCCGGAGGTGAGTCGCAGCGGTAGCCGCCGACATAGCGCAGACTGCCGCGTCTGACGGAACATGGCGCATTGTCAGGGCCACCCGGTCGGCGACCGCCAGGCCGGCCGGTTCGCGCTTGTCGGGCTCCTCGGATGACAAAAGCAAACGCTCGCGCAGTGTTGTCGTGAGGGAGCGGACAGGGCAGAAGTTTGTCTGGATCTCGGCGGCGCCGACGCGCCCCTCGCCGAGCGCGCCTGCCAGTCGCGGGCCCTGGATCTGGGGAAGGCACGCAGCGTCGCATCATCGGCGCCGAAAATTCGAGCAGCGGGCGCAGGGGAGGGTAGCGCGCAGCTGAACGCTTCCGAGAAGAGCCATCGCTGGCGAGCAGCGTTTGTGTCTGGCGTCGTCGACGTCTGCACTCAGGCCGATCGCGCAAAGCCGCGGGCGGGCCACACCACCCTCCTGCAGGTCCCTCTCCACCACGCCGGAACAGCCACACTCACGCGCGGTATCTCCGTCCTCCGATGCTCTCGATTGGCCCGCAGGCGAGGATCGAAGCAGGGGAGCCGCAGCCGAGCAGACGCCTCGAACTCCAATATCCAGGGATTAGTTTTGGAGTAGAGAGAATCTCACCAGGGCTTCAATAAATGGCCTGGCGTCGAAGCCACATGTTGGGCCGATCCGCCCTGTCTCCAACACCACGCCCGCGCCCTATATAACTTCAATAGCTCGCCCGCTATACCCTCATCTCGTCCAGCGCCTGGCAGCAGCCCCTCCCACACTGGCACCCGTCTGGCATTCCGCGGTTCCCCTTCGTCATTGATATAGGTACTTGCCTGTTCTGGACCGGCCTCCCCTCGCAGCACCCACTCACCGTGCAGCCCATCTCTCGCCGGTGCACGCCGTGCTAGTCGCCAGGTGTGTAGCCCTCGCCCATAAAATTGGTGTTCCTGCTCTCTGGCCAACCAGGCACGCTGATCTCCTTCGTCCCTGCAGTAGTAGCCGAAGCCCGCCATGTCGAACCTGCCCGGCTTCCAGACACACTTCCCAGCAGGATACCCTGCCTTCCATCCAAGAGGAGGAGCTTTTCCCGGCGCCGCGAGTTCATCGTCGGGCGAGTCAGGATCTGCAGAGGCCGGTGGAGCTCCGCAGTTCGACATCTTCGAGTGGCACCCCGCCTACCAGAGCTGCCAGCGCTTCTTTCTCGACCACGCCCAGTACGAAACCGGCGTCCAAGCGGTTGCCGCCCTCATCAACATCTGCCTGCCCTTCCAATGGACGTCCAGCCCCATCACGAACGCAACGGGGCCGCAACCTCCCTCTTCGGGGCCTGCAGCCTACAACCTGCCGTGGCCGCGCTCGGGTCCGGTGAGCAACTCTAGAGGCCAGCCGGTGCCGGTGTGGGTATCCCTCGTCCCGTACATCCGCCGTCTCGTCATCACCGGCATGGACACGGTGGGCGTCATGCATGGCTTCTTCGGTGACGACTGGAGGAAAGGAGTCGGGCCCGTTCATGAATGCGAGCGACGCAACTACCTGTTCGCGGCGAAGAGTGTGGGGTGGGCCAAAGTCAAGTACCAGTACGACATGTCTCCGCACGAGGCCGTTCCCTTCCTCAAGCCGCTCCAGAACGTGCAACTGGCGGAGATCGAGGGCGCTGAGAAGACGTGGAGTCAGTGGCTGGCTATGGAGGATTGGATGGTGGGTCCTCGGGCGCCAGAAGTGGACGAGGAGGCACGGCGCGAGGCGTAACTTTCGGTATGGAGTATGGCGTCGGCCGACGGTTGTCATTTACCCACCCGACTTGGGTGCTTGTGATGCCACCGCGGCAGGGTTTTATCGAACTTGCATGGCGCTGGAAATATATGGGCATGGGGGCACCGCATCCGTCCATGTGCGGTTTTCGTCAGATGGGTCTTCGCAGATGCGGCATCTTTTCCATAATGATAAGGATTCAGATTCGTGGGGATCTTGTGCATCGATGTCGTGATGATGTGCCGGGACAAAAAGCAATTTGCCAACCCCACCAGCCACAGCAAGACTTGGATCGGCGGCTTCGGCATGCATCCGAAGCAGGAAGGCCGCCGCGACACACCCTGGTCGAACCCTTGTAGACGTGCACTTCCCGTGCGTTACCCGTCCCGAAAAACATCGGGCAAGGGAACGCTCCCTTGTGCGACGGGGGACAGGATCCAAGATTCGTGAGATCAGGGACGCGCAGAGCTCGTATCCCGAGTCGTGCGCGCAGTCCCAGCCTCGCTGGGGTGGAGCGCCAAGCCTGATCGGCAGTCACTCAACCGCTCTATTCACACGAAGCTTGTCCCCATTCCTACCCACCCACCACGCCTCAATAATTCGAGTCGTCCAGCCGAGCCCCGCGCCTCGAGCCGTCTTCCACTCATGGGTCATGGACACTCTGATGAAGGAGTGGGCCCTCTTCCTGGACCGATGCCTGGAAAACCGGATTCGCGCTGATCTATTCGATGCTGCAGCCGCTCAGCTCTACAGCAAATCGCCCCTTCAGGGACGTAAGCTGGCAGCATTGTTGCTCAGGCCGCATTCTCCTGCCGCTAGCAGTCTTGATCCACGCGTCGTCGTCTATGTCGAGCGACTGCTGGCCTTGCGAAAGGTCGATGCTTCCGATGTTTTATCCTCAGCTTTCCAGTTCTCAAAAGATCGTCCCCCAAGAGCAGGAGATGTGGCCAACCCAAAGGATCCGTCGCCATGGCAGAACCCGCCCGAGCTGGAGGAGGTTATCTTTCATCGCCTCCACAAAGCATTTTCAGGGGAGCGTCCCGAGCGACCGGTAACCAACACGGAGGGTATCCGGACTTTGATCGTCGCGTCAGGCTGGATGTCGGCCATGGTGACATCCCACACCAGCGATTCCATGATGCAGGCCATGGCCGGGATCCAGCAGCACCCCCAGCAACAATCTATCAATGTCCGCGAGGCTCTTGGCATGCTCGTGGTGGGGCTGATTGAAAATACCAGAATCCTTCAATTGCTGAACAAGGATGAGCTCAAGGGTGGGTATATTTCCTATCTTCCGGATGCGAGATCGCCGTCCTGCTCGAGCTCCCGCTTACGAATGCCCCCAACCTCTATGTAGACATGCTCACATGACTCATAGATGTCCGAAAGAACTTTGCCCAGGCGCTGTCAACATTCATCCCATTCCTATCACAGACTTCCATACAGATTGCGAATCGGTTGGAAATATATCAAAAGGAGCATGATCTGCATGACAAATCAGTCTCCAACGCCAATAGGGAGGTGACCGAGAACGCTGGGCTCGACGTTATGGCCTTGCAACTAGAAGCAGTCATCGACCTCCCATTGATCAATACGAGAGCAGGGCTCTACATCTTTCTCAATGCATTGGTACGAGCTACAGTTGCAGTTGCGCCTACCTTTTCAGCAAGCTAACGTGAGTAGCTTGTTGCCCGGCCTCTTACAGATGACTTCACCATCAACAACTACCTCCATTCACGCTACAAGGTAATGCTCTTACTATTTTTCATTGTTCAAGAAGAGCACTAATTTGCCTAGATGGACGCTCAGACTATGGCCACGGATCTGATCACGGCTGGGTTTGATATCTTAGCAAATGCCATGTACCGGAGTGAATCGAGCCAGACCATGTTCTGCTTGAAATCCTTTCTGGTTAACAAAGTCCCCATCCTCCTGACCCAACTCACATCTCCGATATACGCCATGAATCCGGAAGTATGCATAACTCAGGCGCTCAGCCGCGTTGATCCAAATGCGTTTCCAGCCTTCTCTCAAGGCTTTGACGACATCATGGGAAGTAATAATTCTCTATCCGATGTACGTCAGGACTTCCTCAATGCCTGCGCTTTGCATAGTCTCATCCCCGCCAACACCGTTGAGCGTCTGCTGGGAGAGACCCCTATGCAAGGTCCTCCGGAAACGAAGTACCTCAAGCAGGACCTGGTTAGTCAATGTAAAGACAACTTCGAGAAGGTAAACATGTTTATCGACGAGCTCGAAAACTTAGACGGGAACGCCGGGGCTATTGTGAGCGCTCTCACAGAGGTATGATAGGCTCGAAAGTGTTGACTGCCTTTACTGATCGGCTTCAGTTCATATCCCATCTGTGCGAGACACAAATGACGATGTACCTGAAGACAATATGCAATCTGCTTTCGAAGAAACCCCAAGCCTTGGATGTGATCCTGCAATTCACGTCTCCGGTTAGCATCCTGCGACCACTTTGCCAGTTTTTGGATGAATGGCGGTATGAAGGCGACCAAGGTAAAGCCGCAGCAATTCACACGATCTGCCTACTAACTTTATCTAGGCGAATACCAGCCTGTGTACGACGAGTTCGGAGCCATCCTGGTTCTTATCATGGCGTTTGTGCACCGATACGATCTGACGTATCACGACTTAGGTGTCAGCCACGATTCATTTGTCGCTCAGCTGCTCCAGCGTGGGCATCGCAGCGTTCCGCCGGAGGAACTCACCGATGAGCAGGGCAAGCACTTAGGAAGCTGGCTCCGAGGTCTCTACGACTCGGATAAGGAAGGGCTGAGCAATGAGGTCTTCGCTTCTTGCCGTCCGCAGGATTTCTATCTAATAGTGCCGACACTTTTCAGCCAAACCGTGATGGCTTGCTCCGCGGAGGTCCTATCTTTGGACTCGGTGAAGGGCGGGCTGGAGTGTAAGTGGCGCCTAATACGAAGTAATAGAACGCCAGCTAATTGCTTTTTTAGATCTCCATGAAACCTTTCTGCTGCCGTCCCTGGTCGGTGGTTTGACATGGATGGCATCGCACGCGCTTACGCAGAAGCATCATGATCTCGATATGCTGATGCAGATATTCCTCAAGCTGATCCGATCCGCCCCCACGTCCGGAGATGCACAGGCCATGCATTCCACGATCTTATCCGTGGTTTCCGCCCGCCTCGAGAAATGCTTCCGCACCCTGAAGCGGCGCCACCCGAGCCGCACAGACATCGAACCGCTGCTTCAAGCGATCAAGGGTAACCTCAACTATGAGCGATCGGTCTACTCGGCAATGACCGAATTGGAGCAGTGGACGAACGCGACCAACAACACACTGTATACTTCGCTGCGCCACACCGTACAACAACTCTCCCAATGGGCTTCTACAGCCTCATTGCAGCCCAACCCGCCAAGCTATACCCATCGACAGGTGTACGCTGCCCTCAAGCTGCTCGGCGCCTCGAAGACACTACGAGCGATCACCGACGAGATCAAGTCTCAGACGGACGGCGGCAATGGTGCTGCGGCTCTTGACATTGGTGTCTCCCTCATCTGCGCACCCATGGTTGAGAACAGCGTGATTCCCGTCGACTGGGTGGGCAGCTCAATTCCCGCGCCTACCCCACCACGGACACGCATTAATCTTCGCGAGATGCTAAAAGCCGAATTTGACAACGCCGCGAGCGTCGTATCCACCGACCCTCTCGCCGCTGAAACAATAGTCCGTCTGCACCGCCGTGTCGAAGCCCAGCTCGCCGTCGTCGCTCAAGCCAGTCTCCAAGCCGCGCATGTCGACCTCTCCAATGTTGGCATCGATGACGTGCAAACCCAGAATCTCTCTGCAGATCTTGATAAAGCAATGAATGACGCTGCCGCAGCTGTAGGTATTACAGCTACAGGTGGCGAGATGCAGGATATGGACAAGCAAGCGCTCCAGCGCACCATCGACGAGCACCTAGATCTGTCTGCAGGAGGCGCTCTCGATCTGAGCGTCATGGGTGTTGGTGCTACGGGGGCTGGTGACATGGGCGCGGATATGGATCTCCCTGAGCTCGATCTTGGAGATATGGGCGATATGGGAGACATGGGAGATATGGGTATGGGTGAAGATGACTGGGGGCTTGACTTTTCGGGCATGGACTAGAGCGTTCGACGTGGTTTCTTTTTCCCCGCTCAAGGACGAACCGGGGTAGTAGTATGGAAGCTTTGAGTACAGGAGCTGCTAGAATGCTGGTAAGCTCGGTGAAATACTCGGCTTAGCTTGTTGAAAAGAAGAAAAAGCCCAAGGTCCGGCACCCGGGATTCTGGTAGACAAGTGGTTTAGCTTTCGTTCCTGCATTAATCGCCGAAGACACGCCTCTACCCTACCGACATTACCAGTGAACGTAGTAAATATCAATCCCCTAAAGTACGGCTTTGCTCGCACATTTCACGATGTATTGTCTCCATCGCTGTATTACCCGCCCGCAAAATCGCACTACCGAGGCCGAGGTTACCCAAATGTAGTAATCGTAAATCAAAGCAGCGGGGGTTGTACTCTCTGGCCCAACCGTGCCCCACATCCAACAACCTTGCGGCTTACGGAAGACCATACCTCACACTCCCCTCCTTCGGCCCAGCCCAGCCCTAATCACACCCTCTGAGCTCTATTTCCCTTCCATTGGCACCCTGAGCAAAGCCAGACACCCAGACACCATGCCGTACGATTTGAAGGGCCGGAATGTGCTCGTCACCGGCGGCTCGGCGTAAGCCTCAACCCCTACCTAACCTACCTACCTCGACAGACAAACCTCCTTCCACCTCTGCTCTGTCCCTTTAGCAAGCGCATAGTTTTAGCGGCTAATGACCTAGGTGAACAGAGGTCTTGGCGCCCTCCTCAGCACCACCTTCGCAAAGGAAGGCTGCAACGTAGCAATCAACTACTTCAACCGGCTGGAGCCGGCGCAGAAAGTGCAGAGGGAATGTGAGGCGCTGGGCGTGAAGGCTGTTACCATCAAAGCCGTGAGTCCCCGTTTTATCATTTTGGTTGGCTTGCGGGGTTAGGAAGCGAAGGGAGGGGACAATGGGTGTGCTAATGAGAGGGCAGGATATGTGCGATACGAAAGAGAGTATGAGAGCGGTCGAAGACACGATCAAGCAGTTGGGAGGCATTGACATTGTGATTGCTAATGCGGTGTGTATTCACGCTTCCCCTTGTACTTATGAGGGAAGGTAGAAGCTCATACATCAACAGGGGTGGACCAAGTTCAGTAACTTTGGTGACCTAGATGCAATGGATGAATCTGAATGGGACCGGGTAAGTATTCCATTCCTATGTACTTTTACCCCTTGCTTCAACTTTCTCCCGATACAGACGCCTCGGTACCTTTGACGCCAAGCTTATAATCACAGTGCTGGGCTGCCAATGTCAAGGTCCCGCATGCGCTCCTAAAGGCCGCCAAACCCACATTCGAGAAGAATCCCGAAGGTGGTGTCCTAATCACCACGGGCTCAATAGCAGTATGTATCCCCTTCTTCCGCCATCCCCTGAACATGAGCTCAAATAGGGACAGGCTGTATCCCAAGGCGGCTCCTCGATGGCGTACGCCGTCACCAAAGCCGCGCAACTTCAACTCGTCAAGTGTCTCGCTACCACGCAGGGTCCCAAGACTCGTATTAATACTGTGCTGCCTGGCCTTCTTCTAACAGAATGGGTATGTCTTCCTTCCATCCATGACAGTAATGAAAGACGCGGGGCTGATGACCAATGTAGGGCCTGAAATACTCTCAGGAAGTAATCGATGCCGTCAAGGATAAGGCTTGTCTCAAGCATGAAACGTTTCTGCAGGACTGCGTGGATGCGTTCGTCATGCTGGTCAAGAATACGAGTATGACGGGTATGCGAGTGCAGGTAGATGCTGGGCTTAATGTCCAGGGAGCGTAAAATGGAGGTCCAGAGAGGTATATGCTGCGTGTTGATATGGGTGACCGAGGTCTCCTCTCCTTCTATCCAGTCATCTTGAGCACTCCCCAGCTTCAGTGCCACGCGCGCTTCTATCCCGCCCCCTTTAATCCTCATCCACATTGTCTGTATCATCCAGCGCTCTGATCACCTCTTCCATCTCCTTTGGGCTCGTGATACCCCATACACCACCTCCTTTCACAGCGCCCTTCATCCCCACCTCTTTGCCCACAAGATTTCTCCCCACCTTGCCGGGTCCAATTCCAACATATCTCTTCACCTTCTCCTCTTCATGCAAATATCTGATCGAGCGCCACCATTGCACTGTGTCAACGCAACTTCGTGCCAGCAGATCCTTCAGCTGCTCCTTGCTCTTGAAGGGTCGGCCGGAGACATTGGATACGCACGGCATAAGGCCCGGCCAAGTGACTATATCGCTTCCATCTTCCTTTTCCTTGTACAATATTCGCTTCATAGTTTCTTGCGCAGGCTTCATCAGCGGGCTATGGAAAGGCGAGTCGCTCTTCAGCCGAACGTGTCGCGGGTCGTGTCCGCCGAATTGCCGCAGGTTCGTCAACAGCGTGTTTATCCGTTCGATGCTCCCACTGAGCACAATCTGGTTCTTGCTGTTGATATTCGCAATCGAGACTTGCTCCACTGCTGGTAAATCCTCGCCGGCATTTGTCTTCGACCCTGGTGTCGACAGCTCGAGGAACTCGCGCACGCCGGCTACGAGAGACTGCATACGCTCCTCTGACTCGCAAACCAGGGCAATCATTCCAAACTCTCCTCCCTCTTGCTCCACAGCCTCCCTGCTACACCTGCTCATAACCTCGGCCCTCTTCCGCACCATCTTCAGCGCATCTCTAAACCCCAGATATCCGCCCGCTACTAGCGCAGCGAACTCGCCTAGCGAATGGCCCAGCGTAATGTCGACACGATCAGCCGTTTTGAACCCAAATTCTTGTTCCATGACGCGGAGGATCAGGATCGAGGTGGCCATGATGGCAGGTTGAGCGTTCTCGGTAAGCGTGAGCTCAGCATTGGTGCCGCTTTCTATAATCTTGGTGAGGGGAAGTTGGAGGGTGTCGTCGATTTCTTCGAGTATGGGCTTTGCGGTGCGAGGGAAGGCTTCGAGCCAGGGCGTGGCCATGCCGACACGTTGGACGCCTTGGCCTGTGATTGATGAGCATTTCAAAGGGTGTGACCATAGTTGGAGACGGAAAAACATCCAGTAAGCGTACCTGGAAAGAAGATCGCAGTCTTAGGCCGCTTCGCCGGTGACTGCGTGCCGCTCATCCATCGCCGCGATCCTCGACCGGTCCGTAAGCATCCGCATTGCGGGCATAGCTGTGAAAGACTCGAGACGAGTCTCCTCGCTGGGGTGAAGGGAGTAGACATGGCAATATAGGGACTATGATGTCTCGAGGGACATTGCAGGGGGATGAGTCGATCGCGGGGATGCGGAGGTGGAGGGTGTTTGCTTGGAGCTCCAGCTGGGATGGCACGGGCCATCTGGAGTACGTCAGATTCCGATCCGAGGTGATGTTTTTCCGAGATGCGAGATCCCTCCACGAACCAAGCGAAGTTACCCTCGATCATTCCTACGGGATTTTAGGTTTCCGGAGACGACCACGGACGAAAAGCAAGGAACAGGAAAGACCAAGATGGCTGAATTTGGAGCCAGGGGCCATGCTGCAGACGAACGCGGCCATTTCATCATGTTCCTTCAAATACTCTCATGAGATTGCTAGAAAAGCAAGCTCAAATGCAACGAGAGGCTTCATTGCTACACAACTAAGGAAACAAGGTCCGCCTCTGCATAATTTGCCATTCGTCATTTCTCAAACTCCCACATATCCAGATTTCTCGACTCGCTATTGCTTCATGAAGCAAGACGGTCATTTTCCACCCTTACCCGGATCATCATAGACTCTTCTCTGAGGACTGTGTTATCGAGCCCGGTAAGTGTCGGTATCCTTTGGCTTTTGACATTGCTTGCGCTCTTCGTCCGAGGCATGGCGATGATAAGAGCAGGCTTCCAATTTGCCGCTGGCGACCAAGTTCGATCGGACTTCGGCATGCGAGAGCATATAGCGGAGGAGGAAGCTATGCGGAAGCTGAGGATGGAGGCTTTTCTCATCATTATTATCATCCTGAGAAGGGCTCCAGGAGGCGCATTGCTTGTCGACCAGGAGCTTCAGAATCTCATTATCCTCCGGCAGATTGGTAAAAGCGAAAATGACATATTCGTACCACGCCCCGCCCTTTTGAGCGACCAGTTCGTCAACGAAGAGATTGTGGACAGCGTCGTGAAAATTGGGGGCAAAAAAGCGGTCGCCAAAGACGCATGCCTTGAGCCTGTGGAGGTCTACCTTCCAACCCGCGTGTTTGTCGGTGGGGTCGATCATCCCGGAGATACGAGCCCATTCCTCTGTCTGTCGGGGGATTGTTTGCGTATACAGCCAGTCCACGAATATGTTGAAGACGCCGACCTCGACGTCGTCAAGCACCACTCCCTCTTCGGCTTCCTTCCACGGGCCATTGAACGCTTTGCGGAAGTACTCGGAGTGATAGCAGATGAGGTCCTTGTAGATCTTGTACTGCTTTTTCTCCGGCCCGACGGTGACGGTGACGATGTCTCCCAGCGCGGCTGTACTATGTCGCATGCATATTGGCTGCTGCTCAATGTTGTGTCGAGGAGGACATACCTGAGAAGCGGAGGCGCAGCTGGTGAGTCTCCTTTGGTGTCTGTCATGGCTTCGGACCGGGCAGAAATGGAAAAGTAGAATTGGTCAAGTTGGGGTTGTAGCAGAGCTGCTAGTCAGCCAGCTAGGAGAATTATATATGGTCTCAAATAAGGTACAGTGAAAGTAACCGGAAGGCGCCAAGGATGAAAGACTTTCAATTCCCTTGAACTTTCTTCAATACTTTTCAACCCTCTTCTCATTATTTCATTTCACCATTCCTATTCGGAATGTTCTGCCTCGAAGAGGGCGGAAGCTTATGGAAGTCGAGACCCCATCAGCGCTCACCAATTCCGTAGGCTTCGAAAGACGAGATCGATATACAAATGTAAAGACCAAGCATAAATCAGTCTTGCAGGTTTTCCCATTCTGCATCGGCCCTTCACTCGATGTCCCGAAACAGCATCTCCGTTCCAAGAAGATTCGATTGCCCAGCTACCTCCAGCGCAAACTCCTCTCTTCCGCCATGGTTCGTTCAGTCTTCATCGCTATCTTCGACTTCCTCCGGAAGCCCTTACTTCTTCTGGCACTCCTTCCGCTCTTCGTCGGAGGCATGCTCGTGGTACAGACAGCGGGCCAGAGGCTCCTCGAACCATGCCGTATCGCCGTAAACCTTCTCGCTGTATCTCTTCATAACCCGGAGCAAGAAATCGTATGGGAGCTGCTTCTGAAGCTCCACTTCTTCGGTATCATCGAGGCATTCCGACCAGTGGCGGCACTGGGCGTCGACCAACAACTGGAGGATGGGACTGTGTGCCGGAAGATTCTTGAAGGCAAAGATTACCACTTCGTAGAACGGCGCGCAGCCATGTAGGATGCCGACAATAGCGACGTTGGCTGCGCGCTTGAATGCCGTTGCTAGGAATCGATCGCCGAAATTGTATGCTTTCAGTATCAGCGCGATTTCCGAGGCGAAATCCCACGCTTCGCCTAGCTCCCCAACTTGGCACCACTCTTCACAATTGCCGGGCAGCTTCTGGGTGTACATCCAATTGACGAAGACATTGAAGACGCCAGGCTCGATATCCTTGAGCGGGACGACGCCGTCCTCGGCCTCCTTCCACGGTCCGTTCAGAGCTTTGCGGAAGTACTCGGAGTAGTGGCAAAGGAAAGCTTTGTGCAGGGAATATCTCCTTCCCTTTTCGCCGACCTCGACGACCACTTGCCCCTGGAGTGCAGCAGAGCTAGGCCAGGCGTCAGTGTTATGCGCCTGATAAACTTTATCACACTACACACCTCATCAACGGTGCCACTTTCTGCCCCTGCGTCTTTCCTGCTGAAGTTCCTGCCGCTGTTGCTTTTTTGCTCGTGGTTTCCGTGCTCGATGCCATCGCTGTTCGAGGTGACAGTCAAGACCGTTTAGGTGGTATCGTCAGAGGAGATGTTGAGATTATAGGTGGAGGGTCGTGGAGTCGCGGCTCATAGACGAGAGAAACTTATGAGCCAGCGGCAAGTCGCAGGTGAGATCAGAAGGTAAAGGAAGCAGCCTGCTAGACCGACCGATCCAACTTCGTGAAGCACTGTACCGCGTCTCTCACCATGAAATTTTCGTCAGTCACCGCGCCTTGACGAGTTATTCCGAAAACGGCACTCTGATCATTCCGATGGGACGGCTAGAGAATGCACCTACAGCATCTTCAGTTTCGCCTCAATTACGCGGCCGGCCAGATAGCGCTTCCCCAACTCCTCGCCTCCGCCATCAACCTCGCATCCAATGTATCCCTCCCCTGCCCAACATACAGCACCTTGGAATACGCCGCCTCGCCCCAAAAACTCAACGTCGTATTCGCCGGCACAAAAACCACATCGCCAATCGCCATCATCACATCCTCCTCAAACCCCCCAATCCGCACGCCCACCAGCCCATCAATAACCTCCAGCGCCGTATGTCCAGGCAGCGAATACGTCTCAGGCTTAACACCTGACGGGAGCTGCGACATCGTAATTGTCCCCTGCGTAAAATTCCCCGCCGACTGCGTCGCCGTAACAAACGGTTCCACGATGAAATACTCGCCCGTCCCGTTCCCACCACCAGCTAGATACTTCGGGCCATAGCTCTTCGCCACAAAGAACGGCGTCTGACTATCTCCCGCCAATGCATTCTCTCCATTATGCCACACACCCACGCCCGCATCCCCAGCCACGCCATTAGCGTCGAAGTCCGTGGGCGGCGAGAAATCTAGCTTCGCATACACGTCGAACTCCTGCAGCTTTGAGATGGTTCCCGCGTCGCCGCCAGGGGTTGTGAAGTTCCCCTGCGGAAAGGGAGCGTACGTGGTGGAAGTGTAGTTCGCCTGCGCGAGGAAGTAGAAGAGCTGCTCGAAGCCGCCGGGCTGGATTACGCCGACCATTTCGGTGAACGGGTCGAGGATCTGGAAGGTGTGCGTTGTGTTGTACGGGACTGCGCCATAGTCGCCGGGAGTCAGGATGCGGCCTGATGTGGTGTTTGACTTGGAGGCCCAGAGGGAGAAGCGGCCGCGGAGGCAGAAGAAGTTCTCGTAGTGTGCGAGGTGGACCTACGGTTTGTCAGCCTGGAGTGCTTTAGGATGATGGTATGGGAGGAGGAAGAATGTACGTGTGGAAGCACGCCCAGCTCGGTGCTGGCTGGCGTAGCTGTGCTGATCAGGGTGAATGCATTTCCTGACGACGCACCCGTCACGGGGAAGCGGTAGACTTGCGGTCCAAGGCGGACGCCATCGAGTGTGTATGCGCGGACTACATAGGGTCGCACATAGTCTGGTACCTTGGTAACGATTAGACTGGACAGGTCCCTCTTGGAAGCGACATATTGCGACGATGCTAAGCAGGAGGAGATACTGAAAAGGGTAGTTAGGACGACGAGGAGGAGCATGGTGAGGAAAAAAGAGTGACTGCTCTTACGATCAAAAGACAGGAGTAGATCAAGTGCCTTATCCTTCAATATATAGCTGCGCTGAACCGACGTACCCCGGTCCTAATAGAGATATACTTGGAAATCCATCATATCCGAAGACCCGGACCCAAGTACCGAAATTCGATGGCCGCGCAAACATTCATTTTACCCCGGTCGTGATGCGTTCAGATCGCCACAGTAGTGTTGCGGTTTAACTCGGAACAGCAACCGTGACCCGATCGCTACCCATGCTCAGCCCAGGATCGGCCCGTCGCGACCCTGTTTAGTCTAGGGAGCCTTACAACTCCGCTGGTAAATGCCCGAACCTTGGCTTGTAGACATTTCGGGACCACATCTCGGGAGTACATCAGCCTCCGCATCTCTCTGTCGCCAGTTAAAAGTAAACTGCGCAGTGGTATCGTAATTGGCGAGATTGGAGTGTTGTTTCGGGTTAAAGGGGCCCCGAGGATACGCTCCCACTTCTTTTAGAATCTGGCCTCTTGGGTTCGCTGTATTTGTGCGGGCTAGAAGTATCTAGGCAAGTGGCACGTCGTGGTTCTCGCGCTCTTTTGAAGTGCGCCTTTCCGAGCACGCCTAAACACGCCAGCGAAGGAATCGGGCACCTAAAGAAGTATCCCGCAGTGTGAATGCTGGCGCGACAAGCTCATCCGACCGTACCCTGGCACCCTAGATCCTTCACACACCATATGCTCCTCAATACTCTTATGCTCGTGATAATTGCACTCAAAGAACAAAGCCGGCGGCACCTCTTCATGCACTATATCGAACACGTGCCCGGTGCGGACCATAACATCGACCAGAAATTCTTTCGGATACTCCATCGTTGACTAGAGGTCCTTCCGTTTATAATACCTCGTGACGCAGAACCCGTCGACGAGCACCCTGCGCAGGGGCGGATTCTCCAGAGTCTCGGCGTAAGCGCGTTCAACTTTAGGCGCTGCATAGGCGAGACCATCGGGGTCTCCTTCGATGAGCGATAGAAGACGCTCTTGTGATATAGGTGCACCCCACGTACGAATGATCGAGGAGAAGGTTTGTTTTGACTGAGCTTATGTCGTTGTCGTGGTGTTTCTCGTTCACGTTGACGTTGACGTTGTGGTCAAACCTGCTGCAAAGTTGTCATCAGTCAGATTGGAAACATGTGCAGATGCAGGTACACTTACAACGCGTGATCCAGTCCAGTAGCCTCCATCGCGATCAGTCGGATGGCAGAGGAGCCAGTGGAACTGAGCCACCATGAGAGCCTCCAGCGGAGTGTTTATAAAGCTTTCCTCATGAACGGTGAGAGTAGACGGACGAGGTGAGAGAACCCGGCAAGTGATGTGACAATAATGGAGGCTTCAGTCGGAAAAGCTTCAGCGAGATATGTCTGAAGGATAATGGTTGCGTTTACATGCATCCGGATTTCAATGCTATGCCAATAAGGAAAATCCCTAGGATACATACCGAGCCTCCTAACTCCATACCCTATGCAGCCAAAAATCATGTGCAGTGAAGTTTGATATCACAATAGCAGAGGGCCTCACAAACCGTGCTCGCGAAGAAGCTCCTCGTCGACCCGCATGTGGTTGATGCGCTTCTTGGAAAATTCAAATGCAGTAAAGAAAATGGCGTTGACAACAGCCGAGCGGCTCATGGAGACTCCGAGACCTGAGTAGCTCATTAGAACACGGTCCACACTGGCGAGGGAGGTTGAAGACATACCGCGATACATCCGGGGATTCATGAACTGGATCTTCGGTCTCACCGCCTTGTCTCTACCACCCACAAGACAGTTCCGCTGGTAGATGCTTTTCGCGGTGTCGATGGGGAAGATCTGAGTTTCCAGTTAGTACATATCCCATTCCCTCTACGATGGATCCCGAGCGACGTACACATGCCCAGCTGACCAGCCCACACAATCCACCGGCGACGACGACGGCCAAGGGCGTAGTGGGAGAGCTTCCACGAGCATTCGCTAGGAGTTGCTTTACACTCTCGTACGTGACAAAGTAGATACCGGTACCGATCGTATCTCGAACTGGTCATTGTAAGCGTGAATGCCTGCTTGCCAACGAAGAGCACTCACGCAAATGCAAATGAAATCCAGAGTACAGCCCCATCCAGCCCCGTTGCCGGACAAGATTCTGCGCCGTCCTGAATGTGCCAAGGTTTTGGTAGCTCTTACGAATAGCGTCGTTCGTACCGGAGCCGTCCTTGCGATCTGCCATCAACACGGAGATTTGGGCGCTCAGCTTTGTCAGCTCGAAAGGACCTGGAGCGAAAAATGAGCTGATTGCTAGGGCGGTGTAGAGTCACACTCTTACAAGCAATTGTCGTGATGATTGCACCAGCGGTTGCGCCTGAAACACCAAAGCAAGTAACAGTGGACAGCGTAGGCAATGCATCTTTGGTATTCGCAATGACGAGGGGCGAGCTGCCGGTAGCCTGGTAGATCCAATCATCGAGCGCGTACTTGGATTTCTGGTATATAGAGAACGACACGGTGCGAACGAGGGTTATGCTTGCGAGGGGTGACAGCACGCCTGTGAGCAAATTAGCCTTTGCTCCAAGCTCCAAGCTCCATTGCGGGAGGATTCATACCGCGCCAGAATCCGTGAAAGCCTTCCGTTTTGTATGTGTGGCGCAAGCAGTCGGTGAAGGAGTTGAACTTGTATCTGGACATGGTCAGGACTCGTTCACGGACAGAGGGAGAATAGCGTACGCTTGCAGTCGTGTCTTGACCGAGTCGAGAGGGTACTGGGAGCTGTCAGCAGGCAGGCGACTCCTTCAGATGCCTTGCATGGCTGGCCCACGCACCGCGACGAAGGTAGAGAGCAGACTGCTGGAGCTGGCAGCTATCTCGGTCCGATAGCGCTTCGTCCACCGCTTTGCCTGCTCGCTGCGCAGGACGGTCCGCGATACATGGGTAAAATCTCGTGGCCTGGTGTATACGTTGTTTATCTCTGTCCTGTCGCTCCCGCGCTCGGGCATACTGGCTATCGCTAGCTGTGGAAGACGGCGAGTCTTCCTACGGCAATCGCGATGAGGCCAGTAGCCGGGCAAGCTCCATCAAGGCGCCTCCACGTCCTGCAGCTGGGTGTGTCGGAGGGGTCCCAAGGGGGTTGGTGAGGTCGAGAAGTGGATTTGCGCGGGATAGGGTGACAATGGCGAGAGGCTGCTGTAACGAGGGAGGTTGAGAAGCGTGGTGATGAAATGGTGGGGTTAAGCTCACTGCTTTGTGCAACGCGCGCTGCTCCCGAAACGGCCTAAACTGCTCGATGGAGGGGCGCGCAATTGGCCAACGGCGTGCGATCTACGCGGCCGGCCTACACTTTGGTGTCTGTGTGCGTTCCTGATGCTCGCTCGTTCATTTGGAAGAAGACACTGGGCGCGTGTGACTTGTGCAGCGGTTCCAGGAAGTCACGACTGTGCGTGCGGTGCCATCCTTATACCACAGCTCCCGCCCCAACATTCACTGTCTGCAGCACACATGGCGTATTCCAGACATGGCCGTTCGCACAATGCGGGGTCGAGGCCGCATGTGAAAGCTTGATGCCACCACCAGAACAGCGCGACGACGCCCTGGCGAATCACATCCCACCGCGCAGATTGTATGGACACATCAATGGCTACTAGCTCAATTGTTCAGTTGACGTATTGCGCTCTACAAGTCCTGCCGCGTTCTGCCCAGGTGTCCTACGGAAGGGAATGCTGGGGAGATGTGAATATCTCTTAGCCTAGGAACGTGGTACGGCAACATGTACGGCCCGCTGGCAGATGTCAAACCGGCGGGAGCGCGAGTAGCCCTAAGCTTATATGCGTTTTCCTTCGCCTAGTCCCCGGCACAACGCGGGAGACCAGATCAACGACCCGTACTCTGGTGATGGCTGTACACGCCCCTGGTGGCACCGGAATCCTCAGCTACTTAGGGCACATGCTATCCAGCAGCGTTTGAATACGCCTGGGTAGCCGGATATCTTGAGAGCATAGTATATCCCAACCGCGCCCATCTACACAATAATGTAGCTTGAGTGTGCCTGTATCGCAATTTTCGCTTGACGTATCGTTTGCAAAGTGGACCACGGCTGCCGTTCTCGTTTGTAGCTTTCGGGCAAAATCTAATCATCTTTGCCCATCATCTTGCGTAACCGCTCCTCTTCAGCCGACCTCTCCGCCCTGATCTTGCCCTCTTCGACTCCTGTCTTCTCTTTCTTCTTCCGCGAGACGTCCGCCATGAAGGCCTCCTTCAGCGTACTCCTGTCGTTCTCGACCCTCTCCAGTTGCCCATGCCTCCGCAAGCTCTCCTTGTGCCAGCTTATCTGCCCACCATCTGCCTCCCGGTGCTTCTGCGCGTTCAGCTTCGCGGCTCGTATCGATGTCCTGGCGTAGACGAAGAGAAGACCAGCCATGGTGAGAGCTGCCAAAGGCGCCATCACCGTCTAGAAATATTAGCGATTTTTCCACAGACGGATAGGTGTAGAGTGGAGCATACCCGCCCATTGATGATACCTCTGCCCCGCGTGAACCGCGCCGACGCGGAGCCAGAGGTTGGTTTAGACACCTCATTCATGCCATCCGGCCCACGAGGCATCGAAAGTCTGCCGCCCATTTTGAAGATCGCAAGTCGGGCTCGCACCGTACGTGACCAAGGACGAATACCGGACGTTTGCCGGCGAGGCTGACAATTGCAGTTCGGCGAGCTGCTGCAGGATGCGTGGCTTCTCGTGGGGATCCTCGCCGACGGGCCTAGGCAGCTCTGCGTCCTCGATGGGTGTGGATATTAATTTCAGTCCGGTGGCATGCTTATTGCATGACAAAGACCGCAAACAAGACGACTGACGGGGCGAATAGCGAGGTGATATGGAATCAGAGCTACTGTCATTCGGAGTGTCGATGAGGTAATCGACGCGCTAGCGGCCCGAAGCGGCTAGCCTCGCTGCAGCGTATCTCGCGAGAGCTGCATGTCGCATTCGTCATCATCAATTTTCAGAAGCGCATTTCCACAGCAATCGCCGTTCCTGTGCCACGGGGGCCGTGCGGTATTTGCAGAGAGTCGATCCGCAGCTCATGTCTGGTCGCCATTCGCTCTTTTCCAAATATTGCTCCAGCCGGTCAGCAGAGAGGTGAGCATTCGACGATTCCATCACGCAAGGCTGGGAAGGATTGGTAACCGGGAGCCCTTCCACTCCTTAGTCCGACGTTGGCACGTTGCGTCACGTATAAAGTACGGGCCCGCTCCGACGCTGCTGCCTTCATGCGTAGAGCATTTGCCATACAAGTCCAGAGGCTCGCACCGAGTTCTGCATTCGCTGCTCCTTCAGTTTTTGCTTCGAGATACCCCACCTCCCTCCCCTCCAGCAGAGTAACGCTGGCATCGTCGCGTCTCTCGGCCTTGTCTTCTCACTTCTCCACATCCGGACCCACCATGGCTCCCATTCCGAAAGAGTGTGACTACCTCGTCCTGGGAATTGGCAGCGGAGGTATTGCATCCGCCCGGAGAGCGGCAAAGTATGGCGCCAAGGTCATTGCGGTTGAATCGAATCGCATGGGCGGCACATGCGTGAACGTTGGCTGCGTACCCAAGAAGGTGACATGGAACGCCGCGGCCATCGCAGAAACATTCAAGGATGCTAAGGCGTACGGATTCGGCGGATACGATATGCCCACTTTCGACTGGCCCCTGTTTAAGAAAAAGAGGGACGCGTATGTGAAGAGGCTGAATGGTATCTACGAGCGAAACCTTGACGGGGACCAAATCGAGCACCTGCAGGGACGAGCCAAATTTGTGGCCAAGGACGAGGTTGAGGTAGCGTTGGCCGGCGGAGGCACCCAGAGGATCAAGGCGAAGCACATTCTCGTTGCAACTGGCGGCCGTCCCAAAGTTCCTGGGATTCCTGGAGCAGAGCTTTGCATTGACAGCGACGGCTTCTTCGACCTAGGAGATCTACCAAAGAAGATTGCAACGAGCGGAGCAGGATATATCGGTGTTGAAATGTCTGGCATGCTGCACGCCCTTGGCTCAGAAGTCCACTTCTTCATCCGCGGCCAGACGCTTCTTCGAACTTTCGACCCCATGATCCAGGACACTGTGACAAAGGAGTACGAGCGTCAAGGTGTCATCCTCTGCAAGGGCACCCAGATTACTAAGGTGGAAGACATCGGTAACGGCCAAAAGCGTGTCACCTACACGGAAACCGAGAGCGGCAAGGAGGGTACTGTGGAGGTCGACACCGTACTTTTCGCAACCGGACGTGAGCCCGAGATCGAAGACCTGCACGTTAAAGACCTGGGCATGAAGCTGGACGAAAAGAACCACATCATCACCGACGACTACCAAAACACCAACATCCCGAACATCTACGCCGTTGGTGACGTTTCTGACCGCGGCTTCGAGCTCACCCCCGTTGCCATCGCAGCCGGTCGTCGCCTTTCAGACCGCCTCTTCGGCGGCAAGCCCGACTCGCACCTTGAATACCAGAATATACCCTCCGTGGTCTTTGCGCACCCAGAAATCGGCTCCATTGGCCTGACCGAGCCAGAAGCTCGCGAAAAGTATGGCGACATGGTCAAGATCTACAAGACGAAGTTCACTGGAATGTACTTTGCCATGATGGAACCGGAGGACAAGCAGCCGACGGCGTACAAGATCATCTGTGTGGGCGAGGAGGAAAAGGTAGTCGGACTCCATATCCTCGGACAGAGCAGCGCGGAGATTCTGCAGGGTTTCGGCGTTGCAATTAAGATGGGCGCGACGAAGAAAGATTTCGATAACTGCGTGGTATGTATTCCCTTACCCCTCTCTCTGTGCGGCTCTTCTCCCGTTCCTCCGGCATCCACGTTCAACAGGCCTGCATTTTGCGGAGAAAGCGATCTGCACCCCATACTTTCTAATTGCCCATTATGCTAACTCCTGTACACCGCAGGCTATCCATCCCGTCTCGGCCGAAGAACTGGTCACTATGACTTAGTCCTGGACGTAAATCATCTAGTCACTCACACGCACCCCTTGGATAGAACTCCTAGAATAGACGCTACGCATCGCATACATCTTAGCTACACTTTTCCCACTCTAGAAATGTACCCGTCGCCTTCCCCTCCGTAAACTCCATATGCCTATATCCTTGCCAGCCGGCCCGGACGCGGCGGGTGTCGGGCTTTCGGGTTAGCTCTCTCAATATTGAACCCATGCCTGCCTGCATACGAACTTGATCCAACGGCCGCTGCATATTTACAGGAAAGATGTCCCTGGAATTTGCGCGCTCGCTTGCCGCCAAACCCCGCATTGTGCCTGGTTCCTTGCTGATATGGTGTGTGTCTGGGGTGCGTCGGGCGTCGGGTCAATAACCCCCAGACTACTATTGAGGGGGGTTTGCAGAACTCAAAGCGTGGAAGCGATAGCCGAACAATAACCACTGAGAGCGTCTGCTGGGTAGGAGCCTACAAAATACATTTAATCTGGCCGTTTTTTCCAACGGTCATGCATACATATTACGAGAAGAAGCGGGCGTCCCTTCGCCCTGGGATGCACCTTGTTATTCGGATTCGCATTGTTCTGCGTGTGATTCTGTGCAGTGCAGCGAAAAGCCCCTAGTGTCCGTTAGCTTTCTTCGAGAAAACACTTGTGTGCATGATCATGGTTCGTTGCTGTGGTGGTTCTTCGGTGCTTTTGCGGCCGTGAGCTTCCTGTTTGGGCGCGGAGGGGGGTGCTCCGTGGCTCGGTGGGGTAGTCTGCTCTTGGGATCGCTGGTCAGCGTCGTGGATCGCCGTTGTTGTTCCCTGGATCCATGAGCGCCCTGCGGCTCTAGGACCTGAGTTTGGGGCGCGTGGTTATGCAGAGACGGAGTTGAGGAGGCGTGATGGGCTGAGGTGGGTAATAGGAGCGCGTGGCTGAGGGATGGAGGAAGCTTGTGGTGCTTAGCAATAATGGGGGTATCGATGTGGAGAGACAGTCGTCGGATGCCATCACAGGTCGCTCACACGCCGAGGCAAAGGAATAATGCGGTGGGTTACCAATACTTAGGATGTGGTATTCGCTCATTCGATGAGTCAATAGTATATCGTACAATATTTGGTGGGTTGGCCGTGACAGTCGTTCGCCACGTCCGATTCCATATCCCGTCCTGTTCCCGATTCCATAATCCGTGCACACATCCGATTACTCCAATCCCTTCCAGCGCCGCGCTTGCCCCTTACTGATGCTTTTCCGTGCAGATAAATATGTAGGCCAGGCTTAAAATATATATAATCGAAGTGAAGTTGAGTCGTCATCCACAGACCGATGCGGCGGGCATCCCTGGACGTCCTTCTGCCGGTGGCTCAACGGTTGAAGCTCTCTACCAGCCGGTCTCCGATGATGGCTGATTCGGAAGCTCATGTTCCCTTTACAGAGCGAAGGCTGGGCTACCCTAGTCGGGCGTGACAAGTTCGCGCAGAGCGTGCAGCAAACATCGCATTCTTCCTACGCACTCTGTCCACTCAGGAAGAAGTCTAGCTCTGATGGCCCGCCGCGACTAACCTCATTTTCCGCCAGCTGCTCTAGCAGGCTCAAGAAGGGGTCTTTATCTGGATCTGTGTGCGCGGACCCCGATGTGCTCGCACCGCCTGGCGTGGGGTGGTCGTACGGCGTCGGCATGCTGAGCATGGGATCGAATGCTACGTTAGAGTCGTCCTGGCTATGGTTTTGATGCGGGTTGGAGGGTCCGGGGGTTGGTGTTGCTCGGAGGCTGGGAATCGGTGGTAGGGGTGAGAAGGAGAAGTTGGGAGAGAAGGGGAGGTTTAGACTAGAGCTGTTGAGGTTCCCGCTGATAGAAGGAGGCGTGAACGGGGGTTGCGAAGTTGTCGTCGCGTCAACATCTTCGTGGCTTGAGTCGGCGGTTGAATTCGAAGGCGCTAGTGCTGGCACGATTGGAGGGTGCGTCGCCGATGTAGGTGTCGGTAGAGGGGGAGGTGCAGCTTGCGTATGTGTTTTTGATGAGCTTGCTGCTGTTGATCTTCGCTTCTTGTTCGGGTGCCCGTTGGCGTATCCATTATTTGATGGGATCGTCTGTGGTGGGTAGAAATTCGCGCTTGATATCCCATTGCTCATGTACACATTGTTGCGCTGGTCGATATTGTATGTCGACAAGCTGAGAGATGGTTAGTCAACGTAATGAGGTCAGGGGTGATCGATCCCTACCTCTCATGGATGACTTCTACCTGAATGTCCATGAACGTGACGTGAGCCCCATCGAAGACCTGTCCCGGATACCGGTCGAAGAAGTCCTCCAACTGGAAAACCGGCGAGAAGCGCATGGGGTTGCTCGCCAGCGACTTGACGAGCTCCGTGTGGCAACCGTAGATGTTTTGCAATGTCTCGCGTTGATGCTGGACACCGGCCCAGATGAACCGCAATTCCGACAACTGATGCATCTCTCGCGATAAGAATTCCGGGCTAACAGAGAAGACCTCGCCTTCCCGTCCGGGGTAATGTGCGCCATGAACGTGAATGGTGCCCGCAGTGCACACACAGTAACCCACAAAGGCAGGCCAGTCGATGAGAGCGGATGCTCTGCCTATTTCGACTAGTTCCGCAATGGCGTTCGCGTGGAGAAAACACAGATTCGTCGCTTCAATCTGCCAGGATTGGTGCTGTGAAGTTCCCGAAAGCTCGGCAAGGTCTACCGGTAAAAACGGGCGATAAATAAGACAATGTATAAGGTGATATACCAGCTTGCTGAGCACCAATATAGTACTGTCGGGCTGGCCAAAGAGCGCTTCGATCGACGTGAACGTGTCCTGCGTTTCGGATGCCCAGATATCGAGTTCCTGTCGGATCTTGGAGAGGTTGGAGAGCGAGTGCCAGGGGAAGTGCGAATCACCCTTCACGCCTCCTGCTGCGAGGTACCGATTTGTTATACCTAGGATTTTTGCTATGCCGATCAGCATACCCATGCTTCCCTGTCCACCTTTTCCTGAGCCTGCCATGTATTGTAGATTGGAGCCGTTCTGAAAGTAGTCGCCTTCGAGGAGCATGCCGCCTGGATGTAGCTGCCACGATGGTAAGCGAAGCACAATCGATTCATCAGCGATTAATGACGGTCTCTTGGAGCCTGCAGCTGCGAAGCGGTCCATGAGGTAGCAGGACCAGAAGAGTCTTCGTCGGCCTTCTCGTTCGCCGGGCGAAACTTTCATCCCAAGCGGCAGCTCGCGGTGGAGATCGAGCGCAAAGGCCATGCTGATCGCGGAAGCTTGATTTTGGGTTAGTGATGCGAAATGCGTTCGAGAGCGGAATTACGTACTCAGCAGCATGTAGGTTTTCTTGCCCTTGCCCAGTTGAAAGCCCGCTTGCGAAAGTAGCATGAGCGTTTGCAGGGCCTCGATAGAGGGCTCATCAATATCAAGCTCCATCCGAGCACGCCGTGCATATTCTTGGCCAACTCGCACTGCGGCGTTGTATCCGCCAAAATGGGGTGCATATCTGGGCATGCGAGATTAACAGGCGATACGAAGATCATGTGATGCCCAGACGTACCTGGCACTCACTGCGTAAATGGCGTAGGCTAAGTACGGCGGGAGCTGATTGGCCTGTAAACGTTGCCTAGTAGTTGTTTCATCTAGAATGTGGTAGGGCTTTCCGTGAATCCTGGCAAAGTAGGTGTCCAGGAGCAAATCGGGTACGATGGTTGGTGTTTGGAGGCTGTTACGCTATTAGCTATAGTCCGAAATTCGCACTATAAGCATAGTCTATAGGCACCTTGGCTCGATGGGAGACATCAACTGCTTTGTGGCACCGGCGGGATTCGGGGCAATCTCGAGGATGGGTCGGGCTGGCGGCATAGGTGCGGTCGCGGACTTGCTATCGTCGCTCGTCTCCTGAATGGCGGATTCGTCATCCTCGTGGGAGGCATCACTCTTGCCCTCCGAGTGCAGTCGCTTTTCCAAACCATCGACGCGCTTCAGGAGGGCTTCGAGCACGTCGGTCTTTGGTCCCCTCTTCTTCGGGACGGCGTCTAGTAGGGCGGTCAGACCATTGTCCGAGACCGAAACCGAGACAGAATCCGGAGCATACCGTAAATACATGGACAGTTGAAAACCTGGCAGGCTTCGCAGGTCGGGCGTGTCCGATTGCACTTGATCTTGGGGGCGTCAGCTATGCTGTTGGAGCGGCAATGGGTCCGTTACCTTGCGTTTCCGGCAGCTCTTGCAGTTCATGGCCTCGCGCGGCTCGTTGGAGACGCGCCGGGTCGGCAGGCGGTCGATGCCGATTTGTGGTCTCGACATGGTGACGGCCGATGACTTCGAGACCCGGATGGACGTTCAGAAAGCGTGGAACAGAGGACAAGACGCATATCTGGCGGAGCAGAGACGGCGGACAGAGAGGCAAACGTCAAGACGAGGAAGGCAGGAAATGCACGGCGTCAGATGTAGGTTCAAATTAAGGCCTCTGGCGCCCGCACAGGCAGTGGGGAACAAGCCAGGGTGTGGCTAACGAGCGGCAAGGGCTCCAGCATCTGCGGGAGGACGGGCGCCGATACGATTCAGTAGTGGCTCCGGGCGAGCGAGGCCACTGAGAAAACCGGGGAAGGCCGCGTGACGATCTCGGGGTATCATGATGCGGCAGTTGGGGAGGGATGGGTGGGCCGAAGCTTGAGGTTGCATTGCGGGATGCGGAGAGCGGAGAGCGTAGCGACGCGGATTCAGCGTAGTCGACAGGCTGCGGAGGGGACGACTGCGGTGGTGGCGGGCCTAGCGTCTGATGACGGGACCAGCACTCAGACCGCCGTCGAGCGCCGCGCAGCCTCGGTACGCTGCAGGCAATTTGCACGTCGGGCGCTGGATATTGCTTGTCTAACCACTCGCGACATGGCGCTCGGAGCTTGCCTTCCAGACGTCTTCGAATCTGGGGTAAGGCGCGTAAACGAGCGAATGCCGCGCCATGTGGTGCATGCGGTGCAGCAGCGTGCTGCAGGCGTACCCGGTAATGCGCCCGCCAGGCGATGCGTCGAGCCTTCGGGCATGATGCGCTCTCCCGGAAGGCCTGCTCATCAAAATCATGTGTTGTGTGCCCCGTCCGAGGTTTGGGATAGAGCCGTTGGCGCTGGCTTCATTTCTGTAGGGAGCGCCCGCAATGCCGTACGCCGCCGCCACCACCACCACCATGCCAGCAGCAGTCCATCGCCCAGAGACAATATAATTCTGATTGCAGAGCTTCTAAAACAGTCCGCCCCTCCCAGATGCCAGCCGCACAAAATCGTAACACACGTTCTGCCCAACCAGCAGCCGGATCGTCTCCACTGTCGTCCAGGCAGAGACATCCGCAATTCCATATGCGGTCCAGCCGGCTGACGTAGCGATTGCTAACGGGTCCGCTTTGCGGGCTCCGCTAGCCAAGTCAACGAATACTTTACCTGCAGACCTTCCTCCTGCGACTCCCTGGCCGTGGCCGTGGCCGTGGCCGTTGCTGTTGCCATTCCTCCCATCTACCCTGTAGTGCTTCAGCAGGGGCACCACCAGCAGTGACTTCTCTGCAGGAAGTGCTGAGATAATGACAAAGGGCTGCTCCAGCCGCTTCACATCCTCCACGGACCGCACCGGTTCCACTTCCGCAGACAAAGAACCATGCGCCCTGAAACCGATAGTGTATATTGGCCCGATGCCCAGGCTCTTCAGTGCAAATATTGACGCTGCCGCATCCGCCTCTGAGCTTGCCAGCAGCAGCGCCGCTCGCCTACCGTATGCCGACGGTACAAAATCACGTGTAAGTGTCGCTCGGATGCCCTTCCATGTTGCGTTTTCCCCAATGTAGGTCGGATGCCCGTTCTCCGATCGTACAAGGACGGTGTCGACCTGCCCAATCGCGCGCGCGGCGTTCGACAGGGTCGGAAGATACGGTGCAGACGCCCCGGCCAGTGGCGGGTTTATATATGCTCCTCCAAAGTTGGGACGCCGCAATATGTTCTCAATGGAAGCCTTCGGCGCCCTCTCCGCGAACAGGAATTGATGCGGTAGGCCGAGCTCATTGAAACACTTTTCAAAGAACATGGCTTGCGATGTCGACCGGAAGGAGCCGATGCCGTAGATGTCCAGTTTGGGCATTTGGCCCATGCTGTGGAGTGTTGAATTAATCTCGGCAGCGCTTAATTGGCCGGGGGCAGCGATCATGGGAAGAAGCGGGTGCGTTATCGGGGTAAATATCTTGTTCATGGTCCTCGACAGCTGGCCTGTGGGTCCCATGTTGAGGCCTGAGAAGGGAGGATGTGGATACTTCGTTTGGATAGTGGACCGGAAGTACTCGAGCTCGATGTTCTCCTGCATGGAATTAACCAGCACGTACATCTTAACCACGTCGCCGTACACCGCCCCGCGCTCAAAAAGCGTCTGTGTCTCCGGTGCTGTCCACTTGAACGTTCCCGAAAAGTCGTGGAAGGCGGATATGATCTTGCTGCATCCCTTCGTCTCCGCTAGTTTCCGCCGGATCTCTTCCGGCAGCCACAGCTCCACATCGATGTACTCGCAACCCCACTGTATTGCTCGCGATAAGTATTTGTAGAAGAGCATTGGATCGTCCATGGGAAACCGGCCGTTCTCGTTTGTACACCTCGTAGTATATATTATGGGTAGCTCCGTCCGCTGACGCAACAGCATTACTTGCTCCCCCACATACTTTAGGCTAGGGACCTTGCTGAAGCTACCGTCTGGTAAAGGCTCCTCTAACAGATCCACACGTATCTCTATAGCGTCTGCGCCCACAGACAGGATATCGAGGTTCGGTAGCGCGGCGTGGACATCGGGGAAGGTGGTCGAAATCAGCGTGGTGCGCGCTTTCTTCGTTAGATCTCGATGAGGACTGATCTGGCCGAGGATCAAGGAAAGGAATCGCGCAACGTCCCTCCTGAAGAAGGGTGATCTGGTGTATAGGTATTCGTAGTCACAACGCTCTGTGAGGGCGTCGTTTCGCGGGTGCGGGCCATCAACACAGTGCGTGTTGATCAGCATTCTCGTTCGGTTCCAGCTGTCCAGCTGTGGTGCAACCAGACTGTGCGGCAGGCCGTAAATGATTGAGCCAGGCCCCATATTCACCTCCTCCAAAGACGCCGCCGACTCCCAGAGCTGTCCCAGGACATCAGCGAAGACGCCGACAATGTCTTCCTCCCCGTCATTGTGCAGGATCAGAAGCGCGGGCCGGGTCCCATGGAGGATCTCCTGGACGTCGATGACGCCCCCTTCCTTGAGATGGGAAGTGGTCACGCTTTCCGCCTGTATCATAGTCGCCATAGAAGGCCGAGGGTGGTGGTACTTGTGCGCAGAGGCTTGCTTAACCGTAGGTGTTGAAGCCGTTGATGCGGAGCTGGATTTCAGCGTAGATGCGGCGGGAGGAATTCAACTGACAGATCTTCGAGACCGTCTCTACCATCTCCGTTATGTGACAACGTAATGGGACTGGTGGGGCGGTGAATAGGGAGGATACGGGCGTGTCAGGCAGCTGGATGAGACAGATTCGCGCGCTGGAAGAGATATAAAACAGAGGCCGGATCTGATCGACGTGCGTCTGAAGGCTGATAGCGAGGTAGCACCTTGTCGTGCCATGCGGAAGACCCTATGTGCCGCGCGATTCCGCGCGGTTCCTCTGGTTCTAAAGGCGTCGTATGGCTGGACTCTGAAAATGCCGTTTGGGATCGCGCTAGGGGCAAGCATCTCGGGGGGTTGTGCGAGGCGGGCGGGACCAGGCAGTGCCTGGGGTCAATTCATCCGTCGGCTCCTGATGGGATCGCTAGTTTTCGCACCAATCAATCCAGCCCTGCACCGCGGCGCCAAGCATAATTCTACCACCGATTATGGACGCACCGCCATATTGCTCACCAGCAGCTGCGCATGTCGCCATTACATTGCGCTATAGGAGCCCGGATTGGTGGACATTAGAGCGCAGAAGTACCATCTGGGAGCGGCTGTAGCAGGTACCCGCCTGGCGAGACTCCGAGGCATAACTGGTTCTGGAAGGACTTCACCTCCGATAGCTATCTGGAGAAGTCCACGAAGAGACTTGTTGAGGCAACTGATGGCGGCAGCTTGATAAGGCTGGGATTGCGGTGGGGACCGGCTGGAAAGTTGTTTCGCCGCACTACCCTCCTCAATCTGCTCGTTGTATCGCGGAATGAGCCTCATGCCCGAGGCCGTCAACTACCAATTCAGCCCTACGGTATCAGCTTCGGCTTTCCGACTTGGGAAGAAGGGTGCCCCCTTCCCGTGGACAGGTAATGGTCGGGCCTACGTCCACCCACTTCAACACTACTTCCCCTCCATCTCCTATGAAAAAGACTCCTCCAGCACTGACTGCGAGTAGACTCTGCGCGTCTCGAACGACCGACGCCAACGTCACGATCCTATGCTCACTTTACCCACCTAGTCTCGATTTAACCGGCAGCTACCCACGAGGCTGTAGTCGAGTTCGACGCACCTCTACCTACTGCTTCGAAAGTCATTAAGGGAAATGTGAAGCCGCTCCGCCGAGCCTCATTTCCAAATGCTTCAATTTGATGAGCGATTGCCTGAAAGGCGAGGAAGGATGCTGGCCAGCGCTATCAACGCCCTTCATCTTTTGATATCAATGTTCGCTGCGGTCGCGGAAAGTACTAACGATACAAGCAACTCCTCCGAATCCAAGGATGTTTCAAGACTTTATCGATGCCCGAACGCGTGGCAGCAAAAGCCAGCATTTCATTATCGTCCCCGGATATAGAACACATCATGGCGTGTCCTCCGATGCCCAAATATTCCGGCTGTCTTGTAATATCTCCATCTGCGGTACTGGGACGGCTTCGGTTTTCTGGAAGACACACCGAAGAACTCTGCTTTTATCCGTCCCCGGTTTTTATATCTACCCATGCGCGGTTCCCCTCTCGGCAGATCTTCAGGAACAGCAAGAAGAGATATTTGTCACTCATCATGTACGGCGACGGTTCTTTCTGAGCAAATTTCACTTCAGCCTTCGGAGTCCGGGGCCATCGCACCGACATGCCCCACAGGCCGACAATTTCGTGGAACGGTGCTCCTGGCGGATAAGATGGGGTGAACTAGCCCGTAGCCCAACCTCCTATCGACTGACATTCGAGTATTACAGTGGGCGGTATCTCGATTCCAAGGTTTCGAGCAATCATTCGGTAATAAGACTCACTGTTTCGACTGAGCTTTTAAGCCCGCCTATAAAGACTACAGGATCTTGGCCTTCCCTCCGGAAGCATCAACGACGCTTCCGCTGAGCCACTGGGCAACGTCAGCATACAAAGTCCGCATTCATCGGATTTCCACATACCCTTGCTTTGTCGCTGATCAGCAAACCAACCACATCCGCAACATCTTCGACCTCTCCAATCCGATTGCCGACAGCAACCTCAGCCGCATCAGCCTCTGTGAGCCTGTCTCGAATCTCTGGCGGGATCTTGCTGTATGCTTCGGTCTTTGTGAAGCCGACGCTTACGGAATTGAAGGTTGTGCCTTCCATGCCAGGATGGGTGCCGAGCTCATCGGCCCACTTTCTGCGAAGATGTCAGCACGGGCAGCGGGAGAAGAGGGAAGGTAGGCACCTCATCAGACATTCCAGAGCGGCCTTTGTCGCAGCATATACGGCTCTAGTGTGAATTAGCAATGCCTCGACAAATTTTAACTAGTAGTATTCGACGAGCATCACTCACCCACCCGGAGGTCTTCTCGCCCGTACACCCTCACTGCTGATAGCGACCACTCTCCCATCCCTTCTTATCATGCTGCCTTTGACCAGCATCTCGATCAGCAGCACGGGAAATTTTACATTCCCCGCCAACGCCGCATCCACAAAATCCTCAGTCACGCCCCCATCTCCCATCTTCGCGAGCCCCATGACCGCGGCATTGAAGATTACAATATCGACTTTTCCGTTAAAATGCTTTTGCAAGCCCTCCTGGATGGCGGGGACGGATGAACTGGGGCTGCTGATGTCGGCCAACGCGCCGACGAGTTTCGGACCTGACGGGGCTGGAGTGTGAGACGAGGAATTAGGAGATGAGGAGTAGAGGTCGTTTATGGAGTGGGTGAGAGTGTCGAATAGATGCGCTGATTGCGGAGAGGAGTAGGTCCCGAGAATGGAAGCACCCCGGGTCGCGAGGTCGAGACTTATAGCCCGCCCGATACCTTTGGTAGCTCCCCTGACGTTGGTTAGGGCCGGAACTATTGGTCTCGATAATAAAGGCGAAGCAATAGGTAAGGTACAGAAGGGGCTTGGGAGGTCTGTGATTTGGGCCCATGTCTTTTTGAAGAAGGGGAGCCTCAAGTGCGAAAACAAATTCCCAGATGAGTGATCAGATTCCAAATCAATGCTCTTTCTTTCTCCATTATCTTTGAGCCCTTTTTTGCGGCCTCTGTCTTGACACGCGCTTCAGCCCGACCAGCGCTATATTACTCTCTAAAGTCCTTCACGCTACCGTATCACAACTCCAAAACCCAGAATGTAGAATCAAAACATCATACGTTACCAGCGCGACCTTTCCCTTAAGATCTTGTTCCTGTACTCTTAGCGGTTTTGCTGGAGGTGGTGGATCGAGAGTCGTCATTTTGTGAACGTGTCCGACAAACGGGGCGAAGAAGTCGGGGAGGGCTGAAATGGAGAGAAGAGAAGACAAGCGCATCTCTCGTCGTTAGAAACTGCTACTAGAGAAACGGTGCGCGGCGCTATGCCTCCGCAGAGGAGAGTATAGTCCGCGGTGATGTACCCCTCATGTTCGCTTCGTGGTGGACCCCACATTTGCTTCCCACCCCACACCACGCGAGAAAATTGCGGCGTGGTGCGGAATAAGTAAATGAGATGCTATTTTACCATGCATGTGGATCTGCGTTCATTGCTCATCTGGCTCAGGGGAACCTCAAGGGGTGAGGAAGCATCCGGCCAGAGTTGTAGTTCTGCGCAACGGTGGTGCAGTGCCACGTGGGTACCTCGTAGGAAGCTCGCCCACGTGAAGAACGCTGGAGGCTCTGGACGACGTGTCGTCATTCACGGTCCGTCTTTGCCATTCTCCATGAGTAACAGAGGTCATGAAATAGGAAGTAGATTCTATAATGATCCGCGTTTACCCCCTTGCGTCGCGAGCGCGACTATATGTCTCGTCGTGAAGAGCTATTTAGTGGAAGGATCGATGGCTGTGCTGTTGCAGTTCCTAAAATGTAGGTTGTCAACGAAAAACATGAGTGGATCCAGCTTAGACTTACGTCACACGATGGTACATGGCATTTGAACTGAGAATTCTCGCTGTGATGGTGGAGGTCCGATGGCTGACCTCGGGCGTTCTCGGAGCTGGTTGTGCCCCATTCCCAACGCAATCACTGCCGCCTTACTGGTCATACGTGCCACAAACGGCGCATATGACGTGTCTAGCGTTCAACAAAGAGTCACCGCTCCGCTCTGACGCTTCGTGGGGTCCATCTTTAGCAGTTTTTGCAGGATATATATTATTTAGTTCTGAAAAATGCTCTAAAATCGTCGAAAATCAATCGAGCAAACCTGGCCCTTCTGGCGCAATGGGTAAATAGTACCAAGCTCCGTAACCTATGCATAAGTTCTGACAGATTGTAGTAGCGCGCCAGACTTCTACGGTGGAATCTGGAGGCTGTGGGTTCGAGTCCCACGAGGGGTGCATTCTTTTTGTGTTTTGAAGACCATTTTCAAGCGGGATTCATCCCTTCTTGCTTTTTTTTGTGGTCGGCTAGTGCAAGGGGTTGGAGGTAAAGGTGGCGGGGCGAAGGAACAAACACCTCACTTCCGGAACACTAACTTATGCGGGGTATAAGTACTCAGAGCGAGACTCCTGATCCCCGGAGGTTTAATATATTAAAGGCTTTAAAACCATCCAGGAACGTATTATTATTTTTAAGCTCTCCGTCTCCGCGGGCAGCCGCCCTTAATATCCTGTAGCTATCCTCAACCCAAGACCACACATCAACGGCATCTCGAGACGCTGAAGCATTTTAGGCCGACCCAATTCTCTTATCCCCGAACTACGACACTACTGCATTTGCTTAGTCCCAAAGATTAACACTCTTCGATGAAGTAGTACCTCCGTCCTTGAGTCCTGACACATGAGCTGGATCTTTACACAACCCACCGTCTTGCCAAGGCAGAACATACCGAAGGACTCTAAGCAAGGTTTAACAGAGCGTAATTATTCCCTGATTGGTTCCTCATCTGCTTACACTCTCCTAGCATTCCGTATCCAATATCAAACATATCAAGCGGATCGCGCTCCTGTAGCACGGAAAAGGGTCCGAAGGACACCAGGCAAAGGTTCTACAGTCCTGGATTTGCTCTCGATCTGCGAGAAATAAAAGTACCCTGAAGCGCTCTAGGAACCGTTAAACATAGTCCGCATTCTACGCTCTATAGACGAGCAAGAGAATAGCTCATCGTTCTTAGCTAGACATCGCCACGAGTTTCCTCTCCGCTATGGGGGCGATCGTCTCGGAGACGGAGAAGGTGGTGTTGATAACCGTTCCCTAATCCGTACAAGGGACTGAAGTCAATTCATGGTCCTAACTGGTGCTTGAGCGGTCTGTTCTCTCATCGTGCGCAGAGACCTAGTATGCCCTTACCTCCTCGCAAGCCCGGGGGTGTCAGACCTGATATGACAGATTCATAATCGGCCGGTGGCGGTTTATTCAGCGGTTTGGGAAAGATGTTTAGACTATGACTGACTTGGAGATGGAGAACTGACATATCATAGACGGATTCGGAGTCCCGGTCCTGTATTAGGCAGGAATGGAAGAGAACCCCTACATGATAAGGTAGCAACTGGATGTACGTGAAAAAGTCTCAACAAAATACAACATGACATGGGCCGCTGAATGCGTAACGGATACTCCACCGCGCCATCTACCAATCCAGGTATTCGCATTGCATTTGTCGTGCTGGAGATGTCTTACTTGCTTCCTAATGATTTGAGAGTTCTAATAGAAAGAACGGGCACACTCCCGTGGGTATACGGCTCCATGGGTCCTCCGCAACATTAACCATCCTCCACATCATTCGCTTCAGTGTGATAGGATGTGAACATGCCTTGACACCCACGGAAGATGATTCAATCACAGCATTCAAACATCACACGAGGTAAGATAAAAGTTTGAGCAGGCCAAGCACGAACCAACGTGCCGAACACTTTTCCATTCCTTTTCCGCCGCACCGCAGAGTCCCTTTCACGGGTCCCAAGCGCGACAAAGCAAATAGAATACATGATACCGCCCAGATAACCAGACCCAATGGAACCATGGCCGCAAGATAACCCATATCCGTAATACAACATAGTCTCGGAAAAGCTTTTGAGAAAGCAGACATTAAGATGTGAACGTCTCCACCAGAGAAAATGGCAGAATGAAGAAAGTACCGTGGTCATACAAACGCCAATCGGTCCAAGCAGACATCGTAGCGCCGGACCAGCCCGCAGGTCCGCGCCCGATTCAGAAAGAAATTCATTACAACCGCTCGCGCTGCTGGATCCGCTCCACGCGATCAGCAAGCGGCCGCCTCAAGCCAACCGAGGCCCAGAACTCGTCCGAAATGTCGTCTCTCCGGCTCAGCCGCTCTAGAAGAGCCCGCGCGTCACGGAGCTCCTGGTCGAGTGGCATATCTTCGTCGGCTGCATTGCGCTCCTCCACCGGCCCATCCAGCTGATCGCTGATGCGCCTCTCGGGTTGAGGCTGCAAATCGCGCGGGGCCACTTCACCGTAGAAGCTGCGGACGTATGCGCTCGACTCTCTCGACCGTTCGCGGACACCGCGCGAGTAGCGCAGAGGATTCCGCAGAGGAGGCTCGTAGGAAGAGGCACCGCCCACAGTGCTCCGGCGGAGCAGGGACGAGTCCGGGCGAATATCCATATCCTCCTCTTCAGTGTCAGAAGCGCTATCCTCAGATGTATCGCAAGCGCGCAGGAAGAGATCGTTGCCGGGAGAGTTACGCCGCGACGGGACTGTCAGATGCGTGCGCGAAGACGACACCGAGTTCGAGTTGGAGCTTCCGGCGCGCGAGCTGGGATGCGAGTTTGAGAAGGAGGCTGATGCGGCGGCCGAAGTGAAGGAGGATTCGGCAGTCGGCGCAAGCGGATCTGGGGCTACACTGCTGAGCATCGTCTCCCAATGGTCGTCCACCGGGCTGACACTGCGCGCGCGATCGCCCAAGCCATCGAGAGTCGTCGCCGGGCTCCAGGACTCGCGCAGAGAGCTAGAGGGCAGTGGGCCATCGGCAATGGTGCGGCGACCCATCCTGCGCAGCGGCGGAAAGCCAACGGCATTGTTATCGCTGCTGTCGTCCTCCCCGTCGTCGGTTGGCTCGATGGGGCCACGGCTACGAACGAGCTCGCGGCCCTGGAAGTAATCCGATCCACGGCCCGAGCGAAGATGCGGGAAATCGTGTGCAGTCAGCCGACTGAATGGCGACCTGCTTCGCCGGACCGAGCGCTCTCGAACGCCATGCGCGGAGTCGCGCCTGGCACTCCGCGACGCGGCCGCAGGCGCAAAGTTTGGAGTCAAGGCGGGGAGCGGACGGCGGTCCTCGAAGGACAGGCCACGCGGCGCATCGGTCGAGAGGCGGAAGTAGGAGCGCGTCGCGCTATCCTCCTCTGCGGCCAACCCGGGCGTGTATCTCGACGAGCCCTGGCGCGAGTAGTTGTGCGTCTCGGGGACGGGCGGCGGAGGCGGGCGCGGGCGCGAGCTCGAGAGGCGCGTGGCGGAGTCGGCGCTCCCAAAGCGCGACAGCGAGATGTGGACGTCGTTGTAATCGTGCAGGCGCGGAGACGTGGGAGATCTGGCGGGCCGAGCGCGCGCGAGCGACCGGCGGCGGATGGGCGACCGGGCGGGCGCTGTCGGGTCGGCCTTGAGCGCGCTGGGCGGCTCCGGCGAGGGCGCGCGCCACACTGGAAGGCCCATGTTGCAGCGCGAAAAGAATGAGCGGAGAGGGTGATGGAACGGGATGAGGGGAGATGGTGTTGATGCGGCGGAGCCTGAGGAGGGAAGTTTGGGGGGGCGGCTGGGCGGGTCGCGAAGCGAGCGAGCTGGAGACCCTGCGCCGAGCGCTAGGAGTGAGGCTGAGGCGCGGTTCGGAGCGCGAGGGCGGAGGCGGCGGTCTGGGGAACAGCAGCGCACGGCGGCGCGCCCGTCAAATATATGAAGCTGTTGATGCACACAGTAAACACTGCGCCGGCAGCTCGCTGCATCTCATCTGGGGCGCATCGCAGTACGCCGCAGCCCTCGCGGCCACACAATCCACGGCCGCCGCGGCAGCCTCGCCTGCGACGCCGACGCCAAGGCTCGATTGCCGCTTCGGGCAGCGCGCAGCGCGCGCATCTCACTTTTCATCCACTGCCTGCAAGTGAGTCAACACCTCTGCAGGAACACGGTGACTGTTCGTTTCAAAACACCACGCTGCTGCCTGCCTCCGCCGATGCTGCCCTGACAACCTGCCACCCCCCGGCCATGATCCAGCCGGGCCTCGAGCGGATTGGCCTTCTGTTAAAGAACGTCCAGTTTCCGTGGAAGGCCATCCACGTTGCTGGCACTAACGGCAAAGGCTCCATCTGCGCCTTCGCGTCTGCCCTCCTGACGCGCAGGTGTGTCCGCAATGGCCGTTTCACCTCTCCCCACCTAATCGATAGGTACGCCAGACCACGTGCTGCTTCGTGTCAGTCCGACGAGCTGATCAAAGACCAGATGGGACTGCATTACCATCAACGACAAACCCGTCTCCGAACGCCAGTTTCGCAAGATTGAGGACCATTTCATCCAGCTTAATCAACGCGAGCACATCAATGCATCCGAATTTGAGCTCCTCACCGCCACCGCCTTTCAACTCTTCAACGAAGCCAAGGTTGACGTTGGCGTGGTAGAGGTGGGCATGGGCGGCAAGCTCGATGCCACCAACATCTTGAACAACCAGGTTGTCTCCGTAATCTCCAAAATTGCTCGCGACCATCAAAACTTCCTGGGCAACACCCTGGAAGAGATCGCGCTGCACAAAGCTGGTATCCTAAGACCCAGTGTCCCCTACATCGTAAACCCCATCAACGAATGGAATGTCCACGACGCCATCGACGACTACGCCGCGGAAATTGGCGCCGGCCCTCGCATCCTCCCAGAAACCGAGGAGCTCCGAGAGAACTTGTACTCGACCAAAGACTGGCACAAATTCGCAACCGGTCTCCGCCCGTTCCAGCGAGACAATGCCGTATTGGCCTTTTTAGCCGTTTTGGAGGTGTTAAAGAGCATGAATGAGAGTACGAGGAAGTCCACGAGCTTGCTGTCTGGTTTGAGGAATAAAGTATTTCCAGGACGGTTGCAGCGGTCTTATGTGCGTCAGGTCTTCGGTGCCTCTAACAACAGGCGAATCCTTATCGACGGAGCTCACAACCCGGACGCCGCAGAGGCGCTGAATGACTTTGTTCGCCCCCCCTCCACATCCAAGCGAAATTTTGACGGCGCCGGTTCGCTCAGTCGTGGAAGGCCCATTACTTGGGTCCTGGCCATGACTGACGGGAAGGACGCGCGACGATATCTCGCCCGACTCCTCCGCCCCGGGGATAATGTTGTAACCACCACCTTCGGTCCCGTCGACGGCATGCCCTGGGTTAGGCCAATGGATCCTAAAGAGCTGCTGAAAATTGCCCTGGAATCCATACCAGAAATTACAGGTCTATACGTTCCTACTGCTGGGACCTTCCGAGCATTGTGTGCCGCTAAGTACCTGACCGGACTCGGGCAGGACCACCCCATCGTCTTGACTGGCAGCCTATATCTTGTCGGCGACTTCCTACGGGAGAAGCGGCAGTTGACCGAAGATGGATACACTATGAATATCAACTGGGTCGACAGAGAAGAGCGTAATCGTGTGAACAATTTCCTTAGTAACAAGTTACCGGATGTCGATCGAATCCCGGCCGACAGCCCCGTAACCGCCGTGGGCGAAAGTAGGGAAGAAGAGGAAGCGAGGAAGCTGCTGGAAGAGATAGAAAAGCTGAATCGCGAGATGCAGTTTCTGGATCTGGAGGAGAAGAGACTGACACAGACCCGGTCCTTCCAGCCCGACCACCCAGTCCCGGCCGCCCCAGTTCCCCTCCCTTCTACACCCTCTCCAGAACCCAACAGCAAAGCCACATCCCCTAAGCAGAAGTTCTTCGAAGAATTCGAGAATATCCGCAAGCAGCTCGCAAACCTTCCTTCCACTCCTCTGCCGCCTACAGAATCCGCAGAACCGGACAACAATCTCCGCGATTTAGTCAAGACTGTGCCACCTCGTCCAGACGTCGAAGCCATCCTGAAGCAAGAAGAGAAACCCCGCATCCGTGCTCATTACGCCCGTTCCGATCCCAAGGAGACGCCCATAAATAGAACATTCCGACTCGCTCACTCAGACGGCGAGCTTCCGTCCAAGGTTCGCCGTGTCTTGCTAAAGGACCAGGCAGAAGTCGACGTCAGGAAGTTGCAGCCGTTGAAGATTCGGAAGCACCAGGCGAAGGCAGAAGACGACGAGGACGAGGAACCAAGGTCGTACTTGCGGAAGGCCTACTCTAATGCAAAGTAGGGGTGGGATGGAGCAAGCGGAAGCTCGCAATCAGCAGGATAGGAGGTATGTAGGAGTAAAATCATGTGCATATTGGTCGTTCTGAGCGAGTAGCATAGCATCGGCGTACGGCAAGTGTTCTCCAGGATTTAGTGTGCAGACTTTGGACATAGACTGTACAGTACGTGTATTCTTATATAATCGCAACATCATAGTAGCCACTTAGATCTTCGTCCACGCGGGACTTCGTCCGTCTGTTCACAGAAACGGAGAACAAACAACTAAGCTCTATTACATACCCGCTATGACACTGCGCCCACACCATAGCCCTATTCCAAGCACGCTCTTAGATGCATTCACAGCACCGCCCGAAATGCTACAATAAAGAGAATATCCCTGCAATGCTTACAAAAACAAACGAGAGTGGCATCTCAGCTCTGCGGTTCACTCTACTGCCTCGCCCCCGAAGCCTCATGAGCAATCCCATTCTGCCCCGACGGCCCAGCCATACTCTCATTCCTCTGCTGCTCCGGCGCACCCGCTTCCTGCCTTTTCCGAATACCCCTCGCGCCCGGCGTCAAGTACGTACTGTCCAGATTAGGCAGCTCGTCGTCCTCGGGCGGCTGCCAGTGCTTGCTCTTGATCGGATTCACGCCGAGGATATACATCGTATCGATCTCCTCGAGCGTGCGGCCCTGGCTCTCGCAGACGAAGAAGTAGACTACTACTGCGCCGGTGAAGCAGCACGCGGCGAAGATGTAGCCGTAGCGGTAGTCGATGGCGCCGGTAATGTAGGGAGTGAAGAAGGAGATGAGGAAGTTCCAGGTCCAGTTCGATGCCGTCGCGAGACCCATGCATTTGGCGCGGTAGCGAGAAGGATAGATCTCGCCGACAAGCGCCCAGACGATCGGACCCCATGTCATTGCGAAGCCGGCGATGAAGAGGCAGGCGAATATAATCATGGCGTAGCCGACTCCCTGTGTCGTTTGAGGGGCGTTTTGGTCTAGCGCGAAGTGTCCGAGCGAGGCGAAGACCATGAAGCACATGAACATCCATAAGGCGCCGGTGATGAGAGCAGGTCTCCGCCCAAACCTCTCGACGATGTAGAGACCAGGAAATGTAGTGCCGAAGTTGACGGCGCCGAGGATAATGCTCGTTACGTACGGGTTGGGGAGCCCGACACTGGCGAAGATGGTGGTCCCGTAGTAGAAGTAGAAGTTTGCGCCGGTAAGCTGCTGGAGAGCCTGAAGAGTTATACCAAGGAGGGTACGGTACAGCATCTTAGGTCCTGTGAAGATCTCGTACCAGGGATGCTTGCCGCCGCCAGCCTGCTCAGCGTCCAGCTTTTCCTTGATCTCTTTGATCTCTCGCGTAACTTCAGGATGGTCTTCCGGCACGCTGTAGCTCATGGCGACCGTCTTACGCGCGCTGTCAATCTTACCGCGACGGTATTCCCATCTGGGCGATTCGCGCAGGAACAGAATGCCAACGCCCATGATGACAGGCCAGATGAAGCCAATGCCCATCGGGAGCTTCCATGCCCGAGAAGTGCGGTCGGCCTCGGTTCCAAAATTGATGAGGTAGGCCACGAGGATCCCGAGCGTGATGAAGAGCTGGTAGCAGGAGACGAGTGCGCCGCGCACGTATCGAGGTGCGGTTTCGGATTGATACATAGGCGTAAGAACGGAGAGGGCACCGACGCCTAGACCAGCGACCCAGCGGCCAATAGCGACTTGGTACCATGTGGTGGAAGTGGTGATTTGCACGATTACGCCCACGCAGAATATGATGTTCCAGAAGGTAATGGAGTACTTCCGGCCAAACTTATCGGCAATAGGCGCTGCGAGGAGAGCGCCCATCAATGTCCCAATCGACAGCTATATTCCTCGTCAGATACTCCTGAGAGTCCTAGCAGCATTTTTACTCACCAACGCAACGATTGTTCCACTCCTCCCGTTTGAGAACGAGAGCTCTCCAGTCTCGGGGTCCTTTATATCCGCGAACTTCTGTAAGAAATGAGGCATCTCCAAAAAACCTGAGATCTGACCAGTGTCGTAGCCGAAGATGAAACCGCCCATGGAGACCAGGACGCCCATGAGAAGAATGCGCGGAGTGAAGCGCTCGCGGATGCCGAATACTCGCCTCGCCGCTGGTTGCTTCTCCATATCCCGATCTGCAGCTGAGGAGTCTGGCGTAGGGGGACTCTCCTTTCCCCTCAGCCGACCTAGTATCGCCATGACGAATGAATATAATCGAGGAATGTGTCGTTAAGGTTAGATGGCGATGTGTGAAGACCAGAAAGTGCTGTTAGGAACAAGGAAGTAGCGGAGCATATAAAGCAGCCCACACTATTGCCTCATCAGGCCCGGTGACCTCAAGCCGGCACGAAAGGCTTTCCATGGTGCGCGAATCCTGAGAACCCATTATTTTTTGGCAAAAAGACGTCATAGTCGGGATGGCCCGTTCACGGCACAATCTCCAGTTAAAGGCCGCAAAAGGCTTAGCGCTAGACCAATGCGATGGCCGAGCCGTTCCTATTGGCAGGAGATTTATCGGGCCGGCAAGAGCCTCTTTTGCTTGGAAGGCTTAACCGACGTCAAGCATCATCATTGCATGGTTGCAGTACTAAGTGGCTCGTACGACGGTGAGAAACTAACAGTCATGTGAATCTCACATTTTGTTGGGGCAGAGCCGTGCCGCCCGAATATGACGACCCACCGTGGCACCGACGCCGGCGGAGACGAAACGACGGAGCACGCTTCAAGCGCGAGAGAATGCTGATTAATGGCGTGGAAGGGCTCGGAACGACACGGGCAGATGTTGCGCACACCCGCTTTATTCCCCTGCTGCTTCTGCACTTTGGTTTGTGGGGCTGGCGGATCGAAGAGAGACCGAACATAAGGATCGGCGTCAACGGTGCTTTATCAACAGAGCGGTGTTTGGTGTTGAGTGAGCTGTTGTGGAAGAAGCAATGTGGGAAGCTCCGACGGTAGCCTTTTCGCTCCTCACATCTTTCAGCTACCGAAGCCGGTGCTCACTCTTTGTTTAGTCCAATTGACGAATCGCACAGCACAGCAGAAGACTTTCTCCCTTTTGAATGAGTACCATTTTCCATCGGATACACGACCGCAGGATCGATGAAAATTGGACGGAGTGGCGTTTTGTATGACCATGTAAACTTTATATCGTCGGGCCGGCTTCGAGCATTCTCGCCTAGGAAGAATGAGAAGATCAAGTCTCGCAGTTCTCGTGGTAGGCGCTGGTGGACCGTTTTGGTGAATTGGAAAGCCTGCGTAGAGCATGAGCGATGTGGGGACTAAACACTTTTTTGTGAGAAGAGCTTACTGCGCTGGATCGATGCGCGTGTCGGTGGTAATTCGTCTGCTGAAGTAGTTGCCCGTCTTAAGTTGTTGCCGTCTGAGATAGAGTTGAGTTGCGCTTCTTTTGGAAACGAGGGATGACGAAGCTACTGCAGGGTTTGAAGAAAGTTTAATTTTGGTATGCTTTCGATGAGCTATACTTTGCTGATAGCAGTATTCACAAACGTTGATTGTATGAGAACGCAGACCATTATCTCACACTGACCCGGTGACATTCACTGTACGTGTAATTAACTCTCCAATTCGTTGCCAGCGGTAGCCACGGTTTTCGCACCTCTACACGCACGTGCGATCAAGGTCACTAGTAGAGCATTCATAAAGTACACAACTGGGTGAATGCCAGGTAGCCTATCCAGCGAGGAAGCGAGATAGAAAGGCCCCAACCCGGAAAGTGTCTCGGCATGCTTCGCGGACTTAATTTCGAAGCGTAGATGTAGTGACTTGATGGCAACGTCGTTAGGGGGAGCACAGGCCTGGAACGTGTCTTTGTTCATGTACTCCTGTATCAATGTGGTGGAGATGGAGTACAGGTAATTGACGACTTCATTGGCGAATGCGGGATAGGCCATAGTCGCATCGAGGAAAGGCGGGCGCTCCGCCTCACGGTTAGCGATGAAGTTTGGGGCATCGCCTTCAGGCTCTCTAATGTCGGAAATTATCTCGACCTTATCCCAGATATACGTGTAGATCGGATCGCGGAGTTCTTATGGAAACAGCATGTCTGAGCACTTTGGTGAATGGCGAGAGTCTGCATTACAGGTTAAACCTATAGTGGTATCGGACGGAAGAAAGGCCAAGAACTTACTGCTCGGAAGATAGGACTATGCTCATGGTGGTAGACTTTTTCATAGTGGATCCGGGAAGAATAATTAAGGCCCGTACTGAACTTATAGAATGCGGGGATCTTGGGTTTATACAGCCTGGAGGCCGGAAAAGCTTCTTTCACATGCATGGTAACATGGAGTTCCTAGAGCCTCTACTTACCTAATGGTTACCTAGAGTAGGGGAACGAGGGCCTTGTAGCAACATGGGGAACTAGCGAAAAGCGACCTCGAATACGACTTAGTATAAGTGACAGTGAATCGGTTGGTTTGCGAGCTGGCCATGAAATCACGAGGGTCCAAGGCGATTGATTGCTCCGAACGAGAAGATGATGTATTTGAGAAAGAGGTAGGATAAGGGACAACAGGCACATGTATCAGTCCTATGACGATTTAAACGGAGGATATGGTCATGATTCTAGCCGCCATTCCTTTGATCGGGCATTGTTGACTCTCGGGCATCGTTCAGGCTAGCCGAACCGGATACAGGACCATGGTGTCCGCCATTCGGTTGTTTAGACGTACTGCAAGTGGAAACTACCTAGGCAGTTTCCCGTCGTCTCGAGAACTCATTGCGTATTCTTCTTCGACCGTCGAGCGAGATATTGTACGGATAAGGCTGCATTTCTCAATACTGAAGCTATTGTGCCTGCTGGAACTGTTAGCGATGCCTTATAGGAAGGTAGACACAGCAGTACATGTCCTGAAAACCCTCGATTTCTGGTTGTTAAGGACGGAGGCTCGAGTAAGACATCCTTGATGTCATTCTCGGCTTTGCTAGCTATCTGCGATATCGCGAGAACGCTCGACAGAGGCAGTCATTCAATTTGTGAGTTACTCTACGACGGAATGAGGCACCTTCCATCACTATCATGGACCGTGATCTCTTTTTGGATGGGTTGGGGAACTCGCGTTTCTACTGTCAACGCGGCGGTCCGATGAAAACGCGGGCCGAGAGTGATGTTCCCAATCCGGACTAGCGCAACAACGTCCAACCTCTGCTCGGCATTCTGCTTCGCGGGCAGCTTCCCCTCGACCTCCACGTCCACTCCGCGAGCTCTTTGCCACGGCGACTGCATGGCTGTATAGGCCTGCTACTGATTCACGGATCGCCGAGCTCGGTCTCTTCCACGACCGCTTCTTGAACGCCGCCCGCACAACGTAGACGCCGCACGCCTGCCCCACTATCGTCTTTGCGACTCTTCAAGGCAACACACCCTCACCCTCACCTCCGCGCCTCAATCCGCAACTGCCAGGAAACCCACCCACGCCCACTCTACAAGAAAAAGCTATCCTGGGGATACAACCACGCAGCTGAAGCTGTCTGGGAGCTCGTCCCTCGCGCAGCGGCCCAGCATGTCTTTGTCAATCGAAGAGCTAGACGCCACGGTGCGCGCCTTCTACGAGGGCCGTGGTGAGACCGTACGCATACGCTTCACGAAACTATATTCTGATATCAGAGTGCTAACATATCTCGACAGCAAAAACAAGCCCAGGCCACTCTCAATCAGGTAGGCTTGCCCGGTCCCCGCCTCCTCCGTCATCACGAAGCTAATGGTGGCGTAGTTCAAGGAGAACCCGGACGCCTGGCTACTGGTCGACAAGATACTGCAGGAGGCGCAGTACCCTCAGACCAAATGTGAGTCCGCCGCGGTAGGGGAGGGGGGCTGAAGCTTGCGCTAACGGCTAGCAGACTTAGGGCTCCAGGTGCTCGACAATGTCATCATGACTAGGTGGAAAGTTTTGCCGCGCGATCAATGTCAAGGTATGTATGATACGCATGCGGACGACCAGACTACTAAGACATGCAAGGCATTCGCAACTTCGTCGTCAACTTCATCATCCAACTCTCGAACAATGAAGACCGGAGCCACATCGATCGCACCCTCCTCAATAAGCTTAACCTCGTCCTCGTATCCGTGCTCAAACAAGAATGGCCTCACAACTGGCCCACCTTCATCAACGAGATCATCTCGTCGTGCCATAGCAGCTTGCCTATTTGCGAGAACAACATGGCTATACTCCGGCTGCTGTCTGAGGAAGTCTTCGACTACTCAGAGGACCAGATGACGTCGGCGAAGCGGCGGGAGCTCAAACAGAGCATGTCCGACGAGTTCACATCGATATACCAGCTCTGCTCTGAGGTTCTCCGGACTGCCACCGAGGCGACGCTCATCAAGGCGACCCTCGAGACGTTGCTTCGCTTCCTCAACTGGATTCCTCTTGGATACATATTTGAGACGCCTCCCAGCGGTGCCAGCCTCATCGAGACTCTCCGCAGCCGATTCCTCGACGTTCCTGATTTCCGCAATATCACATTGAAGTGCCTGACCGAGATCGCCGGTCTCCACACCCAGCCGGCTTATGATGACAAATTAGTCCAGATGTTCACGGAAACCTTGACCGCAATCTCGAAGATTATACCTCTGACTCTTGATTTGAAGAGCACATATGCGCAGAGCAATAGCAGGGATCAAGAATTTGTGCAGAATCTGGCTCTCTTCTTGACCAACTTCTTCACGATGCACTTGAACGTTATCGAGAACCTGATGAATAGGGACTTCCTCACCCACGGCCATTTTTACCTCATCCGCATCAGTCAGATTGACGACAGAGAAATCTTCAAGATCTGCCTGGAATACTGGACGAAGCTTGTATCCGAGCTCTACGACGAGATGCAAGCGCTACCGATAACCGATATGAACCCGCTTCTCAATATGGGCCTCTCGTCGGCGAACGGTGGTGCTCGCGATCCCGCCATCTTAGCCAACTATCCGCTGCGTAAGCACAAATATGCCGAGATTCTCTCCAATCTCCGCACCGTGATGATTGAAAAGATGGTCAGGCCTGAGGAAGTGCTCATCGTCGAGAACGATGAAGGTGAGATTGTGCGCGAATTCGTCAAGGAGAGCGATACCATTCAGCTCTACAAATCAACCCGAGAATGCCTGGTCTTCTTAACCCACCTAGACGTCAACGACACAGAGCAGATCATGTCCGAGAAGCTCGCACGACAAGTTGATGGCACTGAATGGTCCTGGGCAAACTGCAATACCCTTTGCTGGGCTATTGGTTCCATTTCCGGTGCCATGAATGAAGAGACGGAAAAGCGATTCCTCGTCACCGTGATCAAGGATCTCCTTGGCTTGACCGAAATGAAGCGCGGCAAAGACAACAAGGCCGTCGTCGCCAGCAACATCATGTACATTGTTGGCCAATACCCCCGCTTCTTGAAGGCGCATTGGAAGTTCCTGAAGACCGTGGTCAACAAGCTCTTCGAGTTCATGCACGAGACACACGAAGGTGTTCAGGACATGGCCTGTGATACCTTCATCAAAATCGCCAACAAGTGCCGCAGACACTTCGTCGCGCTTCAGCCTGGCGAGACTGAGCCTTTCATTGACGAGATCGTGCGGAATCTTCGAAAGATCACGGCAGACCTATCGCCCCAGCAGGTTCATACCTTCTACGAGGCGTGCGGTTATATGATCAGCGCCCAAGGCCAGAAGAGCATGCAGGAAAGGTTGATCCACGACTTGATGGCACTCCCAAACCAAGCTGTAAGTATGCACCGTTAGATTCCACCTCGTGCTCTACTAATATCATGTCTAGTGGGATAACATCATTGCGCAAGCGAACCAGAACCCGGCCTGTCTGCAGGATGGAGACGTCATCAAGATTGTCGGAAACATTATGAAGACCAACGTTGCGGCATGCAGTTCGATAGGGTCCTACTTCTACCCCCAGATTGGTCGCATCTACTTCGACATGCTGACCATGTACCGCGCGAGCTCTCAGCTCATCGACGAGGCTGTTCAGCGAGAAGGTTCGTAAGTCTTGATCTCATGAGGACCCATTTGACTGACCAAAACAGGCAACATTGCTACGAAGATGCCCAAAGTCCGCGGTCTTCGCACAATCAAGAAGGAGATCCTCAAGCTGATTAACACCTACGTTGAGAAGGCAGATGATCTGGAGATGATCCACAACAATATCGTCCCTAAGCTTTTAGAAGCGGTACTCATCGACTACAAGAACAACGTGCCTGACGCACGCGAGGCCGAAGTCTTGAATGTCATGACCACGATCATCAACAAGCTACATGTACGTTGGAGACCCAATCTGAGCAAACACATGGTTGGCCTCGCTCAGCAACTGCCGAACATCATACTGACTCTCCCACAGAGCCTTATGGAAGACCAGATCATAAACATCATGGACAGCGTGTTCGAATGCACACTGGATATGATCAACAAGGACTTCTCGGAATACCCAGAACACCGAGTCGAATTCTTCAAGCTTTTGAGGACCATCAACCTCCGGTGCTTTCCAGCACTGCTACAACTCGACGCCCGATCATTCAAGTTCGTCATCGATTCATGCATGTGGGCGAGTAAGCATGACAACCGCGAAGTCGAGAGCGCTGGTCTGTCCATGTGCTTCGAGCTGATATCGAACATGGCGGATACCGATGCGCAGACACGCAACGCGTTCTTCCAGAATTTCTTCACCACGATCCTGCAAGATGTATTCTTCGTCCTCACAGACAGCGACCACAAGGCCGGGTTCAAGTCACAGTCCATGCTTCTTGCCAAGATGTTCTGGCTCGTCGAGTCGGGTAAGCTGGAGGGCCCAATCTACACAGCGCCCGACATGGCTCCTGCTGGAACATCCAACCGCGAGTTCCTGCGGAACTTCGTGGGCAACTTGCTCGCGACGGCTTTTCCCAACCTTCAGACGTGAGTGCTTCTAATTATCCCGTCTTGCTGACATTGCTGACCCATGCAGCGGTCAAATTGCCTCTTTCATCGATGGACTCTTCGCCACCAACTCTGACCTCGCCAAGTTCAAGATCATCCTGCGAGACTTCTTGATCTCTTTGAAGGAGTTCTCTGGTGACAATGCCGAGCTCTTTGCCGAGGAACGTGAGCAGCAAGCCGCCAAGGCCAAAGAGGACGAACGACAACGTGCGATGAAGGTTGGCGGTCTGCTGAAGCCCTCCGAGATGGACGACGACGAGTTGTGACTGGAGGAAGACCTCAATGCGCATACCGCAACGCGCACGCCATTCGATAGACCGAGCCATGGGGGTGATTTTGTAGACGCCAATACGAAGCGTTCAAGCGGCCTTGATGGGTGGGATGTCTATGGCCTGTGATGCGGAAGTACAGTCGATAGCGGGCTCCGCATTATGGCGCTCGGGCCAAAAAGTAGAGCTCACGTCTTGTACTTTGATTTTTCGTCGAGAAGGAAGGTTTGGACAACGGAGTGATCTGCGAGCAGATATCAATACCCGGTAGATCAGGTCCCTGCGATTCCTTATTCAGTGCAGAGACAGGTAGCTTGGAGGCGCTCTGGCTTGGGTTGCGTACAAAAAGGTGGAGGGAGGATGTTGCAGGCCTCAGACGATATCCTCGATGTGTGGAGTAATAGACAGAATATGTACATGCCGCCCGTTTGCCGAAACAAATCTTCCACGTTCGTTACATCGTCTCTTTAGTAACATCTCATCGAGCTATCACTTCTAAGACGTTCATGCTGTGTAGTGGAACTACCTGGGTACCCACCTGGACACAGCAGTTACGTCCACGTGCTCGTTCATGGCGGGATGGAGCTAGTTCTACACTGGGCTTAGCATGTTCCGCTTCTGGGATGGAACGTCGGGTTACGTAAACTTCCGTTTTGCCGCATCCAAACTTACCGACACTCCTGCACGTTCAATTGGACACACTGCTCATTTCTCAACGTTTTCCGCCTAGTCCTCGGCAGAATAATTCTTTACTCCGCCCACCCCTGCCGCTCCTTAGCATCTCGTTGCTCGAGCAGTTCCCGGGAGGCGTGCGCGATCTACGCATCGCCATTGGTCTGCTTCGACCTCTGCGTAGAGACATGGGCTCCTGCCCTCTCAACCCCAGCGTATGCAGTGCCTCGTGGCCCTCTCAGGATGAGCGCCTCAGTGTCCCTTTGATGCGGGCCCCTCATTCGGCGCCTGCCAAAAAGTTGCTAACCGTCTGGTACCACCAGGTCCGCGCGAGCGTCTGGACTGATCGCTCCTAGCAACTGCATCCACAGTGCGTTCACTCTCTGATGACTCTTATACCGCCCGCGCACGTCCTTCCCTTGTCCTCGAGGAGCCTCACTTTACTTTTCCTTCCCTCGTGCGTCCCCGCCGTCCTATCGGCGCCTGCTGACGAGCACCACCTGTCAAGTCCCGACCTGTATGGTTAGATCCGCACAACTCCCGGCCTTGGGTTCCTCGCTTGCGCATCATTTGCGCACCGCATTCAAGGACTCCAGAGGAGCTCTGTCCGTTCCTTTCCTGCTACCATCGCAATGTATGTCTTACTCCGATGGACCCGAATCGTCCGCTGCCCGTGGTGGTTTTGAGAAAGACAGCATCGGCGACAAGTCTTGCTTCCAAAGATGACAAAACTGACTCGGCACGCTTTTCTAGGAAGTTCGGAAAACACATACAGAAACGGCAGCTGGAGATCCCAGAATATGCCGCTAGCTTTGTGGACTACAAGGCCCTCAAGAAGGTCCCCGCCCCCGCTCCACCATGTTACTACAGAACGGTTTAACACCTTCTAGCTCATTAAGAAACTCAGTGCAACCCCAGTGATACCGCCGCAAGGGGATAGCAGTCATGGATCGGAAGTTCTGGATCCGCAGACATCTCTGCAAGCCAACAAGGCCACCTTTTTCTTCCGAGTGGTGAGCGACTCCATCGCGCAAACCCGGTATGCTTTGCTCACTCCACCAAGGAACGAGAGCTGGAGAAGGTCAACACCTTCTACCTGCAGAAAGAAGCTGAGGTACTTCCGTATGCCTCCATTTTGGTGACGAGGCTCATCCAACATCCAGTTGCGCCTCCGTTTGGCCACGCTCCTCGACAAGAAGAAGGTCATGCAGCAGCATCCGCAGTCGGTCTCCAAGGCCTCCTCAAGATACATAGCGCTTGAAGAGGGCTTGAAGCAATTCAGCATGGACCTGAACAAGCTCGAGGTAACCACCTCATGCACTCCTGGGTTATGTTAGGCTAACACTGACTAGCAATTCGTCGAAGTAAACGCGACCGCCTTCTCAAAAATATTGAAAAAGGTTCGGTATTCCCTTCAACCCCCTGTCAGCCTCTAGCTAACACATGTACAGTGGGACAAGACGTCTAAGGTCGGATACTATCCTAGAAGAATTACTCGACACTGGCTGACTTTCATGCCAGTCCAGGGAAAAGCAGCTATATCTATCGCGGGCCGTTGAGGTGCAACCCTGTTTTAACCGCGATGTTATCAGCAGTCTCTCGGATCAAGCGACACAAGCGCTTCTGGACTTCTCTGGATGGGCTGAAGGCGAAGGAATGCATGCCCCACAGGAGACACCACAATCCAGAGTTCCCGAACCTTTATTAGAAGCCAACCTCGAACTCGATAACCAGATCGTACAAGCTATCAATACTGCGAATACCGCTCAGATCGAAGACTGCCTCTCTCGGCTATCGAAGCTCAACGATGCGCAAGAACGAATATCAAGAGCATTCTTGAGTACTGTGGAGGAAGCCCCAGAAGCGGCATTGAAGATCATGCTTGAGACGAAGCAGGTGGATCTACAACAGGAGGACGAGATCAACGAGCGAAATTGCTTACATAAGGCCGCCATCTGCGGAAGGATGGACGTGTTGAGAATAGGATTGGCCGGCCGGGTTGATGTACATGCGACAGACGTCTATGGTCGGATACCGCTCCACTACGCTGCCATCCATGGCTACGTCGACGTTGTGCAGGAGCTCATTAACGCTGCACCGGATACCGTAAACTTCCGCGATCAAGACAGCTTCACGCCGTTGATACATGCGATCGTACACTCGCAGCTCGCTTGCGTTCAGACACTGCTTTCTCGGGGAGGCCATATGACGCGGCTTGGGCCTGCAGAGAATATACCACTCAATCTCGCCTGCCAGTACGCGTCGATGGACATCGTCGAGTTGCTTCTTCGGGGTAATGCGGAAATGCTGCCGGATGCTGAAGGCCTATACCCTCAACATCTGGTGGCGCGATCTGGAAAGAACCCACAGATGCTCCTCTTGCTCCAGAGGTACGGTGCGAATTTGGACCAGCCAGACAAGCTTTATCAGTGGACACCTCTCTTTCACGCCGCAAGTGAAGGCCATGTGGAGTGTCTCAAGACTCTCCTTGAGTGCCAGGTCGATGTGGACGTAGTGGACGAGAAAGGCTTATCGGCAATGTACTACGCAACCTGGGAAGGCCATCTTGAGTGCATGAGGTTACTTGCCTCGGTGGGCCACGGGGTCGGGTTGACGACGCAGAGACAGGCGTCTCCTCAAATCACGACGCAGACCGCCTCTGGCACCTTGCCCGGCCCCATGGAAACGGAAGGTGACGTGGAGGGGATTCCGGAGTTCACGTTACCTCCTCCCATTATTCCATTCAAGAGATATGGGCACAACTTCCTAGACACCAAGACGTACGTGGTCATTAGCTTCGAAAGACTGGGCAAAGACGCGATCCAATTTTTCGATGCACAGAAATATCCCGCAGCAAGACTCACAATCTCATCAAAAAGCTCGGACCTTATACCAAGAAGTATTTTGCTTCCCATCCAGGACGAGTTCAAGGTCATATCTTTCCAGATCGAGAACATCGACACCTTCTCTATTGACTTCGACGTCTACCCAACCATCGGCTCCAAGGTCATCGCTCGTGGCGTGGCATCGTCAAAGGTCTTCACGAATCCGGGAAATAGCACGGGTCAGTGGCATCTTGAGCTTTTTGACCCGCGGCTGCGAGCTATCGGCCGGATAACGTTCGATTTTCAGGTTGTGAAGCCCTTCCATGGCATCCCATTGGAGATCACTCATTTCGCCACGTATTGGAAGGCAACAAGTCAGCTGGATTCACAACCTCATACCTTGATCACTGGATCCAGTCTCTCCGGGGAATATGTACGGTTATTCGTACAACTGACTGCTGATGGTGTGCCCGTACTGTATCCAACGTGGAAGATCAACCACGAAGGTTTGGATGTCCCCGTCAATATACTCACATATTCGCAGTTCGCTGCTATTGGGGCGAGACAAAACCCTGGCGCAGGAGCTCAGCTTGCTACTCTTAGCAATGCGACGTCCGACGAAATTCCCACGATCCACCGAGCTCTCGCTACCTCATCCGTAACTCTCAAGGACGCGCTGTCCCTCCTGCCGGTCAATATACACGTCGAGCTGCATGTGCTCTTCCCGTCGCGGCTGGAAGAAGAGCTTCTCAAGCTCGGTCCTACTGTAGACATGAATAACTTCGCGGATAAGATTCTGTCCGTCGTCTTCGAGCATGCCCGACTGCTAAGGGAGCAAGGGGCTGGAGAGATCGATGGGACTTTAAGGAGTGTGGTCTTCAGCTCGTTCAACCAAGACATCTGCACGGTGATCAATTGGAAGCAGCCGAATTGTGAGCATCCGCCGTCTCCATTTTGAATGATTTGGCTAACTGCATGGACAGACCCTGTGCTCCTGTGCAATGAACTCGGCGCCGACGGTACCCTCTCGCCTTACGGCCAGTCACATACGGTTGAAAGTAGCGGACGCACCACAATCTCCGTAAAGGAGGCTGTTCAGATTGCGAGAGACAACAACTTCATGGGCTTGATTTGCAGTTCCCGCCTTCTTGTAAGCTTATTTTACGGTTTATATTCCCTTCGTCTGTATACTTGACGGGAATCCTCCCAGCACAAGAGAGGTTCTAACGGTGGTTTCAGGATCTCGCTCCCGCACTTATCGAGTCCATCAAGACCGCCGGGCTCGTGCTCGTCGCCGATCTCTCCGATTTCGCATCGCAAGAGGGCGCTCAAGGTAGCTTAGGTGTCGCAAGGCCTAGAGGAGAATCGATACCGGACGGTGTTGACGGCATCCTGAAGGGAAATGGAGTGCTGAGATTCAATGACAGCATCGACATGTAACGAGCAGCACAACGACCAAATGCCGGCCACGGTCGTTGGTTTTAGGTGATGGGATTTTAATTTGGACAACATAGAACGCAGCGAGTCGATGGGTAGATGGCTGGCGCTCGAAAGTGCTCTCTCGGTTATGCGGAAGGGTGGTGGTCTTCCATGATGCACGGAGTTATGCGGGTGGACAGTCTGAGTTCGAAGCGAGCGATTGTTATTTACCAAGGTCTAAGAAGGTATTGCCACGGAAATTCAAGCAGAAGCCTTCATAATGAGGAGTTTGCGATCCTCTTGAGCAATCCTTATCAGGGGCATCGGGACCGTCGTGACGTTCACTGCCAAGAGAACAGGGATCAGGCCATACACGCGCGATCCGGCGCTAAAAGATTTCCATGGAAGAAAAGTGTCGGGAAACAGCGTCGACCGCCGCGTCGACCCTATTTGTGCGCCTTTCAGTTCTTCTATCGTTAATATAGACTTCAGAAGTACTCTTTGTAACTATGCGCCCATAATGTCCTCATTCAGCGCGTTTTCTCCTTTCTTTCGCCGGGCTGTCCCATGGACTTGTCGCGCATGTCTCCGAAAAGCAGTGCCACAGCAGCGCAGTGCCTTTGCGACGAAGACGAATCCTGCCACGAACCCAATTGCGAAGAACAAAAGAAGAAGAAGATTGCTGGTTGCAGGAGGCGGAGTGGGAATTAGTGTTGCTGTTACCACAATCAACGACGATGCGAAACATGCGTATACCGCGGTACAGAGGAGCGGTAGGGTGGTGTCGACGCTGTTCAGAAACATAAAAGAGTGAGCGCGCCCATTCCGAGCTACGTGGGAGCAAAGCTGATTATGATTCCTGCAGCTACCGCGATACGCTGAAACGAGATCAAGAAGAAGACTACGACGACCTCCTCAAAGCCTGCCACCTACGCTGCGCGAAACGAACCCTTCGCACACTTGAGAAGAACGGCTCGATATTCATAAAGCTAGGGCAGCACCTTAGCAGTCTCAATTACCTGCTACCGAGCGAATGGTGTGACACGTTCATACCGCTGCAGGACAAATGTCCGGTGTCCTCGTACGAATCGATAAAGGAGATGGTGCTGAAGGATACAGGCACCGATCTCTCAGAATACTTTTCAGACTTTGAGGAGCAACCAATTGGCGCAGCTTCTCTGGCGCAAGTGCACTGCGCTGTGATAAGGGCAAATGGTCAAAAGGTTGCGGTCAAGGTGCAGCATCCGGCATTGGATGAGTGGGCGAAGCTAGATTTGGCTTTGACGAGATTCTCGTTTGAGACACTGAAATACTGGTTTCCGGAGTACGACCTCACATGGTTATCAGAAGAGATGGAAGTGTCGTTACCGCAAGAGCTGGATTTCCATCGCGAGGGTCAGAACGCCATACGGGCACGAGACTACTTTGCTAGAGTGAAAGATGCGCCAGTTATCATTCCAGAAGTGATATGGGCAAAGCGCAGGATATTGGTCATGGAGTACGTGAGCGGCCACCGACCAGACGACCTGGAATATCTCGACTCACACGGCATCGACCGCGATGAGGTCTCTGCAGCCCTGGCTCGAATTTTCAACGAAATGATTTTTGGCACCAATGCGCCGCTGCACTGCGACCCGCACGGCGGTAACATTGCTGTCCGACATAATCCTTCGCGACCTCATGGATCTAATTTCGACGTCATAATGTACGACCATGGCCTTTATCGCGATATCCCGACCTACCTACGGCGCTCCTACGCCAAACTCTGGCTAGCCGTGCTGGATGCCGACGAGCCTCGCATGCGGAAGTACGCGAAGGAGGTTGCCGGCATCGGGGATGAGCATTTTCCACTGTTTGCGAGTGCGATTACGGGGAGAGATTATAGTGTGGTGATGCAGGATGTGGCAACCAAGAGAAGTAAGAAGGAAAAGGAGGTAATTGGCGAAGCATTGGGCGACGGTATGTTGGAAAGTTTGATTCAATTGCTCGGACAGGTGCCGCGGGTCATTCTGCTGATTCTGAAGACAAATGATCTTAGTGAGTACTTGCCCAGATCTTCGACCTATCATGTAACTGTAGCTGACGACTTGACAGCGCGGTCGTTAGATGAGGGTCTCCATACTCGTCAAGGGCCTGCCCGAACTTTCCTCATTCTCGCGCGTTACGCTTCGCGGACTGTCTACGAAGAACAGCTGGAGAAGTTGAACGGGTGCATTCTCTGGCCTTGGAACTTCATCGCCTTCTTGCGGGCATGGAGTGCGCATATGCGCGTGGAGCTGCAGCTGGAGGCTTACGAGACGTATTTGAAGTTGAGGGCGATGCTGGGTATGGAGCAGATGGCGGTGGGTAGCCACCAAGCGTAATGTCGGCTCTACCGCCACTGGATAGATAACTTGGGAATGGGTCTTGTTGATATTCATAGAAAGGTGGGCTCGAAGATGAGGAGTGTGTACATATCTTTCGAGACCGAGGCGTAGCTTGCCCGGACTTACGTCGGCACCCGCGCGGCACTGTGGCGGTGCAACATTTGTAGATAGGGAATACATAAGCTCCTGTGGGGCTTGTGGCACTTTTCAGCTGCGCTGGGATAGGGTGATTGAGGTTGTACAGCGGGCCGGCACGATGTCGGTGGCCTGAAATGGCTAACAGGAGGATGAAGCACCTAGGTACACATCCCTAAATTGCATGAATTGGATAGACCACTTGGCCAGCTCCGTAGAACTCATGCAAGTGCAATCTCCTTATCAAAGCTGACTCAAGTTATTGGTTGTATACAGTATGCGCCGATGGGCTTACGGGGGCTCGAGCTGGGTAATGCGCGGATTACTCCCTATTTGGGCGTGATTCTGCGGAACACATGAGCCATCGTGAACAGAGCAGAAAGACTGTGAGCTTGAGACTCAGCGGACTCTTATGGAATGTCGTGGCTGGGCGCTGGAATGTGTTTGAGAGGGCGTTTACAGAGCGTTTAGACTGTGATACAGTGGTCGGTTTCTGACTTATCCGGACAGTGCCGGGATGCCACAGCTTCTTTGGAAGATAGAAGGGTGTGAAATGGCCAGATCCATCCGTAAGGCGACTCGATGGATTACCATTCTTGAAGTCCTTCACATCACTGCTTGGACTGCTGCTGCTATCGCCTGATGCCGGGATTCGCACCCCTAGCGCTTTGACAGGGTGTTGTCGAGGTTTGACATCATCGAGCCTCGTCGCTTCCGCTGCTGTCAAAGCATGACAGAATAGGTGGAATCTGGAGCCGGATATCGGGACTGGTGGCGCAGCAATACTGAATTGGACTGTCTAGCGGTCGTCTGCCCTCTGTTTCCAGGACGGGAGGAGAGTGCGCCTCCGGGTGTCTCGTTCGTGACAGCCAGGCGGGGCACTCGCCAAGAGAACCAGGCGGCGAGCCGCCCACTTCGCAGGACCGGCCACGAACGACTGCGACTGTGAAATTCGCCTTCTGGCGCTGGACAGTCTGCTCGCCGAGATTTGCAAAGCTTGGATAAGCGTCGTGTGTCTCTTGCGCATCGACAGCCTGCCGGCAGCCCGACCGCGCCCCTCGCCGCCTTTGTAACCTGCGCACGGCCCGTTTCGCCCGCACAGCCTCCTCCACCCCAGACCCTCGTCCGCGCCCTCTACAGGCTGCTGTCGGCGACATCACCACCCCTCGTGCTACCGGAACGAGACGTCTACCGCACTGCGAGCTCTGAGAGCCGCACGCCCGCATCGCCGACGACATCTCCACGCCCATCACAGATACGCACAGCATGGACGGAGCCGGTCAACCCAACCTGCGGGTCACAAGTGCGTCTTACCTCGACGAACCCCTGCCCTCGAGCTCGACGAGGCCCGCTAACAGCGTGTAGTTATCGCCGCAGATGGCCTCTACAAGCGTGATGTATTCCGTACGTTCTCTCTGCGCGAAGAGGCAGCGATAAGTCGCTCATATGTCATACAGGGTTCCCGGATCCCTTCGCCGTAGCCACCATCAATGGCGAGCAGACGCGCACCACGAGCGTGATCAAGAAGACGCTGAACCCGTACTGGAACGAGAGTTTCGATATGTACGTCACACCTCAGATCTCGCGAGCAAGATGCCCCGGATAGACGCTAATACGGTGGGCAGGCGGGTGACGGAGGACAGCGTGCTGGCGGTACAGATATTCGACCAGAAGAAGTTCAAGAAGAAGGACCAAGGCTTCCTCGGCGTCATAAACGTGCGCATAGGGAGCGTTATCGACTTGGACGCGGGCGGGGACGGTAATTTCTTGCCCGAACCGACTTTAGAAGTATGCTAACGCGGTACTCGTAGAGATGCTGACCCGCGACCTTAAGAAGTCGAATGACAACATGGTCGTGCACGGGAAACTTATCCTCAATCTGTCCACAAACCTGACCACCCCCATCAACCAAGCCGGCCAGAATGCGAACCGCCCCTCCTTATCAGCACATTCGTCCGTGAACGGGATAGGCGGTGCTCCCCCCGCTGCTACAACACCGCTTCAGTCCACGCAAACCCTCCACCCCGACATGTATCCTGGTCAGCGACCCCAAGTGCCTGCCCAGCCGACTCCTCAGCGCCTCAGCCAACCCACTCCTCAAGTCCCTCATGTCGCGACCTCCCAGAATGGAGCGTCCCAGAATCGCGGATACAGTGCTTTTGAGGATGCTCAGGGACGCCTACCGCCGGGCTGGGAGCGCAGAGAAGACCACTTGGGCCGAACGTATTATGTCGATCATAATACCAGGCAGACTACGTGGATAAGGCCGGGCGCCGGGTTTAATGAGGCTGATCAAAGAACTGCATTAGCAGCGCAAACGCAGGTGGAGCGTACCCGCCATCAGAACCGCATGCTGCCTGAGGATCGCACTGGCGCTAATTCGCCCACGCTATCCGAACGCCAGCCTTCGCCGCCGGGACCTTCGTCTACTGCAGTGAACATGATGGCTACAGGAGCAACGACAGCAGGAACGGGAGAGCTTCCATCAGGTTGGGAACAACGACATACTCCGGAAGGACGACCTTACTTTGTCGACCACAACACCCGTACCACGACCTGGGTGGATCCTCGGAGGCAGCAGTACATCCGCATGTATGGCGGGCAGAACGCTAACAACAGCACCATTCAGCAACAGCCCGTGTCGCAGCTTGGCCCACTGCCGTCAGGATGGGAAATGCGACTCACCAACACAGCGCGAGTATACTTCGTCGACCATAACACGAAGACTACCACCTGGGACGACCCTCGACTACCTTCTTCGCTCGACCAGAACGTTCCTCAGTATAAGCGTGATTTCCGCCGCAAACTGATCTACTTCCGATCGCAACCGGCTCTTCGCATTGTCTCTGGGCAATGTCACGTTAAAGTCAGAAGAACGCACATCTTCGAAGATTCATATCATGAGATCATGCGGCAGAGCGCTGCTGATCTCAAGAAACGATTGATGATCAAGTTCGACGGCGAAGACGGTCTGGATTATGGAGGTCTTTCTCGGTATGTCAACAATGCTCTTTATGTGGTAACAAATGCTGACACATTGTTGCAGAGAATTCTTCTTCCTGCTCTCGCATGAGATGTTCAACCCCTTCTATTGTTTGTTCGAATACTCCGCTCATGACAACTACACCCTTCAAATCAATCCTCACTCCGGCATCAACCCCGAACATCTCAACTACTTCAAATTCATTGGGCGTGTCGTTGGTCTGGCCATCTTCCACCGTCGCTTTCTGGATGCCTTCTTTATTGGAGCCTTCTATAAGATGATCTTGAGGAAAAGAGTGCAACTCGCGGATATGGAGGGTGTGGACGCCGACTTCCATCGCAATCTTGAGTGGATGCTGTAAGTCATCTTATGGCTATACGGAGGCATTGAGCTAACATGTGAAGTAACAACGACATCACCGACGCGTTAGAGTTGACCTTCTCCACCGAAGACGAGCGATTTGGCGAGACTGTTAGCATCGAACTAAAGCCAGGAGGCGAGGACATCGAAGTGACGAATGAGAACAAGAAGGAATATGTCGAGTAAGTACCCCTTCAACTGCCGAGGTGGTTGGTTGCTAATCATTTTAGACTCATCACGGAATGGCGTATTCAAAAGCGCGTCGAAGAACAGTTCAACGCATTCATATCCGGTTTCAACGAGCTCATTCCTCCGGATCTTGTCAATGTTTTCGACGAAAGAGAACTGGAACTCCTCATCGGTGGAATCGCGGATATCGACGTAGACGACTGGAAGAAGCACACCGATTACCGCGGCTACACAGAAAGTGACGAGGTCATCGTCAACTTCTGGAAGGTGCGTTGAAGTTCCCCTTGAATTGAATGTTCCAAGCTAACTAAAGTAGTGCATCCGGAGTTGGGACGCCGAACAGAAGTCTCGTCTGCTGCAGTTCGCAACAGGCACGTCGCGTATTCCTGTCAACGGATTTAAAGATCTGCAGGGTAGCGATGGCCCGAGAAGGTTTACCATCGAGAAGGCTGGCGAGCCGACTCAGCTGCCGAAGTCCCATACATGGTAAGTCATCCCTATCAATTTCAATATAAGCAGAACAACAGGCTGACTTATTGAACAGTTTCAATCGTCTAGACCTGCCGCCGTACAAGACGTACGAGGCGCTCAACCAGAAGCTCACGATTGCTGTGGAGGAAACTGTTGGATTTGGACAGGAGTAGAAGAGCATTTGAAAGTCAGCTAGGGTTTGCTATGCATCCACATCCGCGCATTCGGTCCATACACAGCTTCACGCGCGAGGAGTGAAGGAGAGGGGATACTTGGCAACTTACCTGTGTACAAAAGCGTGAAATGGAGACAGCTTCTGGAGAGCATGGATCGTACATGAGCATCATTCATCAAGGGAGGATTGGATATAATTTACGGTCGAGAGGTCGTTCCACTTTGGGTTCTCAGCCATGATCGCGCACTTGACCGTTTGAGAGACGCGATGTCAGGGCGTTACTTCGGCCAAGCGGGTTGGATTAGGTGAAATAGGTCGTCCTTTTCTAGTGATACTGCATGGAGTGGGTGGGAGCAGGCTGCAATTGCAATAACGTTGATTGAAATCTCCCCGATTGATGTTGTGCTGCCAATGGTCTAGAATAGAGAGCTTCTGTGCGGTGGATTGGAAGAGGAATGATATCTATTTACTTACGCTCTTCATGCTCTTGTCGGTCCGTCATTTCGCTCCGGGCGTCTCAGCTTCCAAGGTTAATTTGAAAGGTTAGATCACGCTTTTCGGAGCTGGCGCCGTGGCTTCACGATTCGGGAAAGCGAGATTAGGGGAGCTTCTTTTCTCGGAATGGAGCCGAGAGAGCAGGGAGGGCACGTGGACACCCTATCACTGAGGCCAATTTCAACGACTGGAATGAACATCCCTCAAGAATCTCTGCACGCATGACTGACATTGCACATTCAACGGAGTTTTCTTCAATCTTCCATTTGCCGCCGCCATGATGTGCAGAAGAGAGTTTCCGAGGCCCAATTTCTAGTGCATGCTGGAAGCGGATGGGTTCATCCCTGATGCGCCACCTCCCTGTCGACGATCGAAGCGGTACTGTAGTGCCACCAATCGTAGCGGCAGCCGTTCGGAAAGAAGTGGACGGTGGCGCCAGTAAGCGAGAATCAGAGGTCTTTGTGTTCAGCTTCACCCTGAGCATGCTCACGAGCAAGACGTCAGCGATTGGAGGTTTGAGAGGCAAGATCGCGCACGCTGGATGGCCGCTTGTCTGATACAAGCTACGATTGATGCAAGAGTTATTGAGTGGGAGGCAAACGGCATGCTAGAAGCATCCGAGGGTGCATCGGGTTGTTATATTTGGGGAAAAGACTAGACGAGTTAGGTAAGGGGAATATCGAATTCGAGGACAAGCCCGCGTTCCGGCTGCAAGAAGCACTGACGGCGCCATGCTTGCTCAATCAGCTGCGGTGGTCTGTGGTCTGACTCTGGGGTGGACGGGCGTGTTTGTTTAAAATTCCGGGGGCGCGCCGCTGCTGTCTTTTTCTCTGGTCCTCGTCCCTCCGCTGCATTCTTCGTCGTCTCCTACCCAACGGAAGGAAGGAATAGTAATTCGTTGCCCATCACTCGTTCTGGGTTAATTATATACGTCTTTAATCTACCTCTTCACGCGTTCGCTCTCAATCACCCTCCCGACCCCCTTTCCCGACACATCCCATCATCCACCGAAGCACAATCAACATGCGTTTCGCCGCCGCCTTTGCACTCCTCTCGGCTGCCAGCCTTGCCGCTGCGCAAACCACGACCGCCGCGGGCTCCTCGCCGACGGGCAGCTCGTCCGAGTGCCAGGCCCAGAACATTGTCGACGCGTGCCGCGCGGGCATTGAAACGCAGATTGAAAAATGCGAGGGGACCGATTGGATCTGCCTGTGTGATAACTACAGCAATCTCTTGACGTGCTACAACAACTGCCCGGATTCGAATGAGAGGCCACCGGTGCAGAATCAGGTTACGCAGTACTGCAATGCTGCGGCTCCGTAAGTGCTGTTTCTCCTTTGCTGTAGTATAGGAATGCTTCGGGGTGGAATCGGAACCATGATGCATTAGCATGAGCAGCAGCTTGCTAACGCGTGCAATGTAGTCTAAGCTCCGCCTCCCTTGCCTCCGCAAAGTCAGCCATGAAGACTGCGCCCGTCGTATCTTCTACTGCCACCCAGGCCTCCGCGACCGGATCGAGCACAGCGACGGGCACCGGAGCCGCTGCCTCATCATTCAACACTGGTGCCGCGAGTGCCATCATTGCGCCGGTGGGTGGTGCATTCGCCGTTCTGCTTGGCCTTGCTGGACTTCTATAAGGGAGCTGGACGGGCGTGTTGTGGAGTGTTACATATGCTGGTACTGTTAATCTCTAATGCGGATCGTTTTGTCGGAGTGTATGGATGCGGACACTGGATTGACGGGAGCAGATAGGCTAGATTGGTTGAATCGAGCTGAGTTCTGTTGTTCGAGCTTGCGGAGAGAGAAGTGACCCATGGGACGCCTTATCAGGCACGTTACCCGCTCACATGACTCCCGGCTCTTCAAGAAGGTCCATATCTAACCTTGAAATCGGAAAGCGTATGCAGTGAGGCTAACGAAGACTCGGGGAGCACTTCGACCTCGGATGTTCTGTCCCGTCCGACTCCGAGCGGTGCAGGGAAGGTAAGTTGAAACGGGTTGAAACTAACTTTTCCAACAGAGTTCCACGGAAGAACTCCCGCGAGGATTCGTGTGTGCTATTCTCGGCCTGGACAGTTTGTTCAACGTTTCGTGCGGGTGGCTTCTGTTGGGATGCAGACCAATTGATCCCGCAAACTCGACATCGTAGCCACAAGCAGCCGAACACATCCTCAGACCGAGTTCGTGGTGTGCGCAATAATGGCACCAGCCAGAATGGCTAATACTAGTCTGGCCGTGTTCCGCCGCAGCGTGCGAAAAATGCTTCGTGAAAGCGTGCGGTCGATCCACGGTGCAGAGCGCGCCGAGCTGCCGAACGCCATGCCATCATCACTGGGGCCCTCCGCATTTCCCAACCCATCCTTCGCCAATGACAGCAGCCGCTGCCATGCTCCGGCCCAACGCCAAAGGGCTCCGGCGGCTGCAACCCTCCACGTCGTTTCGCTGCTCTGGCCGGACTCGCCGCGTCGCGCACCATTTTTGCGGCAATATTCTGGGGTTCGCCCTCCGGGACCCTTGATTGCGCCCAGATTGACGCCCCGCTGTGCCGTCTCAAGGCCCTAGAGCGTCTTCCCCAGATTAAAGAGCCCTATTTCCCTTCTACCATTCTCCCGGATCGCCCGCCCGGCAGACGTCACACCTGGTATTCTGAAGGCCTCCGTGGAGTTTTGAAGGATTGAAGAGAGGGGTCTGGAGAATGCGGTGGGTTGCGCACCGGTACCATCGACGACCGCGACCGCGATAGAAGCACGCGACCCCCTGCGCGCCTTCTCTGCGATACGATGGGCTGTGGAGCCTCGAGTTTGCTCAAACGGACAAGATGGCGACGGACGACTTGCAGACTCGAGCCCCCGGAGTACTGGCCGTTACGGCTGCAACGCTCGCTTGCTGCTCCGTCTTCGTCTTCCTTCGAATGATATCGCGATTTGGCGTTGTGCGAAAACCGGGATGGGACGACTATACAATCATACTGGCGTGGTTGCTGGCCTTTGGGACCTCGTTCTCTATCTGTTATGGCACATCCAAGGGACTGGGGCGGCATCAATGGGATGTCCCTGCGCAGTGGAAGAAGCCCATGAAGCAGGCCGCCTACGCATTCTCGGTCCTTTATGTACGTCCCCCAGCTCCACAATTTTGACTCATTGGCTGAGACATGCAGAACCCAGCTTTGATGGCGACCAAGACTTCTATCCTCCTGTTCTATCTCACGCTGTCGAAAACGCTCAAAGTCTTCCGATGGGCCACCATAGCTACCCTCGTCGTGGTCAATGTTGGAGGTCTGGCCTTGACTCTCCTGAACGCTTTTCAGTGTACGCCTGTCACTGCCGCCTTCAAGACGCCCGTCCCAGCCTCGGCGAGTTGCACCAACATCGTCACCATCTATCTCTCTTCCGCACCCCTGAATATCATTACCGACTTGGCTATTTTCTTCCTCCCGATACCAATCCTTACCGGCATCCGATTACCGACGAAGCAAAAGGTTATCCTAGTTATTACCTTCGGATTTGGAGTGTTTGTCACTGTCGTGGATGTAGTCCGCATCTACTACCTCCAAGATGCACAGCGCGACCGTCTTCGCGCGCTTCAGATGCACCAGTCCGACGACGGAACAGACTCCCGGAATATGGGCGATTTTCCGTGGTATGCTTCACTGTCGTTCATGTGGAGTGCAGTCGAGATTAACGTTGGAATCATGTGCGCCTGCGTTCCTGCCTTGAAGCCACTGGTTAGCCGTTTCCTTCCACAGTGGGTTCTGGATCACACTGTGCGCGATAAGACGTCCAGCAAAACAAGTGACAGCATGCTCCCTCGACCCGACTTAGGAGGGCCGCGCAGGACACCCAACCCGCTGAGTCCCCCTGAGTCGCCGCTTACAAAGCCTCCACCCGCGCTAGGCGGCGCAGACGAGCCTATGGACATGATGGCTTTCCTGACCACGCCGGACATGAACGAGCTGCCTGATCTCAACCGGAACAGCACTCTCGCAACGTACGCCACCACCGCTCAAACCCGGCGACATTCAGTTGCTTTCTTCGACTTCGTGGACATGGGCACCAAGAAGAACATTACCCTGAGGAGCAACCGCGAGTCCGTCTTTCCAATCCTGATGGTCACCATTCTGTTCTTTATTTGGGGGTTTGCTTACGGACTCCTGGATACCCTTAATGCCCAATTCGCGGCAGTAGCACATATGACCAACGGGGAGACCATCGCCCAACACAGTGCGTACTTCTTTGGCTACGCTGTAGGACCCCTCACATTTGGGAGGCTGGTCTTCCGCCACTGGGGTTTCAAGGCCTGCTATATGGTTGGACTCATGATTTACGCCTGCGGAACTCTGATCTTCTGGCCATCCGCAGTCCTGACTTCCTTCCCAGCTTTCTTAATCTCCAACTTTATCGTTGGCCTTGGACTGTCGACCCTTGAGCTGAGCGCCAACCCATTCATAGCGCTTTGTGGTCCTCCGGAGTTCGCCGAAGTGCGACTGAATCTATCCCAAGGTGTCCAGGCCATTGGCACCGTCTGCTCGCCGCTATTAGCGAGGAAGGCCCTCTTCAAGGCTGAGGCGGACAGCTTGATTGATGTTCAATGGGCGTATCTTGGCATATCGTTCTTCACCGTTATGCTTGCCATTGTCTATTATTACGTCCCTCTCCCCGAAGCTACAGACGAGGAACTGGAGGATGCCAGTGCTCGTATGCCTATACCGCGGGACGCAACTTTCAACATCGGCTCGAAACAGTTCCAGGTGATATGGATCACTCTCGGCCTTGGGGTCTTCTCGCAATTCTGCTACGTTGGCGGACAAGAGTCGACCTCCACTACGTTCTCGGAGTACCTGAAGCGCGTCCTGCCATCCTTGGACCCCGTAGGGCATCAGTCCGTTGGACACACCGCTTTCGCCGTATCCCGGTTTCTCGGCGCTCTCACAAACATATGGGTAAAACCGCGGTTTATCCTCCTCTTCGCCTTTGCTGGCGCCATCGCATTTTCTGCTGCCGCTATGACTGGCTATGGCGCTGCTCCTGCGACCCTTATCATAATGGTCATGTTCTTCGAAGGACCTATTTTCTCGATTATATATGCCCAATCACTCCGTGGCCTGGGCAAGCACACTAAGGATGCCTCCGTTCTCATGACCGCAGCGATAAGTGGCGGCGCAGTATTCCCGCCCATTATGTACGGCCCTACGCAAGCTCGCAACATTCAGTATGCGTACTGCGTGATCGTCGCCGCATATGCTGCAGGAACGTTATTCCCCATCTGGCTCAATGCCTACCCAGCTGCAAGGCAATTGTCGGACCCGGTCAGGGATGAACAGACGAGGAGGGAGTCAGCGGCTGAACAAGAGAGGCGCGACAGCATGGGCATGAGCGAAAAGCATAAGCGATGGAGCAAAATCAAGAACAGGTGGAGTAAAGACAAGGAGAAGGATGCGTTGCCATCTGTGGAGCATAGAGAGCGCCGCAGTTGGCCAGAGGGACAGACTCCGCGGCACAATAGCGAAGAAAGTACGAGCTCGGTAACTGCAAAGAGCCCGATCGGTTTCGATGCGATTGAGAAAGGGAGCCCGAGTCGGAGGTGATTGATACCCCTTGCAAACTACGGTTTGCAGACCACAGTGAGGCTGAATGCCTTCCAGCGCACGTCGCTAGGTTTACTGTTAGCGCCTGGAAGTGTAGCAACGTTTCCATCTTGCGTTATGGGAGGCTATTTGTTTGACGACTATACGGGGCATGCAGTGTGGCGTGTGAGGATATCTCGTGTTGCTCTTCTCAGGGCGGGCCGGAAAATTCTCCGGCGCATATGGGCACTCTGACACTGCTTGGAGATCGCCGTGGGTATATGCTGGCACGGCTTCTTTATTGATAGCTCAGCTGTTCATAGTCATTATTGTACATATCCTTTGCGCCACAGAATACCGAAGTTCTGCTATACAAATGGTTCCGATCTCATATCTCCGACGCCGAATGTGCCCTGTGGATGGAGCAGCCCTAGCACGCTGAAGTCGACAGAGAGCATTTCCTTCCGAGGCAGCGTATACCGTCAAATGGGGACAGTAAACGGTCTAGGGGTGTCCGAAGGCATACCGAGGAACACATGTCTGACTAGAGGATCGCTTGTCAGCACAGGGAGTAGCTCGCCGCTCTCCATGTGACGCTTCTTCCAGCTATGGAAGCCGGCTTGCGGAAGTGCCCAAAGCACAGCAGCCTAGGCCGAAACAGCAGCATGTAAAATCAGAAATTCCGAACGAGAAATTCCGAACGAGAGTCGTCAGGGTCAGATTTCGGCGTACGCACGCTCGGCAATAGATATCCTATACCGCACGGACCGAACAAGGATGACAGGCTACCTCGGCAGGAGTGCTTCCCCACGTTTTCCAGACGCTCTGACGCCAGCCTTTATGAACCGGCAACATACCTTCAATGCTTTCATATCTTACGCGTCAAGTATTCCCTCCGTCTTTCCGTCCTTTGTACTTCCACCACCACTTCCTCTGACGTGATCTTCGCACGCCTCCTCTCCATCCCAACATCTAACTCGACATCGGACTCCCGCGTCCACCCCGACCGCCGTCATGGTATCCCAGAAGCAGCCCGTCTACGTCTTGGGCATAGGCATGACCAAATTCATCAAGCCCCGCGGCAAAGTCGATTACCCAGAGCTCGGCTTCGAAGCCGGCGTAAAAGCCATGCTCGACGCGCACATCAACTACGACGAAGTCGACCAGGGCGTAGCATGCTACTGCTACGGCGACAGCACCTGCGGCCAGCGCGTCTTCTACCAGTTCGGCATGACAGGCATCCCCGTCTACAACGTCAACAACAACTGCTCGACGGGTTCGACGGGCCTCTTCATGGGCAGGAATATGATTGCGCATGGCGCGGCGGATTGCGTGCTGGTCGTGGGCTTTGAGAAGATGTTTCCCGGCAGTCTGCAGACGTTCTTTCAGGATCGAGCGAATCCGACGGGGACGACGAGCTTGATGATGAAGGAGACGAGGGGCATTACGAAGGCGCCCGGCGCGGCGCAAATGTTTGGGAATGCGGGGCGAGAGCATATGGAAAAGTACGCCTTCCTTTTCTACACCTTCGACTTCCTCGTAGTAGATCTCACTCTGACTACGACTCCAGGTACGGCTCTAAACTCGAAGACTTCGCCGAGATCGCGCGCATCAACCACGCACACTCCAAGAACAACCCCTACTCGCAATTCCAAGACGAATACACGCTCGAGCAAGTCGTGAAAGCGCCCATGATCCACGAGCCCCTCACAAAGCTGCAATGCTGTCCTACATCGGACGGTGCCGCCGCAGCTGTTCTCGTCTCGCAAGCGTTCCTCGACAAGCGACCAGAGCTCAAGAGCCAGGCTATACTTATCGCAGGCCAGTGCCTCGCGACGGATAAGCCGGCGCTATTCAACCGCAGTGCGATTGAGCTTGTGGGGTACAGCATGAGTGAGCTGGCTGCGCAGAGGGCGATGCAGGAGGCGAATGTGAAGCCGGATGATGTTAAGGTGTGTGAGTTGCATGATTGCTTCTCCGCGAATGAGATGGTTACGATTGAGGCGCTGGGGCTTGCGCCGAAGGGCAAGGCGCACGAGCTTGTCCGCAAGGGTGGCATCACATATGGCGGCAAGCTCGTTATCAACCCCAGCGGAGGTCTCATTTCCAAGGGCCACCCGCTTGGTGCCACGGGTATTGCTCAGTGCGCGGAACTTGTATGGCACATGCGAGGATGGGCGAACAACCGCTCCGTCAAGGACACCAAAGTCGCCCTTCAGCATAACCTGGGCCTTGGTGGTGCGGCCGTGGTCACAGTGTATAAGCGTGCCGATGGGAGCGCCGCGAAGGATCTGTCGAATGAAGAAGTAGCTAAGCTTACAGGTCTATGGTACAATCCCGCAGTGGTAGCTAAGGGCTTCACGAAGGAGCAGGTGGATGCGGTGAGGAGTAAGAATGCGCGGAGTGAGTGGGCGCTGCAGGATACGGAGCAGAAGGTTGAGGCCAGGTTTTAGGCGTTGAACGGTTATACAATAAGATATGGGAACTGATACTAGAGTATGGCGTTGCTTTCGCTGCGTGAAGATGTGCCACGCCACACTGGGCTGAACCACGCCGAAGAGTACATGCCGAGATTACGAGGTGATCATCGACATACTACACAGAATTCACATGTTGGGGTCGACTCCTCCGGTATTTTGGGACTTTTGCCTGAAAATAAACGCTTCCTTCGAATTCAATACGGGTCTTCGGAAAATATATGGCCCGCCGCCCCAGACGTCCTATCGGAAAGACGCAGCCTCGTTCGACCCCTCGTTCAACCGCCTAAGCGTCAATATCTCGACGAAGACCGGACCAAGCAGGCTAGTTGCCGTGTAATGAAACCCCGAAATAATGCCACGGCGCCCACCGTAGCCAGCGCAGCAGTACTGTCATTCGTCCACGCCGCGATCCATGCGCACGGTTAGACGATGTCGGTTACGGACAGCTCATCCACTTGGTCCACCTTCCTGTCGGACCTTTCAGCACCGGAGGAGCACGCAGCGATCCACAGCGAAGACGTTTTCCATCGCGCATTTGTACAGATCTGCACGGAGATACGCGAAAGGGACCCTCAACGACTGCTGGCCAGGTTCGTCAGACATCATGATCAAATCATGGCATTCGTTGGCGCGGTAGATGAATGTACGGGTCTGGAGGTAACCAATTGTCTGGGATCCGTCTTCTGGTCTAAGGCCTTCGAAACTGTCCGGGTAAGATGCTTGGAGAAGCCAGCACTTGAATTTATTGTCTAATGCCAACGTAGAGAGCATTGAAGACACGACAGCGAGATACCCTCTTTAAACGGTATCTCCCGAAGCTCGGCGAGATTATTCCAGCCTTCGGTCCTGACCTATCGCTATTCCCGGATAATGAAAAGGTTCAGAAACCGCTACAAATGATATTCGCAATATACATGGAATGTTATGAGACGATACTACGACACCTTGAACAACCGCAAATGGAATGTGAGTTTGGAGGAGGCGGCAAGAAGAATGAATACTGGCCTAACACATTAAGCAGCCGAATTCGAAACCTTCGTCGAACAGGCCGGATCCGCATCCAAACGAATAGCAGAGTTGAAGGAGGAATGGGAAGAGTTGGTCATCCAAGCTGCTAAAGAGCAGGCAGCCGCCCGACAGACGCCCTCTCAATTCAGCTACTACAACGGTACATTAGGCCCGCTGAACCCATTCACTACAAGAGCATCATTTGAATGGCAGGAGACTTTAGGACAAGGTACATATGGGCAAGTGTCGAAGGTTCGCGAGACTTCTACGGGGACATTCTATGCTCAAAAGCTCATACGTGTCACCGATCCTAGGTCGAAGCCTAGGGTGGAGAAAGAGGTTTTAAATGAAGTCTCCATCATGCAGAAGCTTCGCCATCATCATATCGCTTCGGTTCAGTTCCACGTCTTCGAGGGCGATACATATAGCATCATCATGTTGCCCGTCGCCGAATGCGATCTCCGTCACTTTCTTCGCCGATGCGTCGACAAGCAATTCCCAAGAACGGAGTTGACTTACCTCACCTCCTGGTTTGGATGTCTCGTCAGCGCGCTAGCATTTGCACATGCGAAGCATATCAAGCATGAAGACATCAAGCCTAGCAACATTCTGATCAAGGACCATCAGCCATACCTGGCTGACTTTGGCTGCGCGAAGGACTTTTCAGGGTTGGATAGCTCAACTTCTGTGGACACGCTTACATTCGGAACGCCGGTGTATTGGGCTCCGGAAAGCCAACCACGAGGACGGAGCGCTGATGTCTTCTCTCTGGGGTGTGTCTTCAGTGAAATGCTCACTGTCAGATACAAACGAAGGCTAGAAGATTTTCAGGCCTTCCGGTACGTTCAACATCGCGACAATGCCTATGCTTTCCGAGAGAACCTGGACCGAGTCATCGATTGGCTAGAGGAGATAGTACCCCAGAGTGATTCTGTGGGGATCTTGTTAAAGGAGCAGACCTTCAAGATGTTAGAGCGTAGTGTCCAGAGAAGGAAGGAGGCGAGAGACATCAAGAGAGGGCTTCGAATAGAGGGTGAGGTGGTTTTCTGCTCCACCTGTTTCTGACGATTATTGTTTCAATTGTGGATTATACATAGTAGAGACAGGCGAACTAGGCATCAGGTTACTTCGGAATTTTATTCTAGGGTTGGATTGCATTTGGTTTTATATGATATAGCGATTAGTCTGGGATTCCCGAAAGGTTCGGGAGGACAAGACTAAAGTCGGTTTTCAGCGCCATTGATAGTTCGTCATACTTTGTCTTTTAGCATGGAGTTGGGCATAGTGCGGACTTTCGGCGGGTGGTCGTTACGGTCACGAAGGATTACATTTCGTTTGCCTGCCACCTCACTACCCTGGGCGGGATATCGGACAGAATTCGAGTTGCTCTGTCTATGTATCCTCTTCCCGCACTTCCCTACGGCGACTTTTAATGCGTCACTCTAGGATTATATTTACCACGCTCTCTACAAGAGTGCTGGGAGCCTCCTCAGAGATAGTGAGCGTTGAAATATCCAGATCGTTGAAGGGAGCATCGAAACGATCGATCTCATCGGACCAAGGAATGCCTCCCTGGGCACCCAGCCTCGTGATTGTCAATGCGGCAGCTTTGTTCGCACGAACGACAGCGCGCTTGATATCCCAATAGCCTGCTTCCTTCTGTCGTAAGTAGTCAGAAGCATATGCGCCGGTGAACGTATCTCTGAAGATCTAGTCAGCACCGCTAAGGTTCGAGGATGCTGGAAGCCCACCCTGCGCCTGTGGTATCAACAACTTTGACTTTGTACGCCAAGCAATGGCCACGGTCCGTTGCCGTTGCGTAGAAAGCTCCTTTAGCTCCGAGAGTGATCACCACGTTCTTGACGCCGCGGTTTAGGAATTCCTGGCAAATGACTGGCCACGTGTCCTTGTTGACCTCATCCAAGTCGCGGCCAGACATGATGGCTGCTTCAGACTCATTGACCAACAAGTGAGTGATATATCGATAGGTACGCTTCGTGATCGGGTTGGCTGGTGCTGCGTTCAAACAGAAATCGATGCCAGCTCTGCCAGCTGTCTCGATCATCTGCTCCACCACTTCCTTGTGGATCTCCATTTGTGCAACACAAAGGTCTGGCCGTAGACCGTGCGCAAGATCCTCGACTTTCAAGAAATGCTCTTTCTTCCAGGTTGCCGTGGCGCCGAGAGTGAAGAGGCACCGATTCTCGCGAGTGTAGTTTTCCACCATAACGAAACAGATGCTCGATTGAGTTTTGGGCACCGTGATGATGCCCGAACAATCCACGCCATTCTTGGTCAATTCGGCATAGAACTTTTCTCCGTACTTATCATCACCGACTGCGCCGACCATTCTGACATTGATTTCGAGCTCAATCTCAGAAGTCTGGACGGACTGATCGTGAGATGGCGTGGGTTCCTCAACCTTTGTCGGATCTGCCTGTTTGTGGTCTCGCTCCATTGAGGCCTCTACGGCCGGCGTTTCATGGACATCCATAGGCTTCTTGTGGCAGGTCCGATATGTTGCAATGGCAGAGTTGGCACCTTTCCCCCCTAAAGCTTCCAAGTACTCATTCGCCAGAAGACTTTCACCCCCCTCCGGGATGCGATTTGCGATCATGATCAGATCGTAATCTAACCCGCCGATGATGGAGATGGTTTTCGGCGCCATTTTTGGCTTCGGGTAGGGGCTTCCACGAAGGAGAGTTCAGCAAATTTGCAATAGGATATTCTCGAGGTTGTTGTGAGGTAAGGCCGGATGATAAGCGCTGGCAGTTTCCATACCCCGCAGCACTCAAAAGAAAAGTTGGTGCGCCTGCAGGAGGCGCACTGCCTGGTGCCTACAGGCTGTTTCAGCCTTACCATATCCGGGTATAACGTTCCCTCCATACCTCTCGTCGCTTCGTTTTCAGCCTTTTCTTCTCTCCTTCAGTGTTCACGTTACTTATATGTTCATCCAGAGCCCGATTTGAGCTCGTTATCCGGTCAAAATGCCCGACGTAGTGAGCATTGTTGCTCTCAGCCTTACCTGCTTCCATGGCTGTGTCAAAGGATTAATCGTCCTTGGCAAGGCTAAACACTACAATCGAGACGTCACGGATGTCCGGCTACAGACCGAACTTACGCTGCACTCTCTCATCACATGGGCTGAAGAAGCCGGTCTCACCCAAGATCCTCCGACATTGTTGATGAGCGCAAACCATGCCGCCCTTGTCCCCGAGATCCTAGGCCAGCTAGAAATGCTCCTGTTAGATCTCAACCAAATGAAGCAGAGATACGGGTAAGAGTTCTTAATATGAATATCGAACATTTGCTAATCCTACCGCCACCTTGGTTAGTCTCTATCTACAGTCGACTACAGAGGACGTCGAAGCTCTCTACGACGAGGACTCAGCGCTAGGTCAAACGGACCGCCAACGAGGACGCACCGAGAAAGCCTACATAACTATCTTTCGCAAGAGAAAGGAGCCGTGGAAGAGGCTCAGATGGGTCACTTTGGATGACAGGAAGTTCGACCGACTCTTGGACAAGGCCAAAAGCTACATCGGACAAATAGAGAAGTTTCTCGAGCAGGCGAAACAAGAAAGGCGGGACAGATATCTCGAGCTATGCCTCCGGAATACAATCTTGCACGCCACCGGGCAGCAAGAGCTTGGTATCATCGGAAAAGAGTATGAAAACGCTCCCTCAAGGCTTGCCATTGCCGCCGCGGCGAGATTGAAGCGGACCCGACTGCAGTTAGGCTTTCCAGATTGGGCCATGGGATCTTCGATGACGACGCTCACAAAATCTGTCTCAACAAGCACCATTGTCGAGAGACACGATTCCATGAACCCTAGTACTCTCAACGTGCCTCCGAAAGAGATGAAAGTCTCCATGAGGCTATTGACCTTATCCCGGGGAGCAAGAGCTCAGCCTCTCCGGGCGCTGGCAAAATACGACGGCCGAGTTGTGTTACTGGAGTGGAAATATGTAGCGGGCATGACGGATCCAACCATCTTCAAGAGAGTGAATCAAGTTGCCGCCTTGCTGCAAGACCTCGGTCCAACACTCCATAGCTTGAAGTGTCGAGGTTTCGTCAGTGATCATGTCGCAAAACGATATGGTTATATTTTCGATCTTCCGGATGATCTAAATCCGCCGTCGCATCCTCGAAGACTGTCAACCTCAGATACGGACGCGATGCAGCCAATGCCAGAGCTCAGATCTTTACGACAAATGCTGGACCAATCAAGCACGCCCTCCCTTAACATAAGGCTATCCCTTGCAGTCACATTGCTCGATACATTGCTGAATCTCCACACATCCGGGTGGCTGCACAAGGAGCTTCGCTCTGACAACATCATCCTCATTCGAAGAACAGAATACGGGAGCGGAACTACTAGGGACGACCTTTCAACTTACTCAGTATTTATCGCTGGCTATGTTTACTCGCGTTTGGATAGCCCAGGTGAAATGACAGAGCCCCTGAAGTCAGAGTTGGAAGCGGACTTGTACCGTCACCCTTCTCTATTATGCAGTGCGCGACAGTCGTACCATAAGAGTTTGGACATATTCAGCGTGGGGTGCACGCTATTAGAAATCGGGCTTTGGTCTAGTCTCCGACAAATCCTTGAGTCCCACTCAACCATTGGTTCGAAATCTACGGAGTCACCGTTGCCCGAGAGGTCGATGTCGGATCCGACTCTAGTTAGCACCAATGCACTCGAAGAGGTGGACGACGAACTTCATAAATCCAGAGCCGAGCCGTCTCGTCCCGATCTCATGGGCCTGAAACACGAGCTCTTACTCTCCCATTTGGCGATCCAAAGACCGAGACTCGGCAAAATGGCAACCCAGAAATCGTCCCTCACCGAAGCCAAGCGCAGCATGGTTATGAGATCGCTGGAAGCCGCCATGGGGAAGCGTTATACCACCCTCATTGAGGAATTTCTTGCAGCTGGCAACATGATCAAAGAAACGAAATCTGATGAGCATGAGTTTGCACTTGATTTGGAAATGAGGGCTAGGGACATAGTACAAGCCATTGCGGAGGCAATGTAGCAAGGTAGATATCGCGGCGTAAAGGCGAGGCACGTTGATCCCGGGCAACATGTTAGTAAATTAGTACTTAACGGCCTCGAAATGAACGTTTCGTCGGATTTGTAAATCCATTTTGATTGTACTCTGAAGCGTTTGCTTTGCGTTGCGAACGTTGCCCCTGAGAATTCCAATAGTAGCCAATCTCTCTCAATCCTTCGAATTGGCCATCGCGCATGTGTATTCTACTGCCCCAGTAGACCGTGCTTTGGGGGCGTCGTTGTGATATAATATAATCCCTAACAGCTTGCAAAGAAGTCGTCTAGAAGTCTGTTTTCCAACTCCTCTTAGCTCCTTCTTAGCTGCTTCTTAGCTTTCGGAGTAAAACGTACCCGACGTTCTCCACATAGTCCGCCCATATTACATCCTACATGCCCCACAATCTACCTCATCCTCCACCCACGACGTTCTATTCACACTCGAAAATGCGATACGTATGCATGCTTCGGTAGGAGAGGATCGAGGCTCGAATCGGTTTGGATATCGCGACCCAATGCTCGACGAAACGGGAGGACGCTCCGATGGCGGGAGATGGGCAGCTGCGGCGTGACGGACGACCCAATCGATACATAGCGTTGCTGAACAATCTGGTGCGGCATTAGAACATTGCTGCGTGTTGCGTGTGTCTCACGCACGTTCGGGCTTCGGCAACATGCCTCTCAGCCTCTGGTTGGGGTGTTGCTGAGGACCATTAAAATTTGCCGAGCTATCTGATTACTAAGCGAAGTCCTGCTGCCTCACATGTACCCACTGCTTTTGCGGCTCTATCGCTCTACAACCAAAGCTTCATGAAACATTCGGAATCGACCTAGACAGACATGGCCAGTATGTCTAGTGGCAACCCAGTTGATGAAATCACTCCGAGAGAAAACGCAGCCTGTCCAGCTCAACCATCGCCTAAAGAGAAGGCACAAAAATCCTCGATCGCAAAAGAATGTGCCTCCGATCAGAGCTCGCTACCCTATTCTTCCTTCACTAGGAAGCAAAAATGGTTGATAATCTCTCTGAGCACTTTTGCTGCCGCATTTTCTCCTCTGTCATCCTTCATCTTCTTTCCAGCCATCACAGCCTTATCCGACTCTCTACGAGTCTCGGTTGGAAGGATCAATCTTACCATAACGTCCTACATGGTCGTAGCCGGCATTGCTCCTGCCCTTCTCGGCGACTTGGCTGATACTACGGGAAGACGAGTGGTCTATCTCTTGATGATGAGCATTTATTGCGTCGCCAACGTCGGGTTGGCGCTGCAGAGTAATTGGGCTGCACTTTTCGTTCTGAGGATGGTACAGAGTTTTGGTAGTGCAGGTACGTAATCATCTAGCTTCTTTAACTCAAGCATAAGAAGGCTAATAGTAAATCGTAGCTACCATTGCTGTTGGATACGGCGTTGTATCGGATATTGCCACACCTGCTGAACGCGGCGAATTTGTTTCTGGAATGGTCTTAGGGTAAACATAGCTCTTTCCTAAGTCTATAAAGTCATCACTTACTTCTAGTACTTAATTATCCCGCCCATTCTAGATCCCAAGTTCTGTGGTACTCACAGCGCTTAGCGACAATGTCTCAAGGCTGATTGAATCTCACAGACCAAACATCGCGACAGCCATAGGTCCTATCGCTGGTGGCGCTCTAGCTGAATCGCCAGGATGGCGCTGGATTTTTTGGCTCCTTAGTCTTCTTTCTGGAACCTGCCTTCTCAGCCTTGCTTGCTTCCTCCCAGAAACAGCCCGTTCGGTAGTTGGCAATGGCTCTGCACCTGTCTCAGGTCTTCGCCGAGCTTTATTCTCCTACCTTCGCCTTTCGAGGCTGCCAGCCCCCCCAGAGAAGTCGAGTAATGCAGAGAATGGGCAATCACCGCCAGGCTCAGTCTCTGCTCGGAAGAATCTCCATGTCCCCAATCCCATAGCGAGTCTGAAACTTCTCTGGGCCAAAGACTGCATCCTAATCGTTCTCATATTTGGTATCTTCTATATGAATCTCAGCTGTGTACAGGCTTCAACGTCAACCCTCTTTATCAGTCTCTACGGAATCTCGGACCTCAAATCAGGCTTAGTCTACTTGCCGTCTGGCATTGGGTCTATTATTGGGGCATATGGTACGGGTAAGCATGAGACCTTCTCTTTGAGTTTTTTTTTCAGCTTGTATGAATTGGCTTGACGTTAAATTCCGCAGTTTACTGCATCTAGAGCGTTCACTTACCTTTTATCGTTTTTAACAGGATTCGTACTCAAGTATGACTATCGTGTCACGGCGCGTAAGCATGGCATAACGATAAATATCGAAGGTGGTGACGATATAAATATGTTTCCTATTGAAAAGGCACGTTTTAGAAGCATCTGGTATTCCATTAGCACAGCAGGAATATGCACAATAGGTTATGGATGGGCACTAAATTCCAGACTAGTAAGCAATAATTATCATCAAGGCAATTATTCGGTATAGCTAATACTGCGTGTTCATAGCACATCGCAATCCCCCTGGTCCTTCAATTTATCATAGGCTTTTCGACGGCTATGGTTTTCAATGTAGGCACACCTCTATGTTCCTTTGTGGTCTTTAAACCCCATTATAGACCTAGGTTGATGCTTTAATAGATGAGCGGAACGCTTCTAGTAGATGTGCATCCGAAGACTCCCTCAGCCGCCTCGGCTGCAAACAGCATCGTCCGTTGCCTACTCGCAGGTGGGGGCCTCGCCCTTGTTCAAATATTCATAGAGAACATTGGTGTACAGTGGACGTTTACGCTGTTTGGCGGCCTTTGTATGGGATGTTTAGGGTTGGCGCAGCTAGAGTGGAGCTATGGGAAGCTTTGGAGAGACAAGATGAGGGAAAGGGGTGCCGGGCGTTGAAAGATAGCCCACGATCGGGAGTTGGGCTGTAGTAGAGGCTTTCGCTTGGGGAGCGTTACTACTAGCGGCGGGTGAGTAAAGTCCGGAAGTCATTTGGGTTTATGACCGCCGCTGTGCATTGTCTCAGTGAGACCACAAATGGTTCGGGAAATATGTGTAGGATGGCGCATTTCCCCTGAATTCATTCCTTCGACGATAGGAGAAAGGCTCCATAGACAAGCACATGTGCAAACCTTATAATGTATCAGTAGATGTGAAAACTCCTGGCCGCTTCGGGATACTCGGATTCGAGAAAGTGAAGACGCGTATCGTTGAGAAGCTTCAGCCTGCGGCTCGCCGTGAATGAGGCTGTAAGGGGATTCATCCAATCAATCTCTAAGCAGCCACATGTGGCGTAGATACACACAAACCCCGCACTATCTTCAGCACGAATTTGCACCGCTCACCTTACCTGCATTTCCTAAAATCAAGATGGGGACAAATATCGAATACCTCCTATCGCTTCGTGCAATACGCGAACGAGCCGCAATCGTAGGAGACGCTGCAGAGGCTGGGCAGCTGAACCATTTCGACCTCCACGGAGATCGGATGGACGACGTTGCAGACTACGTAACTTCCGTCATCAAGGTCCGTTCAAGATTCACCCACCGAGGCTATGGCAAGGATCGCACTAACTATTCTCGCTAGCGCGATTTTGGACCAGACAAGTTCGACTCAATCCCTCCGCATGGTCGCTGGCAGCATTTCGAAGTTGGGAATGTTCCCCGCATCGCGCACATAATGCACAATTGGAAGAAAGATGGATGCGATGATCTCGAGACCACTCGTCGCCTGGTCGACTTGTTCTTCGTCTCGGTGCTTTTGGATGCTGGAGCTGGTGATCGTTGGTGTTATACTGAGCCTGGGACGGACAAAAAGTACGAACGCAGTGAAGGCATTGCAGTGGCTAGCTTGTATATGTTTAACTCGCTGGCTTTCGCTACGGACAAGGATGCAAGGGGGCCACTCGTTGACGGTAATTGTCAGTTGTCTTTTGAGTTTGCAAGCAAGCTAATTTAGGCGACTCGCAGGCAACGGCCTAAAACAGCTCAAGACGAACGCACTAGAAGAAGGGTTCCAGATCTCGGACCATAACCCCATGCTGGGAATTGAGTCTCGGGCAGACCTGCTTAGGAGTTTGGGAAGATCATTGCTCGCCCATTCAGATGTCTTCGGCGACGAAGGCCGTCCAGGAAATCTTGTCGGTAGGTGCACTTATATGTATATTGCATTATCCCAAAAGGATTACTAAGGACATACGTAGACCAGATGGTCAAATCTGCTCACGAAACTTCGAAACTCGACATCATGATATTCTGGGACATTCTCCAATCTCTTCTCATCCCAATCTGGCCCAAAGATCGCACAACCATCGGTGGGCACCCCATTGGTGACGCATGGCCCTTAGAGGTTCTTCAGCGACAGGCCGGATCCTCGACCCCGTATGGAAGCGACGTGGAGTCCATTCAACCCTTCCACAAGCTCACTCAATGGCTTACCTACTCCCTAATGGTACCATTCCAGCGGATACTGGGCCTGCATTGGACTAACACCGAGTCACTGACCGCCTTGGCCGAATACCGCAACGGTGGTCTCTTCGTTGATTTGGGAGCGCTCTCGCTCAAGAAGGAAGCACTTGAGAGAGGACTGAAAGCTTCAGGCGGGCCACTGCCACTGTTCGAGGCAGGGGATGATGTTATTGTTGAGTGGCGGGCCATGACTTTAGTCCTGATTGACAAACTATATAGTATGATTCTGTCTCGTATGGGTGGAGTTCATTTGACTATGGCGCAGCTACTTGAGGCTGGAACGTGGAAGTCCGGTCGTGAGATTGCGGCAGAGCGTCGTCCGGAGACGAAATCGAGTCCAATCGTCATCCAAAGCGATGGCACCGTGTTCTGAGTCTTTTGGTCGGCCTGAAGGAATAGAACGGCTCTTATACTAGCTGCAAGTGATTGATCTAGGCTCTGGCAGTAGAGAATTCTCCAAATTCAAAGGATCGCCCTACAAATAGTACGATTACTCGTGCAACAAACTATACGTTTTATTTATGCGAATCGCACACCATGAGAGCTAGGGTATCCTGATTTTGCCTAATCTGGTCGTGAAATCGGCGTGAAAGATGGCGTAGTCCCAGGTCCTGATCAGGCTAGCGCTTGGGGCTAGTACTTTCGTCGCATGGCCTATATATCGGCGATTCCGCGCCTTCAGAGCAGATGAGGCTCTGTACATCACAAGGATCACTGATCGTCACCACATCGTTGCCTTGGATGTATCAAGGAGCGCCCCTCCATTGTGTAACAGTAAGCATGGAGACAGCGAACCACAGCCGTTCAAGCCCCGAACTCTGCATACTTCGCCATGCCTCCCTTTCGATTTCAAGTTGGTCGTCGACGATCTGTGGAGATCATATCCTAGAGTAATTGAGCTGAAAAGGACGGGCAAGAAGGCTGCATTATGTCAGTCACACGGCTCAAACTAAAATTTCTGCTCTCTCGACTCATCGCGATTCGTGATGATTAAGTACTGAAGCGTTTCGCCCCTACCCACCTTGGCTAACGCCCCGTCCCGACAACTATAGATATATCCCGTCCTACGACCTTAGCTCGACTAGATCAGAAACATACCCACCGGCATATCAAGCATGGCGCGCCAGTATCCACAGACTTTGGGTCAAACGAAGCCCCTGCGACGTTCGGCAAGTTGGATCCTCCCCAGCCTTGGGCTGATCATCACGACTGCTTTTATCATCGCACTCGCTGCCCTGAATGTTGGTCAATGGAGAAGCTCGGAAAATTTTGCGATCTTTGTGCTCGAGCACCGGTCGACAATAGCCATTGCTGTTCAGATAGTCTCTCAAGCACTTGGGCTGATTCAAGTCCATGTCCTAGGTGGGTCTTTCCTCTATCATCCTTGCTTTTAAACGGGTCCAGGGAACATAATCCCCACAGCTCCTAACGGGTGTTAGCCTACACAACAAGCGCTTACGCATGCGTCTAGGTTACGTCAATACGTCCTCTCTTCGAGTCTCGCTCCCGGTACACGCTTCCTCCCTGGACGCTATTCGTTTAATCGTCTCCACCTCAACGCCCAGCATTGCTTGGAATTCACGATGGCCATATTGGCTCTCTTCCATTATCTTTGTTGGGTTCTCTTTCCTCCCAGGTGCTCTCTGGGCTGGCGCGATAACGCCTACTATCGCGGAGACGCAGACGACACGGATCCTGCATATTCCAACGTTCCAATCACAGAATCTGTCTGCCATATGGGATTCGGGAAGCACAGATGCTCCCAAAACAAATGGATATGGGCTCAGCGATCTCTGGATGACTAACAAAGGTCTGTTCACTTTCGACCTATCTGTTGCGACTCTACGTGGCACGTTCCTGGAGATAGCAAGCACTGCGTCGAACACAAGCAAACCCGATTCTTCCCGTAGAAAATTTGATCAAACGGGGTACCGTTATCTTAATCGGAGCTATGGCGTAGGCGCTGCCGCCGGTTTGATCGACATACCCGAGACGATACACCCAACGTGGTACTCCTACCAAGAAGTTGGATTCCTCCCCGAAGTTGCATGCGGGCGCAACGAATCCTCTGCGTTCAAGATTTCATATTTAGTCAACAACGACGCCCAATCTTATCACGAGTTCACGGCGAATGGATCGCTCGCGAATGGAGTCTATATATTACCACGCTATCCTCAGCAGACGTCCCAGCGACAAGATATTTTCGCCTGGGCTCAGCAATACGACCCTGCGCAAAAGAAGACCTACATGTCTCTCGCAGTGGATACCAATACCACATTAAACGACTGGGATTTCCATCAATTCGATAAGGTTCAGTGCGAAGTTAACTACCAGGCTAGGAACATCTCCGTCCTGGTCAACGCCACAGCCAGCACCGTTTCCACGAGAGAGGCACGCTCAGTCACTTGGCCCGACTACACCGATACTGTACTGCAGCGCTTGGACGACCCTTTTTGTCGCTACTCCGCCGACGAAGGTATGCTTTTCGGATCCCAGTTAGGCCATTCCATTGTAATGAACATCAACCAACTGAAGATGATCACCGGCGACAACAGTACTGACACAGTATATCGAGGACTGGAAGACCACATTGCATCTCTTTTTGACAACGGTCTGGGCATGTTATCAGCTACTAGGCTCATTGGAGCGAACAAGACCGTACCAGTCGTTGCTGAAGTAGGATTGCCGACCGTAACGTACGGCGACAGGATCTACATTGTCGCGGTGCTAGCCATCAACACGATCATACTTTTGATCTGGATTGCAGCGGCGGCGTGGACTAGGCTGTGGAAGGGTATGGCCAATATGGAGCTTGACGACGTCGGCAGCGTTATGCTCTGCGCGTCGCAAGGCGGCACTGCGCTAGCGGAGAGGGCTGCTACGATGCCTGACGAGCGCATCGGAAGTATTCGCGTGCGGCTCAAGACGATTTCGCCTGACAACCGGGAGGCGTTCACATTGGAGCAAGAGAAGCAAGGCCTGAACGAGTCTGGCGACCATGTTCAGCTCCTTCCCATGTCGTCACCAAGGTCCAAATGAATCATCTCGGGCTTTCTTCTCTTTTCTTCTTCTTTTTGGCAAATTGATACCCGGAATTCGCTTGGATTCTACTGTTGTGCTCTTATTCTGCTTTTTGGCAATTGATACCCTGGTTTAGTTTGAATTCTTCTGTTTCGCTCTTCTTCTGCTCAATCTTGGATGTATTGATAATGCTAGTACCTCTTCTCATTACCTATGGTATTGTAAATCTATCATCGTCGCTCTCGAGCCCGTTTTCTTTCTTGTACAACCGGATTGATTGTGAATGACTTTTCCCTGCCCATCCCTATGCCTCTACAGGCACATGCATCTAAGCATAAACGACCATGTCAAGCGCAAGAGTCCCATAACATCCGTCTTTTTCAATTGTCACGATCAAGTCGTAATCTGCAGATGCTCTCTGTGAATTTGCTGGATCGACACGGGACAAGCCACCTCGGTCTCAAGTTCTAGAATCAGGACCGCTTCCCCATGAGATCGGATTTGCAAGGGTCGTAATAGCTCATTCTGAATATGCAGGTACCCAGCGTGGCTGGCTCCTGCAACATTCTCCCATGCTGTAACCACTCCGGTCTCGAATTTTAAACTCCAACTACCTCGCCAGGCAATGCTAGCACAGCCACCAGCCTTGACACTCTTGTATCTGAACACAGCAGCGTGCCCTTGTCCCCCATTCCAGAGCTCCATTATTCGAAGTTTCGGCATCTTCTTGATTGCCCGTGCCGCCGAATGGATCAACCCGTTAATGTCCTTCGGTTCTGTATGTGGCACGAGATCGCGAGAGGTAAGGGATAACGTCAGAAGCTGTTCCCATACCCAGTTTGATTGGCGCACTTCCCAAAATTGACTTGCGTCTATTATAAAAGCTGCAGACAAGTGTTGGAGACCGAGGCTTGCTTCGGCGAGTCCTTTGGTCACTTGTGTGCTTGCTGTTCGAATAGGTTCTGCATCTAGGGACTCGTGGAGGCCGGTTGAATTGGCAGATATGTATGTCTCGTTCAAGTCTTCGAATGTGATCATTCTTTCCATGTTGTTGGGGATGAGGGATTTAAGAAACCGCTCCGAGCCTGTAGGAGAGAATTAGCGATACATTCCGCATCGGTTGCATGTTGTACCGGCAGCACTTACGTATGTCCATGCGTCTTTGGTTCAATCGCCCCCATTCCCTCCATGGTTCAAAGCATATATCTTGTACATTTGGGAGGCGGGCAGTTAGTCGACTGAGAGCGACAGGATCCCATCGTCGACGTGTCTGCCGTCGCAACAGAAGATGGGTAACGCAAGGAACCTGGGGCACAGGAGTCCAGAAATCGTCCTCACCCTCCGAAAACTCGATGTCCGGGAAATCCGGTCAATGGCAGCGATAGATGGAAGTGGAGCTGATGAGCTGTGCACTGAGTCATGGTGTGACGAAGGCTTCAGGGGATCGCGTGAGCTAAGTGTGTTAGCTGGCTCAAAGCGTATGTACTTGAAATGATGTTGTGAGCCGGAGGGAGAATGAATGCTGATGTCGAGCGTCATATTTCCATCAGGTAGACGTTCGCTAAGAGCACAGAACATCGTCCGCATGCCATCCTCGACAGTGGCCCGATTGGCATCCATTACATCCTCTGTTTCGTCCAGGTCGCATTCCGTACAGTCGTAATTCCGAAGTTCGATAGAGTACCAGATGTATCTAATCAGGCCAAGGTTCCGTGTTGCCATTATTTTGAAGATCGGAATGTCCCGGGCTGTGAGTTTGAGTGAATGAAAGTTGAGTTGTTCAATAGCTGCTTGCCACTCTCGACACACTGAGGCACAGTGTGCTACGTCGCCCTCATGTGCCAGCGCTTCGAGGATCATGCCTCTGAGCTCTGCGGCTAGCGATGTCCAATGCATTTCGAAGGTGGTGGCAGGAGAGTGAAAAATAAGCTCGCTGTCAGTTGACGGGATGGGCATTAAATACGTCGCTGTACGCGCTTTTGGTGGAAAATTGCGCCTTTTAAGGTAACAACGTATCAAGTGGGACTCAATCAAAATGCTTCCATGGGACTTGTTCTGTTGGGAAACGTAGCCATCAAGAGTAAACCATGTCACGAAACATCACACCTGATGCCTTACAAGAGCGGTTCAAATTAATCACACCCTCTACAGAACTCCTAGAATAGAACCCCTCCGCGTCATCCAGGATCGGATTTGATGTGCGGACGAGCCAAGTCAGAAACAGCTTCACGGTCTTGAGAGACGGCACTTCTCTAAATTGTGAGGTCGAATTGAAGTCGTGTTGATGGAGGACTTCCTCCACGAAACTATCGCCGTAAGCGCTAACCCCAGCGCTGCAGGTCACAGTGATACGCTGGAAAGCTTGATCCGAGTAGGGCTTTAAGCTTCTCTGATGATAACTCCTCTCGTGTTGATGTCGTCTCGCGAGCAGTATTGATTAGGTCCAAGTTATCGACAATTTAGAGCGGACGGCGCGGGACGTTGGAGGCGTGCTGGCACACCTTGAGCGGGCGAGTGCCATTTTAAGAAGGACGAATCACTGCATGAACGTTGCATGAGCGCTTGTGCCTATGCCGCGTAGCGATGAAAACAGCGTGGTGTGGCGGTTGTCATATTGTGGTAACGAGAAGCAGCGAGACGGGAAGCAAACCCGCGGCGCCTTTGACGGTACGTACGCGTTATGGTTTCATACCAATAGAATTGTCTAACCCTGAAACAAGTGTTGAAGGTGGTATCATTAGAGAGACAGAAACCCTGCTTGCCCCTCCGAAATAAACCCAAAATCTGCCGGCGAAACGCGGAGTACACGCACACTTCCTATGCTAGACAGACATCTGAGCGTACTACTGGCCGTCTCTTGGCATTGGACCTTGACATGCTCTGCACGGCGATTCGTCTGATCTCGAACGGTTGGAGCGCCGATGACGTCGACGAGAGGTGGTCGGGGGTGAGCATAGAGCTGGATTGGGGGATCGCGCGAGTTGAGTGGCCGGCTTGTACTTGTAAGCGAAAGACCGGCATGTTTGTGGGTTGTAAATCTCAAAACTCTCCTCCTGAAGAAAGTACAATGTCCAGTGCGATAGCTGCCTCGAATCGCCATCAACCTTAGGTTCGCATGTGGGCTCGTTGAACCCCGATCGTCCCATCTCGTTGGATGTGAGCTCGCGTTTGTGCCACGGTCGGGGGCAGCTCTTGCAGTATCCATCGGCGTTGAGCGAGTCGGAAGATGCACCACAGAGGACACACCAAACATGGGGAGGCACTGGGGTCTCCTGTATGCCTTGGAAATGTATCTCTGGCTCATCGCCATTGATCTTTTTATCGGGGGTTACCTCGCGGACTTTGGTACTTCGCCGAACTGAGGAGAAATCGCAGTGCTTTAGTATGGAGTCGACAGAAGCAGAGTTGATGAGGCCAGTCACCGAACCAATATACGCGAGATAATGCGTGAGTAAGCGGATTAAAGCTTCCGCATTTCTCGTTAATCCTTCCTGGACGACTTCCCCATTCAGAATCTTCTGCAAGCCAAATACATTAGTCATGGGGCAGGAAAGATCACGATGCACTCACGTCAATGAAGATGTATCTGACCGCCCATGAGAGCCCAAAGAGAACCAGAAACAGCGCGTGTAATTTGTCAAGTCCCGATTCCTGGAGCTGAGCTGGTCTGAGTATGGCCTCGACCTCTTTGAGCATGACGTTGCCCAGTTCATGCCGGATGAAGAGCAGCTCATCGGCATCAAAGCCTTTATGCTTAGCTCCCGGACCCCAGTAATGGATCTTCTTGGTGAGGTACAAGAGGAGTTGAAGTCTACGGGTCAAGCCGGGTGCAAGAGTTTGCTCGACGAGTCGAAACAATTGCTCGGAGCGTAAGAAGCGCGGAATGTAGAAGCTCGAATGATTTGTTCCCTCGGCCAACCAAGTGGCAAAATACCGGGAGGCAGATCCGGGGTCCGGGTGAAACGGGAGCGTGGTGTTCCAAGTCTCCAAGGATAAGAGGGCATCGGAGATCACTAAAAGGTCTGCGTGACTTCGCTTGCAGGTCACTATACTGGTCAGTCTTGCTCCAGATCGGAAAGAGGTTCCATGCCTGTATCAAAGGTACTCATGTCTCTCAAGGATGGGCGGACACACTCCATCCACATCAACACTCGCGAACCTGCCGCGCCCTGTGCATCCTCTAGGCAGCGTCGGCAAGGGTCGTCTCCGGAGCACTTGCGGATATCAGTCTGGCTATCAACTTCGAAGCATATAGTCGGGCACTTACAGATCGCCGAAGCAGACGACATCTCAGGCAAGCCTTTCGCTTCCGGACATCGTTCACCTCCTTGCGCCTCTCTGCTGTAAACGCAGATCGCCGCGGTGGTTTGATTGGCTCTCCGGAGAGACTAAAGCATATCTCTCCATATGGAATAGCCCTTTGCTGCTTGGACTTCTGCCGTCTGCGAGCCAGCGGTCCCTGGGCAGTGGTCGGCGATGGGGCGGCACGAAGGGCCGGTTGCTCCCCGAACAATTCATGCGACTCCGGCTGGGACGGCGGGACAGGCGAACGAGCGGCGTTTCCTGGGAGTGAATGTTCCGAAATAGCATCATAAAAGCGAGAATCGAGGGCGTCATGACCATTGCCAGATTGGAGAGCAAAGGCGCTGGGTTCTGCTTCGGCAAAAACGCGTACACACTCATCCTCATTCAGGGTCGTGAAAAGAGAGAATAGAAGCTGTGAGCCCGGGCTCAATGGAGGTGGCGTCCGCTCTGGGTCCATCACTCCGAGAATGTGAGAGGAAGGTGAAACCGCACGCAGGTGTGGATTGAGAAGACTCGTGTTTATATACTTGCAAGCTGGGCCAAGATGATGAGGCGAGATCATGTCGGAAGGCTGAACGAAAGCGCGCTGATTGGAAGGCTCGACCGACGTCCATCACCGCAGCTGAAAAGGGTTAGCGCGTTGCAAGTTGCAACCTGGGCATAATCCCCTCCACTCACCGCATTCTGAAACCGGACCTCGCAGCCTGGTGGCCTCGTGTTGGGTTATTCGGATGGGAAGTTCCGCATAATGGGATTCTGACAACTGGAATCAGTCTGACAGAATGAGACGGCGATCATGAGGTCCAGGAAGCCCATGGCTAGGTTCGAACACATCAGATTTGAACTAGATTACACAAATTACATTCCAAAGATCCAATACGTACTGTGGCTTGATAGAGAGCATACCAAATCCCTCGCTTATCCGATTTCATCCCATAGAAAAACTCCATCTCTTACGCCATGCTATGAGCGAAGTACATGCTCGCTTCCTATAAATATCCCAAAAGCAAATCCCAGTCCAAATCCTATCCGTCCGTGTATCCAGTATGTATGCAAATATGCATGTGATCATCGCTCAAAACCTCCGCTTTTGTCGTTCATCTCAACGTACGTTGGTGGTATCTAGATTCATGCCAACATGTGGTATATGCATGGAGCCGCTCACATGTGATCCACCTCCACGAATCTTCCCCTGACCGGTCTTCTCCTACTATCGATGCTGCCTCTGAAACTACCATCGTCCTTCACACCCCCTTCCCCACCGTATCCGCCCGGCGAGTGACCTGCACCCGCAGCCCCGGTCATAAGATGTTGCCCATTGACCGGCACGGGTTGCGCGTAGAACTGCGCGGGCGTATTCGTTGTGCTGGGCGGCATCGGTCCGGTCTCGGTAGAGCCGCTGTACTGCGTTCCCTCCGGGCTTGCCATCCGATCCGAGAACGAGTGATGTGAGCGGGAGTGAGAATGGTGGGAATGAGAATGGGTCGAAGGTTCGGGAGGCGGTGGGTAGTAGACTTGTTGCTGCGTCGGAGCGAAGGGAGGATGTGATGGGGAGTGAGGAGAGGGGTAGGTGTACTGGCGTTGTTGGGCGGCGGCTGAGGGAGGCGGGTAGGCATTAGCATCGTAAGTTTGGGTATCATAAGCGTTTGGGTTGTCGGAATAAGGCGCGTAGCCATTCTGATGGGGATAATCGGGTCCATAAGGGGACGGGTAAGGTGCTGCAGTAGTTGGTGAGGTGGACTGGTATTGTTGAGGCGGATAAGGAGCCGCTGGGCTGTTGTAATCGTCGCTCGGGGAGCGAGAATGTAGAGAGGTTGGCCCTGAATAGGCAGGGTGCATCCTCGAATCCGGCTGCTGCTGCATGCTCATGTACTTCGCAACGCCGGGAGAGGGCATCTCCTGGATAGGAGATGTGGCCGCGAGTTCTGCAGGTGGCGGTGTCGGAGCCTTCACCCTCTTCTCCTCTTTATTCTTGAGGGCTTTCTTGCGGCGATGGAGGCAGAAGAGAATCAGGCACAGGATGAGTATGAGACCCGCAAGGCCACCAACCACACCGCCTGCGATGGCGCCGACATTTGTCTTGCTGGAACTGCCAGTGCTCGAAGGACTTGTAGTGCCGCTGGGGATGGTACGTGTGGCTGCTCGGGCTGTGAACGTTGGGACGCGAGTGAAGTAGACGGCGAGATCGGGATTGGCCCAATTGCTGGGCTTCGTAGCCGTTGCGCCTCCGGTAGGCCTGTATAATGTCAGGGACGGCTACACCTCGAAATCAGAAGGACCACTTACCCGCCGCCAATCGCGGAGATTACCGGAGTCGGCACGAAATACTTCGAAACTTTCGGATCGTACTTATCCCATAGGGTGTTTGCCGGGCCGTTGTATCCGAGATTCATATTATGCTGCCCTTGCGACTCCGCAGAATCGCAAATATCAGAGTTAGTAAACCAGCCACCAATGATGATCATTTGATCTCTATTTATCACGTTCGCGGAACAGCCTCCATGAGGGTAGGCTTGCGTGTTGTTGTCGGTGGGAAATGCTTTGATCCACGTGAAAGAAGGCAGGGTCAGAACATATGCGTCGTCGTACCCTGTAACGGTCTCGACGCCAAAGCCACCGTAGAGGTAGATGTTATAGGACGAGTAATCATCAGCCCAGGTAGCGCCTGCGCAGAACTGTCGTCGGGATTGCGGCACATCTCCAGTGGCATTTTGGGTGTACCACTTAGACGAAGCTACATCGAAGATGTGGATGGTCTAGAAGAGGTCAACTAAACGTCGCGTAGATGCAGGATGCCTGACTGACGCTCATATTGGCCGCCACGAAGCTGCCATTGTGGTGCGGATCCTCGACGCCGCCAAAATAGACAAGCAAACCCCCGTCCGATGCTGGGAGATACACCATTTGTCCCTCAGCTCTGCCGACACCGTCGGGTCCAGTATTGTTGTTCAACGTTCCATCCGTGAAGTCGAACGTAATCAGGTTGCTGGTGGCCATCGGCGGTCCGGCCCAGCTTGGAATTGTTAGGTTGTTCATCCATCCTCCGAAGTAGTACCCAACACCTAGCTCCTCAATTTGTGTTCCGGCACCGAAAGACACGCGTCGTAGCTCGTTGACGTTGCTCGTGTACTCCGTCTCGTTCCATTGGTTTAGGACTGTGTCATAGGCCCAGAAACTGAAGTCGGACGGGTTGCTCTGGTATTCCCCACCAAACTGGTAGAAACACTTATTTGTCTCGTCTGCCCACAGCACACCCCCAGATACGTTCGGAACGGTGGAGTTCTTCGTCAGGTTCGCATATTGATTGGGCATGCCCACGCTCTGGGTCGAGGAGTTGAGGTCGCTGTAGAGGAGCCATGTGTCTGCGGCATGTGTGTCAGCTTAATTCGTATGCTTGCAATAACGAAACATACTGGTATAGTTGAGAGGGTTTGCCGACAGAGGGTTCCATGCTACCAGGCCTCCGTCTATGTAGAGCTTGCCGTCAACCTGGGCGGTCTGGTGCCCCCATCGCCGACAGAAGTCGTTGATGGGGTCTTTCGCTTGGAGCGACCGGGCTGCAAAATTAAGCGCAGCGAACAGGCACAACCGTATGAATGCCATGACCGGCTTTCATGTCTCCCCGGAGCGTACAGACATGAAGTCGTGATAGTGTCGTGGGTGCTCGAGACGGAAAGGAGCAATGATCACAATCGACGTGTGAAGGATGCGAAAGCCACTAACCCGCAGCAGCGGAGGCAAGTTCAGATATGACAGGGCTGAGAAGTCGCTCCACTAGACGATCAGGGAAAGCGGCGGATGCAGGACAGGTCTGGTGCTCAGTCTCCGCTCTCATTCGCAGCGCCTCCGGGCGGACCTGCTAGATGCTGACCGTTGCGCAACGCGTTGGCAGGCCTCCAGCGCCTCCTTCATCAGCCATGCTGCTGTGAGACGCATGCCTACGAGCGCCATCAAGAGGGCGGTGGCATTTTAGGCCCGAAAGGCGCGTCACTCAAGCGGGTGGGCGATCCCGGTTCAGAGGATTTAGGGCGCTGCACATGGTAGGGATCGGTTGGGATCATCAGGTTCTGACCCGAGGACCGCTGGTGAGTTGGCCAGCGCTCGAGGCAATGCCCGGAACAGGAATATCTGGCGAGTGTGTTTGACGTCGAAACAACGTGTATCCGGCGAATTGCAATGCGCCAGAGCTGCAGGCAGAAAAGTGCTTTTTCTCAGCTGATTGTGTGTATCCTGAGCTTCCACGCGACTGCTGCCCAGTCGTGCCTCTCCAAGCCGGTGAGTCGGAACCAGAGTTGCGGGGAATCCCTCAGCTGGCCGGCATGTGGGATGATGGGAGCAAGTTCAAGGAAGCGCGAGCCCCGACCCGACTCGGTGTTTCTCGCGTTCGTGGAGTTTCGCGAGATGTTCCATCCAATCAGACGAACCACGGCGGCTGTTCACCTCCGCTAAACCTCTGCACGACGCGGTCTTCTGTAGGAACCCTTTATTGCCTTGTGCAACGTGTGTCACGCTGCTGCCATCGATGCTTCTCGCTACCGCCCGCTCCGGTTCCCCAACGAGTCAACCCGCTGACATGGCTCCTGCGAGACCTCTCCTGACTTCTCCGGCCGGTCTCGTGAAAACGATGCTGAGGGTGTTAACAGACAGGGCGGTGAGGAAGACTAGTGATATCAACTTTGATTAAGCTTCCATCAGCGGTCACTAGGGTACTCCTCCCGCCCATCTTTCCTAGCGGCCATAGATCTAGGGCGGAGCGGAAGCCGAGTGGAGCGGTGACACGCGGCTACGCTCGTACACGCTGAGCGGTTTGCCACTATACTCGACAAGAGTAATGGTCTCGTATCAGTGTCGCGGCTCCCATATTGCATGCAGGTCTGCGCCTCTGCCGACACCGCCGCCGCACGGAGTCAGCACTTGTCATCAGAGTGCCTCGAAGAGCAGTGATTCTCTAGGGTTGTGAGTCGGAACCGTTGGCACCGCCCAGACCGCCCGTTGAGCCACATGCTCATCAATAACACCAGGAAAGACGATGACTCGCGCAGCGATACGCGCAACTGGTCCAAAATCACCGTCTGAAAGAGTGCGAAGATGATGAATGTAGGCGTAAAGCGAACCCGGGGCTCCGAGACCGGCTCGAAAGCCAGCGAAGACGAACCCCAGGATTAGAACGGCCGTTGCTCTTGGTCCATCAGAAAGAGACAGGTCCATGAAAAGGAATACTGGCCTCAACGAACCTCAAGACCGGTATATGTATGTATGGAGAAAAGAATGGCGGATGGTAGAAGGAAATATCGGAGCGACGGGCTTGGCGGCGCTAAACCCTTTTTGATGACCGAACATCAACGACTCCTACTCTCGCTTCATGTACTTGTCTTTATTGTATCTATTCGTTGTTCCTATGCCGTTTTACCTCGCACGCTCTCGGGTCGCTTCCGCGCTTGTCTCAACCTCACAGCCTGGTTAGATCCTTGCGCAACCGGAAGGGACCCAAACTTCGCTATGACTATATCTAAATTTATCGCAATTTATTGAACTAGAAACTTCGAGGGGAACTACGCGGAGTCACTCAGATGGGATCGGTTCAGCAGTCAAAGCTGGTGTGGTCCTGATGCTTCGCTAGATGTCCCCCATAGATTTCATCGACAAGCTGAGGTATCCAACTACCCTACAAGCCTTTAATCTATTACAATACTGTTTTGACAATCTCTCCTCGGACTTCCTGAGCCGAAACAATCGAACTGACCCAGAAGCACTGCTGCTTCTCTAGCAAATAGCAATCGAAGAGCAAACTAAGCCACTAGATAAGCCACTACCACGCTGGACTCTTCTCTCCGCAGGATCATCTTCTTTCCTCTCCGCTCCAGCCATCCATCCTAACTCTGCGTCGCACATCTGCCTTGCTGACGCGTAACTTCCTACTCCTTCAACCTACTATAGTAAACGCCGTCAGGCAACTACCACCGGCAGCTGACCATCTGCAAACCATCCATCACCACAGCAGTTCGCTAACACCTCCTCCAGGAACCCTTTGCCCCTACCGATGAGGCCCGTCCTCCCCTTACAACCGCACGCGTCCCTATCCACAGCGCCCGAAGTTGGCGCATTATCTGATTTTGTAATAGCTCGTCTGAGCTCTTTTTTCTGCGTTGCATTTTAGTTAGCCTTTCGAACATACCCTTTACTCAGCTGTAAGTTACCCATGCTTCTACATCCCTCATCGAAGACACACGAAAACTGACGTAAGAGCAGCCCACGAACCTCCTTGATGCGGATCATACTCGCTTGGAGGTGTCGATTGGCTCGATGAGGCTAAAGAAGCCGCGAATTCAGGACGCTCGAAGCCAGCTCCTCAAGGTCCGCATATAAAACGATGAGGATAGGGATTGACAAAAGACAAAGGTTTGGGGTGGGACGCAACCGCGCCGACAACGACCTGTCTCTTCTTTCTTTGAGCCTTCAGGTCATCCACTGACATACTCTGCATCTTGCGTCTCTCCTCTCTCGCGCAAGGTCATCTGAAATGGTGGTATTGATTCCGATGTAAGTATTCTATTTCCTGTTTTCTTGGCGGTGGTAGGGCGCGTAGTGGTAGTTGCTTGACCAACCAGCCGGTATCGATCTTTTGTAGATGCTTGATCGCACGATATGGGGGACCATAGCAGGTACGTCTCCTACCTCCCCTGTTTTTTGCTGATCGTGTCGTTGTCATCGCGACAACCGCTATTCTTCCCGCTAAATCCACGCGATATCATGGACTCCACATATATGATACATGGGGCGGCTTCAAAACTTCCTCGGACGATTTGCTCCTCAACCCGCTGCCTCTCGATAGAAGCTAATCGCATTGTTTCCTCCACCGAGCGCAAACATCTCGCTCCGGGTGCTCTTCGGCAGCCACTTCGCAGTCCACAAGGGCTTGTCCCCATGCGAGTGAGTGGCGACGCAGGATCGGGTCTCGATGCGCCAGACTTTGGCTTTGGAGTCGTGTGAACTAGGGGCAAGTTAGTAGATAGTCCTCGACTGAGCAACTGCATCTCATGACCTAAACATACCCTGAGAGAAGGTACTCTCCAGTATCACTCCAATCCAGCGACAGTATCCAGCCACCATGCCCCGTGAAGTTGGCGACCTGCTCTCCCGAATTGACATCGTATAGTGCTATTATCCTCGCATCACCGCCCGCGGCAAGGAGTTTTGACGCTGGAGAGAATGCTACGCTGCGGACGGGGTGAACGAGACCGGCAAGGGAGTGTGCAAGGCGACCAGTGTCGTTGTTGAAGATATAGACCGAACCGTTTTCATGTCCGGATGCTGTGAAGCGTCCGTCCTGGCTCTGTCGTACTAGTTAGCGCTATATCTGCAGCGTCATGAGGAGAGACACACCAGACCCACACACAACCCGAAGCTGCCTTTCGTCTCGTACTCCCTGATCTTGGGCATGCCATCTTCGCTCACGCTCCAGACATGCACCTTCCCGTTGATGCTGCTGCTGGCGAGGTAATTTCCATCCGCACTAAGAGCTACTGCCCAGATATCGCCCGCTTTCACCTGGTCTGCCCCACGTTAGCCTCCTGCATATATGTATATCCGCCTTTTCTTCTCCAAGGACGATCGAAATGTTCGGCGTACCTACCGCTTATCTCCCCATGCTGCTTCCACTCGCCTTCCTCTGTCTGAGTCCATATCTTGACTTTGCCCTCAAAGCCTACGCTCGCAGCGCGTCTCGCTTCCTTCGCGGTTACTAGGTGGTGTATGCCGAGCGGATGCACGCCTTCCAGCGTTTGGACGAGAGGAAAGTCAGGCGATGTAGTGTCGTAGATGCGAATCGAACTGGAGCCACTGGCGGAGAGAACTTGGCTTGGCGTGGGTGCGAGAGCGAAGATATCGGAGGGGTGGGCGTCGTCGATAGTGTGAAGGGTGAGATATTGCTTCGACTGTGGGGGTGGTCAACGCTGAATTCGAGTGGAATTAGGGCGAGGGAGCCAGTACCATGCTGAGCGACCTATTGCGTCCTCCTCGTAGGCTTATTCGGCGAAGAAGCAGTTGCAGCCTTACTATGGAGCCATGGAGCAAGGAAATTGAAGAGGTAGAAGCTTGAAGCTTGAGTTGAGGTCAAAGCTACGCGAAAACGCGATGTCACCAGCCCACTTCGAGCCCCGCCAAAACACTGCCAGACCATTTCCCCTCACCGCCAATCACACCGCACCCCTCCCGCGCAATCTTCTACTGTTCTATCCATGCCATTGACTCTTCCACAAAGCTCAGCACCCCTCCAGCAGTCTCTGAGTCGACAATTGCTCGGTCTAGGCGCCTGCCGAGCGCACAGTCATAGCCCCACGACTCACACTCGCACTCTCGCCCTGCCGTCCGCACCTCTCGGCCAAACACATAAGGGAGCCTCCAGCACTCTCCTTCGCTCCCTCCGCCTCTCCTCCACTGCCCGGTGCTTCGCCCTCTCCGCCCTCACAATGGCACCCCCTCCCCCCGCCACAGGCACCGTGGACACCCATGCCATCGAGACCAACCGACCCATCGTCATCTCAGGGCCATCGGGCGCCGGTAAGAGCACCATCCTCAAGCGACTGTTCGAAGAGTTCCCCGACAAATTCGGCTTCTCCATCTCGCACACCACACGGTCACCCCGTGCCAGCGAGAAGCACGGCCGCGAATACCACTTCGTGACGAAGGAGGAGTTTCTGGATCTGGTCGATCAGAACGGGTTTATTGAGCATGCACAATTTGGAGGGAACCACTATGGCACAAGTATTAAGGCGGTGGAGGATATTGCGGAGCAGGGGAGGATATGTATACTGGATATCGAGATGGAGGTACGCAAGCCTCGAGCATCATTATCCTTCTCACTTTATTCACGTCGTGCTTACCTTGCACTAGGGCGTCAAACAGGTAGCGATGCATCCAACCTTTCCACGACCGCGATTCCTCTTCCTGTCGCCACCCTCAGAGGAAGTCCTGGAGCAGAGACTGAGAGGAAGGGCATCGGACAAGGAGGAAGCGATCCAGAAGAGGCTGAAGCAGTCTAAGGTAGAGATGGAGTTTGCGAAGAGTCCCGAGGCCCCACATGACAAGATCGTTGTCAACGATGATTTGGATAAGGCGTATCAGGAGGTGCGGGAGTTCATTATAGGCAAAAATGCTTAGGGGAGAGCAGCAACTCTTAAGCTATTCCCAAGCGCTGGTAGGTCACGACAACGAAAAACACGGAAACATTAGAAGGAAGATACCACGACATAGAACAGAAGATATACGTCACAATGGCGGTAAAAACATATAAGCTCCAGAAAGCTTCTTGAATTTCCCGAAAGCTATCTAAGCCATGCTGTTCATCAGATACCGTCGTAGAAATTATTCGCCAGTGACCACCCTGCCCATTGGGATTCAGGTGGCCTCCGTGCTTGACTCTATTTCTGTAATCTCATCACCTGAACGATGGCTTTTGAGTCTGGCTTGTTCGACCAAGCAGCGGAGCAGCCTACCTAACAATCCTAGCCGCGAAGGACAAGAACCAGACGGTAGCTGTCCTCAGACCCATGAAAATTGTTGAACGTCCCTCGCCTCAAGAATAAGCCCCATTGAGTTACCCACCGTGCCTCTCATATACCTGAGAAAGAACGGACCGGGCAATCGCATAACCACAAACTGGACGAGAAAACCCTCTCCCACTGCCACCGATCGCTCACCCCACCCCTCCTCCTTCTTGCTCACGCCTTCAGCACGCGGGTTTCGGAAACCAGCGGACTCGTATCATCGTCCAGGTGCCAGCCCCTCCACTCACGACCTTAGAAACACGAATAAAAGAAAGAGTGCAAACGGAAATGGGGGGAAGAAGGCGGTTGTAGCGTGGGGAGGCCGCGCTTCTATGGCGGTTCGTTGCTGAAGGTGCGGGTCACGAGGACCCGATGTCCGGGGACTTTCTCCCAAAGCATGGGAAGAGATACCATTGCGGCACTCTGTGCGTGTGCTTCGTTGCGATTCTTCGAGCGAGGGAACGTTGAAGGACCGAAAGTCGCAGACCGGCCTAAGAAATTTATTCTGGGGACGCGTCGGAGAAGCAGTTTCTCCGGAGCTAGGCAGCGCTAGGCGGAAAGTGGGCTGGTGCCTTGCATCGGTGCCTTGGAGAGCTTGCGGCCTTGGCAAGAACGGGACATCTTCTTTCACGCGCTGGGTGAAAGACATAAAGAGTGGTGGTCGGCGCTTTTCTTTCTTTGTCGCGCTCCATTCCTCTAATCCTTCGCTCGGGCACTTCACCACCCCACACGACTGCTAAACACGCGCGCATACTTCTCACTACCAGGGCTACCACCGCAGTTTGCGCAAAGCTCTAATACCAACACCAACGACCGACCGAGCCTCCACGACCGCCACCGTGCTTCAGCCGACGAAAAGCCCCCGAAGAACACCAGGTCTTCGTCTCTCCTCCACAACTGCAACATGGCGACCCTCTTCGGCGGCGCGGCCCCGTCCTCGACGACTTCCACAACCGGCGACACGAGCAAGGATGTCGAAGTCCCGCAGAACCAGCTTCCGGACGATAGCATCTCAGATCTCATGTTCTCGCCCACGAACGACTTCCTCGCAGTCAGCTCCTGGAATTCGAAGGTGTATATCTACGAGGTGAACAATAGCGGCGCGACGGGCAAGTGGCTTCTGCAATGCCAGGATGCGCTCTTGTGTGTCGGTTGGTCAAGGGTAAGTAAACCATGCGAAGCCCTTCAGGCAGAGTGACCCTATATCTTTTTGTCTGCAAAAGTCGGGAGCACAAGATGGCATGAAGCACAGTTGCACGAATTCACTCCTCAACGTCCTCGACAGGTAGATTCGTACAATCACTAACAGAATATGCAGGACGGCACACGCATAGCAGCCGGCGACACTAAGGGCAGGCTCTACTTCCTGGATCTCCGCCAAGCAGGCAGTGGCGGCGACGTCAAGCCAACAGGCGTCATCGAAAAGGCCCATGAACAAGGTCTCAAGTCCCTGCGCTGGTTCCAGACCGGCGGTAAAGATATTATTGTAACTGGATCCTGGGACAAGCTGGTCAAATACTGGGACCTATCAACCAGCACAGAACCGATCGGCTCGCTGCAATGCCAGGAACGTGTATACTCCATGGACGTCAAGGACCAGTTGCTCGTTGTTGCGACAGCGGACCGACACATTCATATTGTGAACTTGAACAAGCCCGGGGAGATCTACAAGACCATTACGAGTCCGCTTAAGTGGCAGACGAGGGTCGTCAGCTGCTTTACGGACGCGACGGGTTTCGCAGTCGGATCGATCGAGGGCCGATGTGCGATTCAGTACGTGGAGGACAAGGACACCAGGTAAGTTCTTAAAGCTCCCAAAGGCAGCTTTTCAGAGCTCAAAGCTAACGCCTCCCGCAGCCTCAACTTCTCCTTCAAATGCCACCGCCAACAAGACCCCACCGCGCGCGACGTCGCAAAAGTCTACTCCGTCAACGCGATCTCCTTCCACCCACAGCATGGCACCTTCAGCACCGCCGGCTCCGACGGCACTTTCCACTTCTGGGACAAGGACGCCAAGCACCGTCTGAAAGGCTACCCCGAAGTCGGTGGCAGCATCACCGCCACCGGCTTCAACAAGGACGGCAATATCTTCGCGTACGCCGTCAGCTACGACTGGAGTAAGGGGTACGCCGCGAATACACCTCAGTACCCGATCAAGCTCAAATTGCACCCGGTGATCGGAGATGAGTGCAAGCCTAGGCCCGGTAGTAAGAAGAGGTAAACCCTGAATAAAGGGAACGATCTATCTTGCTGACCTTTCTTGTTCTCTCCAAAGGGGGTGTGCGCACTGTTCCGACGAGCACTCTAGTGAAGGCGCCACTTCCGGTCAAACCTTCCTAAAGTTCCTCAGAATCGGCCAGAACAACGGATTAGTTTTAACCAGCGGGACGGCAGTACGGAAGGCTTGGATGTTTCTTTTCTTTCATCAAATGAGCATTAGCGGGTGACGGGTAGGGATTTCTCGGCGTACGGGTGATGCCTGCTTCAGTTTTGGACGGAGGTAAAGATATTGAAGGCCTACGGGCTCGGGCTTCCATAGCTAAATCAAAAGGATGGAATGAAGACTTGCTGTTGCAGAATGTTCGCGTTTTCTTGCCAGCTTGTCTTCTTATGACTACCGAAGTCTCTAACGCGTAGGACCTAGTAGAGAGCGTGTTACTTGCCTGCTGACCGCCTTAGGGAGGAGCTATACACTGTTATGAAGATTGAGCTCTTGTTATCAATAGGCATTGAAATAGATGCCTGCTTTACTCGCTCTCAATGCCTTCAAAGAGAGGAGACCCAAAAATGGTCACGCTCATTGGTATAGAGCCCACTCATCTAACACCCAGAACGCCATTTATGCCTTGTCAACCTGATGAACGCCTTCCCTTACGCACTCCATTTTCGTCATGGTTCAAAACACCTGTAGCTCTTCTTAGGGCCTTCATGAACCCACCACACCTGCACCAGCATTTTCACTTCCCGGCGCATCAACCCTCTGTCTCTTCGCCTCCGGCTCCCCTTCTTGCTTCAGGTTCCCGGCCTGATTGCTCACATCCTGTAACGGCGGCCTCTTCATTGGCGGTTTGTACGCGCCTCTGTTCAGACCCGGACTCATTCCATTCGCACCAGGCATGCCAATCCGCCTATTCATGTCCTGCTGCGGATTTACAAAGTTCATGTTCCCTCTCCCCGCACCACCACCTGGCCGGTTAAAGCCTCCAAGTTGAGGGGCTGGGGGCGGCAGCGCACCGACTTCTTGTCGCTTGATGGGGATGCTGCGCGTGTGGTCTACACCAGGGGTGCGCTGCTCTTTTGGTACTGGAGAGTCGGCATGTGGATTGAAGGCTGGGAGGTGCGTGAAGGAGGTAGCGGAGTCGGAGTTTTGCACTAGTTCGGCGGCGCGGGAGGTTACAAAACCAACAGGCGGTCGGTGGTTTGGTGGAGGGATTGCGGTCGGTGTCGTAGTCCCTGGTTTGGGCTGTTGTACCTGATTATGCGGTTGAGGTAGTGGAGGCGTTCGGGACGGTTGGTTCTGCTGCAGGTGGGACGGCTGTTGCGGCGCATTTTGCGGTTTAGGAGCGGCATGGATATCTACTGTTGGTTGTGGCATTCGTGGTCTGGTCATGTCCGGTCTCGTGCTACTCTGCTGTTGGATCGGCGTTTGCGGACCCCTTGAATTGGGCGGCTGCATTGGTGGTCTTCCTGGTCCCTGATTCTGCGGAGGCTGCTGCGGATGAGGCTGCTGCCGTGTCCCATCCTGGCTCCGCATGGCAGGCGTGGTCTGCATTCGAGGATTAGATTGGCGGGGAGGACCGCCATCCGCGACGGCTGCTGGGCGACTCGATCCGGCTCCGTTCGGTGCGTTCGCTGGCTTTGAGGCTTCCAGAGCCTTCGGCGCTACCTCTTCCGCGGCAGAGACCGTCTCAAATGTGAACTCGTCGGTGTGATGCTCAGTGATCTCAACCCCGTCGAAAAAGTTCCCATCATATTCATCATCGAACTCTCCTGATATTTCCCGGCTAAGATGTTCCGTGCGTGTCCTTAGAGCCTGGTTCGGCTTCACTGGCGTCCGATGCGGCTCCATTTTTATGAGTGCATCCTCTTCCTTTGGTTGTGGTGCGAAATCCGGATGCCTGTATAGGTTGTTCTCCTGGAATTTGACAGGCTTCACCTTCATTGCCTGGACCTTCTTGAGATACTCTTTGTCATATAGACAATTGCCCAGAACGTTGCCAAATGTGCGTAATGCACGTTTGAGTCCGTCTGTTGCTGCTTCTTTCTTGGCCTTCTCGAACGCACTTGCTTTGTCCTTGTTGTTAGCAGCTGATCCATACCCGATGTCCTGCAAAAGCGTCAGAATGTAGCTTGAGCGAGAGGCGCAAAGCGTCTACCTCATGGTATGTGCCGTCCTTCAGAGTAATCCGCACATTGATCGAAAGCCCGAGACTGACTTTTCCACCCTGGGGGTGTTCGTCGACCTGAATGTATCAGCCCCTGCGCACTCTGGCCATTCGCAACCAAACAACATACAAAGTCGACCTGCACCTGCCCGAGCGAGCTCGACCAGCCGTTGAATCCAAACACCTCATTCGCAAGCGCTATCGCCTTATTCCCCTCCAAATATGCCACCCTACCCCCTCCATTCCCCGGTCGTTGCGATATATACTCCGGCCCGAGCTGTCTATTCAGCCGACTCTGTAATGTGGCAATTTCTTGCGCTGTGAACTGATTGACGACGCGTGGTACGAAGGGATTCTTGATGTCGCCGTACTGGTCGCCGGGGCTGTACAGCGTTAGTTTCGAGAGAGTTACAGTATAAATATGCTGCGTGGAGAATGTGCTGCTAGGGTTTACTTACGCAGGCATTGTCGCGGCGTCAGCGCGTGGTGGGCATTAGGATGTTCTTGGATAGAAGTTGAAGGCCGGTGGCTGATGACGCGCTTGGAACGAACAGGCAAACACGCGCCGAGGCAGCCTGTTCACGTGACCCACTCCCCACTTGCCGTCTGGACACCCTTCAACAAGCATCAATCTTAGGCAATAAAAACACTTCAGGTAGTCCAACAAGCTTCACGGACATTAATCTTTACGGACCTAAAATCACGTATACAAAGTGACGGTGTCCCCAAAAATGGTCCAAGCCCGAACGCCCGAAAAATGCTGCCCCGTCTTGAATATTCAGAACCGACGGTGCGTTTTTACCCAAGGTATCCGAACAGTAGGAAAGAGTATCAATAGTGCAATCAATCTCACGACTTCTCCCTCGCCGCCATTCTCCTATCCCTTTCGCTTCCGCTGCCCTCCCCATCGCTGCTAGCACCTCCCAAGCTAAACGTAGAGTCATTCTGTGGCAGCCTCTCTTTCTCACCCAATTTACCATGAGTGTGGCCGTTCAAAGGCCGCCGCGACCCGTCCTCCAAATCATCCAGTTCCCTCTCATCGAAATCGGCGGCTTCGAGGTCCCTTCTCCGGCCGCTCCTGGTCCTGAAGTTGTCGAGCCCCATTCCCAAGATCAGCGACTCCCGGCCCTCCTCACCATCCACGCCCTTGTACCCAGCTCGCCTTCGACGATCTCTCCAGATGAGGAAACCCCAAAGGCCGGCAACGATGACGACGACGACGAGCGCAACCTCTCCTGAGCGGTAGTAAGCCTTCCATTCAGCCTCTTTCAGTTCCTTCGTCTTGTCTTCTTCCGCCTTCGTAGAGTTCGGATGTCCTCCGACACTCACAAGCGGGCCCTTCTCGCCATCAATCCGGCTGTCGGAGGGGTCGCCGCCGATTGCGCTGATGTCAACGCCCATGAACCGATCAAGCATATCCCGAGTGCGCCTCGGGTAATCAAAAGGGACCATGTGGCTGGAGTTGTAGAAGACGACGTAGGTTAGGTTCCTAGCTTCCTGATAAGTACCGGCCGGCTCGCCCTCGAAAGTCCAATCGCGCCGAGGAGCCCAGACACCAGGCGAAAGTTCGAAGCCTTTCCCTCCATTCCAGCTCATGTTGTCAATCAAAGCCTCGGTTCCGAGGTGGTTACAAATCAAGTCCTGGTCACCGGAGAACAGAACGACGGGAATCTGAGCGAGAAGCTCGGGAAGGAAGGTGATGGTAGGCGGGCTGTTGCGGGCACGGAAGTGAGAGGAGACTGCTCCGTTGCATTCGGTCCAGCCAGTCTTCTTGTCGGAATTGATGTGTAGGGCCTTGATCACATCCTGGCGGTGCAGATAAGGAGTGACGGTCGTTAGGTCCGGGGGCCAGTTCATTCCGCATGAAGAGTCGTCTCGAAGGCGGATATCGTACATGTTGACGCACTGCTGATTCCGATCCGCTCTCCTATCTTTTGTTTCTTCCAGAATCGAGACCATGATGGCCTCGCATTCGGAAGTGTCAACGTGGTCCTTCGCACCGTTGTTCAACGATTGTACGCAGTTAGCCTGCTGTTTTTCAACGCGTTTCGCGCCGTCCGTGTCTGCTTGCAGAAGACCCATTTGGTAAGCGTAGGGAAGGTATGCGAGGTACTGGTCGACGGGCGAAATCCAGCCATTGCCGATGAGGATGCCCTTTAGCGCCCAGGGCTGCTTGGAGGCGTCTTTGTTTCGGTTGAGGATGCCTCGGGCAATATAGGGAATGTGCTGGCCGGCGTACGATTCACCTGCGATATATAGCTGCGCCGCGTCAGATACTATTCCTTCCGGAAGATTTCTAGGACCGACTCACATCGTCGTGCTCGTACTCCGGAAACAGTGCAAACCACTTCTCCAGGAAAACCAGGAACTGATTCGTCATCTGGTCGAGTTCGCTGATGTAGCTGTCGGTGTTCACGTAGCTGAACCCCGTTCCGACTGGCTGATCCACGAAGAGCAGGTTGGCGAACTCGTCCCAGGAGCCGTTGTTGTATTCCAGCTTGCCGCCCTCTCTCACTCTGTACGGCCCGATCTCCATCAACGCACCGTCCATGCTGCTGCATCCGGGGCCGCCGTTTAGCCATATGACGGTCCGTTGCCTATTCGCGATGTGGCGGTTCTCATAGTGCCAGAAGAACAGGTTTCCGTTGTGCTCCGCGTCAACCTCGATGTGTCTGTTCCCTAGTGTTAGACCCGACTCTATGTTCCCAAAATAGAACTTACCCAGCGTGCATCTTCAGGAGCGGCTCTGGCGCTCCTGGCAGCTCGTGTATAAAGTAATCGGCCTGGCTTTTGTCTGCAGCGCTGCCCGGCAGCCAGGACAGCGAGGCTAGCAAGCCGCCCAGGAGAGCCGTCCGCCATCGGGACGGCGCAGATGTGAAGAGCATTGTGAAGGAAATATAGGGCTGAAGGAGAGCCGAGGAAGGATCGGAGTGCTGCTCGCTATCTCATGGGAGATTCGCGCTTCTTTAAAAAGCGAACGGTGCGGCGTATGGTGCAAGCGAGGGGTGCGGCTCGACGCAGCGAGGCAGTAGGCGCTGGGAGACGTGTCGCGTTGGATACTTCGCAGGATACTTGAGGGTCGGCGAAAGGGTTAGGTGGCAGTGGCTGCTGACGAGTCGCGGACAGGGATGCAGAAGGCCGACTGGCACGCGGAGGATTCCACGGGAACAAAAAAGGGACGCTCTGAAGCGGGCTCGGCGTCAACACATACGCCGATTTAAGGGGACTTGTGGTTACCGGTATTGCGACTTGTGAGAAATGCTGTGAATGCTTTCGCGAGCTTTGTCCAGATGCTCCGTGGACCAGACCCACGGATGGATCAGACGCCACGGGCCAATCAGGCAGCCCCGCCTGCTTTCGGCTCGGCGAACCTCCGCGTCTCGAATTCACCTCCTGCCCTCGAACATGCCATGGCTGCGTCGCTCTGACACTGTTGGGGCGTTACGGCCTGCTTCAAGCCTGTGTCAACCTAGATCTTCAGGACTTCAAGGCATGCTTATGCGCGGATCCTCAGGGGATAACCCACGAGCCGCCATCGGCCAAGAGATCTGTCCACCACCAATCACACCATGCGTATTCCTCCATCACCGCGATGTCGATAGGATTGTCACGTCGGTCTTTTGACGTTGTGAACGCCGGTTGACGGCTACCGTGGGTCCTCTAAAGAGCTATCCTGAACTTCATCCGGACCCATCAAAAGGCCGCCCTTTGTAAAGCTGAGCTGCACGCTTGCTTTCATCGATGCTGCTCCGCCAGGACTACCATCCATGGCTCCAATTTCCCTCACCGGTTGGAATTCCTTATTGCCAAATGCAGCATGCAAACTCAGGGACCTACCCGAAAGGGCATCATTCACCATCTCGTAGAAGACTGCGTGCCACAGTGGCGCAGAATCCATTCGGACGGCATTGCTCGCTTCCCCTTGAGGCCTACCTTTGCAACGGAGACGAGCGATTATAGACCCTATAACAAGTCTCCAAGGCCCTTTTCTGAGTCCCTTACGATCAGCTCGACCATCCCCTGCCCGTTCAGATAAGTATATTACTCTCGCTGAAACGCTGCGTCATCGCGGCATTTTAGGCACTTACTTCTGGCATAATGGGTCGCCCATCTTCGCCCATCACATAACGAAACGGCATCTGCGTGCTTTCGTGCTTGTTGATCTTGAGCTCGGGATGATCGAGGTAAGGGATCTTTTCGACCGGCACTGCTCGCCGTCAGCACCAAATTCGGTTGATCTTGTCAATTCGACACTGTCGCCTTACTTCTGTCCTGGACAACCATCCTGGTGACTCGCACTGCAGTATCAGTCGTCATCTGAACGGGCCCCAACCGGCGTCCTTGATAACCCTTCTTGCGCAGCTCCGATGTCCGATCTACGATGGGTGCATGTCAGCCGACATATGGCCGCGTTGTACGTCCCCAAAGCGGTAGCACACACCTCTGGGCGGATCGTCTCCTATCTCGAAGTCAGTCTTGTCCAAGGCACATGCCATTGGAGAAGGGCCAAACGGCACACGTACCGAGAATGCCGCCGAATAGGAAGATGTCAAAGGTGTCACCATCTTCTGGGCTCAGGTCTTTGGATGCTGCAGGGTCCAGCAAACAGACCTTATCTTTCTTGTCGGCGTAGATTTCCTCGATGCCCCTCGTCTCGACGTTCAAGCCCTTGGCCTGCTGCAGATTTACCGGGAGCTTCAAGGAGGGAGGCACTGAGGAGAGCAAAAACTGCGAACCCGCAGCATGGCACTCTGCGGCAATGGTAGCGTATTCGAGCGACGACCACTCTTCCAGCTCCGGATCCAAGTGCTCGACCACAAAGGCCTTGCCCGACGAGCGATTAGGGTCGGCCATTTCTGAGAAGGAATTGGCGGAATGCAGAGCCGGCGTGCCTTTTCTTGGGGTGGGAGTCAGCTGCACGCTGCAGGATGAATTGGCCAATCACAGGCCGACGGCACTTTTTCGAACCTTTTGCGATTCCCTTCCTGGGTCGCCGTTGGGCGTGATGGTGGTCGCTTGCAGGAAGTCCACTCCCGGCTTGTCCGTGTGGCAGTTCCTGGTTGATAGCTGCAGGGCATGTGACGGGAGTGCAATGAATGCAATTGACAGGACAAGAAGCAGGGCCGTGGGATTTGATGCGGCCCTGGCGATCGCGAGCCCAATAGCCCACTGGCTAGGACGCGTGACGTTGTAGAGCAGTTGCACCGTGCCCCCGAATGGCAGAGTTGACGACCATCGAACTTGTCGAGCTCCCTGCGCACTGTGTACGTGCGTCTCTGGGTGAATTATCAAGCAGAATAAGCAATAGCGTGGTAGTAGCTGGCGTCGGCCCACACTGTGTCTCTGCTACATATCTGCTGCAATTACCCCTCCTCTGTCTCTCCAGCACCCGCCTCCCATACAGCACCACTCACGCGGAGCCAGACCACACCACACGCACACCACCAGCGCTCTCCAGGCTACACAGGCTCTGCGCTGCGCATATCCCCAGCCCTGCACCAGCCCATAGGCGTCGACGCCGCGCATACTGGCATATTGCACTGCGACCAGTCCCGAACAGTCGGAACCGCGGCGCATCTTATCGCAGCAGGAGGGGTCCCTGTCGACGTCCTCTTCGCAACCGCCCCCCCGCAACAAGAGACATACATAAGAGTCGCGGCGGCGCTGACGGTCTGAGTTGGCAGACGGCAGCAGAAGCACTCGCCCAAACCAGTCGACGCCCAATCGCGCGCTGCTCAGCGTTGGGTGCCGGAGCGACGGCGAAACATTATTCACCCTGTCCTTGTCCCTGCTCCCCGTAGTCAACGCGAGCCAACGACGTCGGAACTTTTAACGAGCTGCGACCCTGAACACTCTCCCTGGCGACCGCAGGGCAAAGAATAAACACAGCACATTTCCCACCTCCTCGCACACAACAACCCCCTCTGTCCGCCCACGTCATTTGCATTCCGCTGCCTACCGACCATCCGCATCCGCAACAATGAACCCGCACCAGCAGAACAAGGTGGACATCAGCGTACGTCAACGGCGCTCCCCTTGCGCAGGCATTTTGCCATGTGGGCTGCTATCTCGCAGCGCCGCGCAGTGCACTAGGAACAACGAGCTCTGACATAATGACACAGAAACTGTCCCCGGACGAGGCACGCCTCTTCCGCCTCTACGGGAAGCTGCCCAACAAGAAGGACCTGCTGCAGAACAAGCTCAAGGTACGCTGGCCGGCCATGTATTCGCTGGCTCCTTGCTAACTGCCTACCCCGCAGGAGCGCAAGTACTTCGACAGCGGCGACTACGCTCTCTCCAAAGCCGGCAAAGCCTCAGATATCGGCGTCACCCAAATCGGCCGCGAGCACCCGGTGCCCGAGAAGATCCCGCACATCGCTCCGCCATCGTATAACGATAACAGGCAGCAGAACGGCCAGGACAAGGGCCATGGCGGCGGCAGCCCAGTCAAGGAGCACACGTTCCTGCACCGCGAAACGAGCCTGAATCGAGAAACGTCCGCCGAAGATATCGAGAAGGAGGAGCAAGACGACGAGTCGGCGAAGGCATAGGCGCTGTGGAGCCCTGTCTCACATGCGTTGTTTTCTCCGTCATCGAATTTGTCCAGCTTAATTCGGAGGCTGCGTCCAAAATGTGGCTGTTGGCGTCTGCCACCACGGTCGATTTTCCTTGGATTACACGGGCTACGGGGCCAGGTCCGGCGTTCTCGGTCAATATTAAGTGTGTCTAGATGACACGTCCGCTTGTCTCCTTGGGTTTCCTTTCGTCAGGTTGTTTAACTCATACGCCGAACCGGCCATTATCTCTTTGGTTACATGTCACATGGTCCGTCAGGACACAGGATGACGAGTTTCACTTCGTGTATAGTCTATTTGAGACGGCGGCAGTTGGGTTGTATCAGATGGATTGATACGGCCTTGAATCGTGAAGGGAGAGTGCGAAAGCTGCTAGCTATACAGAACAGAATGTCCGTTTACGGTTCATCCACACCTCGTCCACTAGCTGTCAGCTTATACTTCTCCAGCTTAGGTAGCCCTCCAAGGGCCGTTCATTCCTTGCTTTCCGATAGCACCTTCGTTCTATCGTAACGTACACGCGGTAGCCTTCCAGCTTTGCAAGGCTCCCAACCGTCCTAGTAAATCGCACCTTCTTGATATCCCCACACCAAAGGGCTACCTTCCAAGGTTGCCACTTGAGTCCCTCTCTCCACTCCGAAACTGATATTGCGGCATCACAGAGTCTATACGACATCGGACGGCTTCCACCAAAGCACACACTACTGCTCTGCATGTTCTGGCGATATCTACTTAAACAACCGTGGTGCCCGCTTGATAAGCCCGTCAATGACACACTCCAGATGGAACTGGCAACCACCCCTGCCAGCACCACGTCGTTCGTCGCCGATCGTCCAGCTCCTCCCTCCATTGCGCACCCTATCCCACGCACTGCGGATGATGGTTAACAGTTATGCAAAACGGCCGGCCTGCGCCTGTTGTTAGGAGACAGATTGCACAGATTTCTCAAAGAGGATGATGAAATCTGTCATATTTCCCCGCACACGCATTTTCCGCATAGGCTTTGACGTCGCTCTTGAGGTGAGGCGGCGACGAGAGATAGGAGAAAAAGCTGTGATGGCCGAAAGCAAATTATAAGCACGGAGCACAGCATTCGTACGTATCGATGAAATACGTTTCCGCATTTAATTGTGACAAGACAATTTTGACCTGCTTAATCGATCCTTGTCTGCCGCCGACTGCCCATAGAGAACCTATTTCACTGCTACTTCCTAATTTGGAATGGCTCCTGTCCCTTTCACGTGTAAAGGCATTAGCCTGGGCGCTTAAACGGGGTTGGAAATATCTTGTTCCAAGGATGGATACGTATGTTAAGACCCGTATGGTAGGGAAGTTGGAACTATGTGTCAACCGAGTCCCAACAGTAAGGCGAAGCACTAAGCAAAACCCCAGACAGAAAGAAAACCACCTCCCTTCAAGCTTCCCCACCACAACCTACACACCCACAACCTCGAACGCCTCCACCCAACCATGCTTCTCCGAAGCAAGAGAAAATACGACGGCAACGAAATCTGCCTCACCAAACGCCAGCGCCTCACGCGCTCCCAGAACGCCGAGGAACACAACACTACATCGCCCTTCTACCTCCTCCCCCGCGAGCTCAGAGACGAGATCTACGAGCACGCATGGGGAAATGTCGGCATCGTCTTCCAGTATCGAGGCATATGGAGCGTAGCCGCTCCCAAGAATGGCGAGGACTTCGCCATCGGCCTACCCAAATGGATCCGCACGAGCAAACTCATCCTCGACGAGGCAATGCAAGCTTTCTCACGCACTCGCATCTTCGGACCGCAGTTCCGCTACGGAGTACCTAGGTGCCTGAACGTAAGCTGGGGCCCACCAGCACCGCAGAAGGTGCACGATAAGAAGCACACGCTGCTGATGAGCGGGCGTATAAGGAAGGTTGCTTGGGATATCTGCATGGTGCTGGATGGTAAACGGTCCGAGGGTGTGCTTCAAACATCCCACGATTCCGGTCTGTTCGCGGAGTCCCTGGCCACGCTGGACGTACGCAACATACATTTGCAACTGTTCTGGGACTACGACCGTACGCTAGGACGGCCTCGCGGCTCGCCTAAGATGGAGGCGCTGTACGGTCGCTGCAGGAAAGCTTCCGTGCGGCTGCGGCTGGTTTACGCGAGTAGGAATGCTGGGGGCCGGGAAATGGAGAGCATTCTGGAGGAGATGGTGGATGTGGCTGCACGCTATGCGAAGGATCTTGTTGGGGGAGATGATGTACGGCTTGATACGGGGGTTCTGATGGTGCGGAAGGAGGTTTCTAGGTTTGCTCCTGGGCTGATCGTTTGTGAGAGGGTGGTGGTGGCTGAGAGGAGAGTCGGAGGCTAGCTTATCCGGGAGGCGAATGCGGAGCCTGCTTGATGAGCAAATCGGGAAGTTCGACGAGAAGGAATAACCTAGGTGCCTTTACCCTCTGGGTTCTGCCGGGTCTACGCCTTCGGCTGCCAAGTGTCTGCGCTGCAGTACAGGCGAGCTTCAAATCGCGCGTAAGGTGCCTTGTCTTGTAACTTCGCTAGGTCAGGTCGGTTTACAATGCTTAGTCATCACCCCTAAATATACCGCTTCTCTTTTCAAAATAACAGTCCGTACAGCTACATCCTCCCCCGCACACATCGAGCAACAGCGAAAGAGGATGAGGCTTATCAATTTCCATGAACACCGCTCCCATCCTAATCATACGCCAACAGTGCCATACACACGAAACATAGCCCAGTTCCTCGGGCTACTCTTTGTTTTGTTTCGTCGACTACTTTGCCGCTGGCGACTTAATGGAGAGGATATTATAGATTCCCGCATGAGCTATCGGATGTAAAAAATGACCTGGCGAGAGGGGAGTAACCGACGTGCTGATAGAGCTGCTAAGAGAGCGCTTGGAAGCTGTGCGAGCGGTGATAGAGATTGCGCATGCGGCGAATGTGGAGGAGCCTAAGAAGCTTTTTTATAAGGCTTTGAAGGACTGGGCTTGGAGGCTTGTTTGTGATGGTGATGAAAGGGGAGAGTGGAGGGTTGGTCTGCACGTGGTGAGGCGAGAAGGTGGTTGAGGTAAAGAGGTGTGCGTGAGGGTGGTTTGGTGGTTTGGTGGTGAATCCAAGGGAGAGGAATGACAGATGGCGGGGTCAATATTGGAGGCCATGATGTGGGAAATTGCATTCATGGAACAGACTGGTTGCCGCGACCCGTTGCATGTGGGGACGGACTGTCTAGCTACGCGGAGTTAGAGCACGCAAAAGAAGTCGAACAAGGGGAAGATGTGGATGTCACCGAGCATGCCTTGCAACGTAGAGATCTCGAGAAGAGAAACCAAAACGGGGATGAAAGGTGTGAAGCGAGAACACGTGGCTTACGCGAAGGAGAGGACGAGAACCAAACCATCGATTTGATGGTACCCATCTATTATTTTCCCGTAGAGAAATCCAACCATAGTCTTCATGGTATCATAACTTTTATCATGCTCTAAAACGCCGAGTCATGCTTGTGCTGGTGTATCAGACAGCTTTTGATCATATCATAGCTGTCCCCGAATGCGCATCATCCCCCCCTGGTTTGCCCAATTACGGTGAAATGAGGCCTAGAACTCTACAGCCTTCTTCGCCATCGCGAGCGCGCCATCGAAAGTCCTGTTCCCGGCGATGAATCCGGAAGCATGCACGAAGACACCACCGGGGATACCGGTGACTTCGTCGAGCTGAGATTCGCGAACCCCTTTCCATGGGTCGGGAAGGTCCTTTCGGTTCTGGAAGCCGCCGTTCTCTTTGCTAACGGCGCGGATACGCCACTTGCTGCCGGGCTCGGTATTTTCGGGGAACAGGACGTAGAGGACTTCCGGCGCAACACCCTCCGGGATGGGAGACTCTTTCTCGAGCGTGTAGAGGTGATCAGACCACGGCATGCCTTCCGGGAGGACTAGAATGCGGCCTTGAGGGTCGTACTGCAGACGCTCGTCGTATGCTTTCTTGACAACATGACGAGCAGGGAGCCACCAGTTCGCGCGGTCTGTCAATTCGAGCAGGAACTGCTCGCCCACAAACGCGGATGCCTTGGCGAAGCGCGCGTCTTCCTCGGCCTGCTTCTCCTCCTTGCTCTTTCCGGAATCATCGGCCTTGGAGTTGGTGTAGTTGTAGCGGTTGACAACACTGGCGATGCTGAATCCACGGTCCTCGAACCTCTTCGCGAGACCAGCGGCCTGAAGTTGCGTGCCCGGATAGACATCGACGCCGTTGTCGTTCGCATCGAATGCCTCGATGAAGTCGGTATATATTTTCTCGTAAAGGATGTCAAGGTCGGGGCCAGGAGCAAGCCCTGTCACGGCCGCAATGATGTCCCTGCCAAAGCGCATATATACGAGACCGGCGGAGGATAGCTTGGTGCTGTGGCCGGGAAACGTGGCTGTGAATTCCCGCTGGTGGTGGTCATACCGTTTGAGCGCATCGTCGTGTACCGCTCCGACGTCGACGACGGTGTGGCAGGTTTCGAGCACGGCGGGGTCGCGGGTGCGGACGAGGGCTGAGTTCGCGTACGTGGGCAAGAGGCGGAGCATGGAGACCGCGAGGGCTTCGTCGGCGTGGAAGTGGCCGCTGGGGTGCCTGTTAGCTTGACGGAACTCAGCCAGCGCAGAGGACCTGCCTATGCGTCCCTATTAGAGGCCCGTCCATTTTGAGCTTCTTCGCGGGGTTCTCGGTGGCCATGGTCCGCAGATGAGAGGGCTGAAGGCGGCGGAGCGGAACGGAGCGCGTTGGCACAGTCTTGAGGCTTCTAGCAAGTCGGCCAAAGCTGGTTCTCGGGCCACACATTCACTGCTCGGGGTGTTCTGGAACGGCGGCTGCATATAAAAGTGAGGTCAAGGTGCTTGGCGGATGATGGATCTGGCGGGCCGTTTCCTCGGCGGGCGCTACGCAATTTCAGGCAAGCCCGTTGACAATTTCGGCACCGCGGCGAGAGCACCTCTCCGCTTGACATCAGAAACTTGTCCTTTCCGTCCCCTCGCTGCAGTCCGAGCAGCTGCTGGACCTGCCTTGCGCTCCCGTTGGCACTGAGAGGCGGACGCGGTGAGTACCTCCCCCAGGCCCGCTGCCCGCCCCTGGCCCGGCGCTGCGGGATCTCCAATCATCCTGGCCGCTCGCACGCGACATCAAGAGCCAATGAGTTGGTCGTGCCTGGTCGCGAAGACTGAGGCCGCCGCCGCTGCCTGCACCCCTTCTCCGCCTGCATCCTCGGCCGTCCTGGCACACCGTCTGCCATATCTGACCTCCCGCAGTCTATCCTCCTTCTCCCCGCCCGAGCTCGAGCTCCACCACGCACGGCGCCGTTTGCACGTGAAGATAAGGTGGTCCCGCCAAGCATCGACGCCAGAATAGCGAGACGCGGCACACCCGCCTCGACAAACTCCACCACGTCCGCCGCCGCCCGACGACCCCTCCCCGCGCCGCAGCTGACCGTCGTCGTCCCCCGCCGCGCAGCCTGCGCGTCCTACGCGCCTCTTGCACCTCCATCCAGCCGCAACGCACGTCAGAGACCGAGCTCGTCGACGCACGAGCTTGGCGAGGACGGCGTGGGCAGATGTGGCTCACCAGGGTGCTCTCCTCGACAGTCTTCCTGGGCGCTATAATATTCACGATACCCTTAGCATTCGACATCGGCGGCCGGACATGCGGGCTCGCCTTCTCGCTGTCTCTCAGCACCTATTACTTCGTCTACTCGGCCCTCCGCTTAGCAACGCCCGACGACTCCAGATTTAGATGGTCATTGTGCAAGCTGTTCGCCTGGACACAGTGGCTGATGATATCCACGCTGCTGATATGGAGCCTGAATAAATTTTCCATCGACTCGGACAACAGCTCCGGTTGGGTGGAGCGGACGTTTGGCGGGAAGAGGGCGCAGGATACGAGTGTGTATGAGTGGATATTTGGCGTCAACGGGCTGTTGGAGACGGCGACAATCGGGAGCTGGGACAAGTTGCTAAGATACAGCACCCCCGTCTTCCAGGTCGGAGAGGGCTTCTGCAGTCTGTTAGTCATCCAGGCTGCGGGCCAGATTACGCGATGGCTTGTGAACAGAGAGCGGGGCGATAGCTGGATGGTAAGAGTCCTGCTGGCTTTGAGATCGGCTCGGGGCTAATGGCATAGCAGATCGGACTCCTCATCGGCTCGGCATCCGTCATCTCGACCTCTGTCTACTTCCTCTGGCGGATAACCACCTTCCCCGAGATCAGCAACGTGGACGCCATCCTCATCGGCGTAGCCATCACAACAGCCATATTCCTCTGTGCATGGGGCATTGTTAGCGGACGAGGCAACCCGGTGGAATCATCACTACTCGTATGCTCCTCATTTCGCCCGTCGAGCGTCAGGCTAACGAGAGTCCCAGTTTGCCTACGTTACTCTGTGCATCTACCAGATCTTCACCGATTATCAGCCATCGCCAGGCTCCGCTGCCGCCGCCGACATGCCTTCCGAGCCAGCATTGCCGCCCCTTCCTCCGATAATAATGGCCTCCTACACCACCCTCCTGCATGCCCTCGGGTCGCTTCCAACAATTACGCACACTGCTTTCAACCTCATGGTCGGAGCCGTCATGACTGTAACCCCGAGCGTAATAATATCTCTTGCCTACCGCGTCTTCGTCATGTACGCGGCGGCTCGCATCATTCCCGCAGTAAAGGAGAGCGGCGCGCGAGGGCTATCCCAAGAACCAAGTCTCGATGATGATGACGAGACAACTAAGGTGCTAGGGTTCCTAACGTGGTTCAGCCCTAGCATCCTAATAGCAGTCTACACAAGTCTGTTGATGCAGCATTTCGCAAGCGGAAATGGTGGCGATGCTGGAAGCGCCGTACAAGGCGAGTGGTGGAAGAACCAAGGCGGCGACACGGGAGGGAATTTTTGGCGGTGGATCAACCTCGCCGTCACGATGGCCATCTATGCCATCGAGCTTAAGATATCGAAAGAGGATGACGATGGGCGGTTGACCAGTCACTGGAAGAGCGATTGAGCAAAGCTCTGAGCCCAACGAGGGGAGGAACAAGAGAGGGAAGAACAGCCCCCCTGACTGAGACTAGACTAGAGGGAAAGGGCTGGTCTGTATGTTCGTGAGCCCTGTGTTATTCATTGGCTCTTTTCTTTTGTCTTAGCAAGCAAGCACGAGCACGCCTTTCAGATACCCGGAATTTGAACATGGGAAGTATTTCACCGCATTTCAGTCAGCATAAGGTTAGCTATTCGCGAACTAGATGGCATGATTCGAATAGGATAATTGGACATATTCAGTGCAGTGGAAGACGGGCTGGGCGTTCCTTCCTTTCGAATGTGGAGCTAAACCGAAAGGGTACTAGTGGGTTCTAAACGGTCAGCTCTCCCCGGGGCTACACCTCAGCCTTCCCCATTCAACCAACACCTTGCAACATCTCCCCTTCCTTTCCTTCCTGTTCCCGGAAATATACCTCTGCGGGGCTTGAAGAGAGCTAGAGCGTGGTCGTCGGATTGACCTGCCGCATCACAAAATCCAGAGCCGAGCGTCTAGGCTGGCCTCATCCTCCGCCTTACCCCACTCCGCCAACAGCCCAACTCACAGAGCCAATCTCTTTCCAAGTTCGCCTCGCTTTGTTTGGGCCGCGGTAAATTACTACAGGAGCGGAATACGCTTCGTCGGATTGATCTTTCTCCTCGCCGGGTCACTCCCTTCCAGCCGAGGAACCACCAGGCTATGAGGCTCATCAATTGTCGGACACGTCATCTTGAGGAGTTCTTCGGACAAAATATACCGCCGTATGCCATCCTCTCACATACCTGGGAAGAGCAAGAGCTATCGTTCAAGGAATATTACAATCCTAAGGCCCACCTCAGGCACCCCAAATCGGCGGCAAAACTTTTCAGGACCTGCGAGCGAGCGATTCAAGATGGATACGAGTTTGTGTGGGTTGATTCGTGCTGCATCGATAAAAGCAGCAGTGCGGAGCTTAGCGAGGCGATCAATTCCATGTTCAAGTGGTACGGGGCCGCCCGGCGGTGTTACGCGTATCTAAGCGACTTTGACTTCGACGAGCTCCGTGGTGACGATCAACCGATAGCAGCGTCGCTTAATGCGAAAAGAGTATTGTCTAAATGCAGATGGTTCTACAGAGGTTGGACGTTGCAGGAGCTTCTTGCACCCAGGGATGTCTGGTTCTTCGATTGCCACTGGAGATATTTTGGGTCACGACTTCAAATCAGTAGCATCCTTTCAGAGATCACAACGATCCCGGAACCTGTCTTTAAGACAACAATGTCTCGGCGATACAGCGAATATTCTATTGCACAGAGAATGTCTTGGGCAGCTGGGCGGCAAACCACGAGAGAGGAAGACATCGCTTATTGTCTCTTTGGGATCTTCCACGTCAATTTGCCTCTCCTGTACGGCGAAGGAGGCGAAAGAGCTTTCATTCGGCTTCAAGAAGAAATCATGAAAGAAAGCAACGACCTAACATTGTTTGCCTGGTCGAGCGAAGGCGAGCAATGCTGTCGGGGTCTCCTCGCTCGGTCACCACGCGAATTTGCGTCCGCTGGAGACATACACTCCAAGACAGACGTGAATAAGAACCCCGAGTTCACTCTCACCAACAAGGGTCTACGGATTGAGACCTCAATCTTGCGTCTGCCAGGCCCAAACCCCACAATATTCATGCCTCTCAACTGCCAAAAGCCCAGCAGCTGGGTGCGTTTACCCTTAGGCGTCTTCCTAATGGAACGCTGGGGGAGAATATATAGATGTTTGCCAGATACCCTCGCGGGGGAGAAGGAGGGAGACATCTACACAACCGAGCTGTTATACATTGTCAAGAATGCGGATATTGCGGAGTATGGGCAGATAAGATCCGAAGATGAGATCACGGACAGGTTTGACTTCTATACCACATATGCTGTCGGCATAGGTAACGCATCTCGGATGCTTGGGCAAGCCTCAAGTCCGGAGTTGGGGGTGCGCGCGCAGGAACCCCCCTACAGACGAGCCCTTGTCAACGGGATCTTCGAGGAACAGGTAGAGGAGCTGGAGCGCTCGATTGCCAACCTACTTTAACCTGAGAAAGATCCGAGCATTTCACGTAGGTGAGCGAACATAAACAACCTCACGCTGAACGTTGCAGACAAACGATCTGGCTTGCATGTCACGTAGGGTCCCAAGACGAATCAAGACTTTGCCCCCACGGGCATGTCGCCGTCGAACTAAACGAAACTCTCACTTCCCCCCAACTCACTGCCCAGGCCGAAAGATTCACCAACAGACAGTGGGAGTAGGTGTGAGCATCGGTTTACGCTCGGTGATGGCATCTCGTATCAGGGAAAGTGGTGTGGAGAAAGATTAATGGTCTTACTACGTAGTCGCTCGCTCATTGTGTAAAGTGGCCTGAGATCGCGCCTTATCACCCATCCTGATTGGTGTGGAGAAAACACGTGAGTGACGTAGAACAAGGGAGGGCAGAGTGAGTGTATAAGCAGGAGACTAATGGGTGTAGTGATGTTGCTGAGCCAGGCGAAGGCGAGGTGCAGGGAAGTTGGCTATGCGTAAAGGCCGATCACATAGGACTATTCATGAAACATAATTTCTCTTGTTGCTAGTACCAAAGTGGAGAAATGTACGAAGGAATTGGGCGAAATGAAATTCAACGAAACTCGTTCAGTACATCAAGATATTGGCAGCCGCATGAGAAAGCTCGTTAAAGGTCTTCATCAAATGAGTAGTCTCAGCCTCCCTGTCCTATCCGTACCATCCCGGCAATTCCCGGTGCACTCGTAGTCGAATGTAGGGGACCCGCACCATACACAGGTCCTATAATCCGAAGATTTCGTCCGATGGAAATGCCAGTTTTTTGGCGGGCGAAACATCTCATCCTTACAAGCGTCACAGAAGTATGTTTTCTTCTGCTTTGCAGGTGCACGGCCATTGTTCGCGCGACTGAGAGTAGGTGGCGGGATGGGTGGTTGTGAGTTCGGGTCAAGCCCGTCAGTTTCCGCGCTGGCAGAGCTTTGGAGATGGTCAGAAGACGGCAACAGGATTGAGGGCTGAGGTCCGGGTACAGAGCGGCCTATTATTTCCTCTTTCCCTTCCATTTCCGCTCTTAGTTCCGCGTCGGGAGGTTGCTCCCCTCCATTTTCCAACCCCAGCCAATGAGTGGAAATTTCTGGAGCCGCGTTGTTGCCGGAGGACCAGTAGCTGGCTGTTTGGTCGGACGGCGCTAGACCTAGTTCCTGAGCTGGTCGTGCGCTGTCATTAAGGGACGGAGGAATAGGTGGAACTGTGAGCGGCGAGTAGGCGATCGCTAACTTGGAGGGAGTCTGTGGATCGATAACATCCGTGTGCTCCGAATAACATAGCCGACACGCTTGAGAGCAGAAGTTGCTACCGACTTCAATCACCTTCTCACAGGAAAGGCAGGTGCTGTGTGATTCCTGTGAAGCCGTTGAGAAGCGTTGAAGTGGTTGGTGGTCGAAGGAGGAAGACAACTCGGTGTTAGCCAAGTTACTATTCGGACTGCTCGCCCCAAAGATATCAATGAAATCAAAGCCCTCAAGGAATGGTGATTGCAGGAAGAGCGGGCCTTCACTAGACGTATCAGGCCGGCAGATTTGGCAAAAGCCATTCGCATCCAAGCTGGTCCAGAACATACCGCAAGAGTTGCACTTCAGCAGATCCGCATTCTGTGTAAATTGCTCGATGCCATCGAATTCCGAAAGATCAATGTCGATGCTGCTCAACGATTCATCCTCGGAGGAAGAGACGATCCAGTCAGCGGGCGGCTCTATCCGGTAGTGCATTTCCAGTCCTTTAGCGGGGTGCCACGTGAACTCCGCCGGTTTGTTCCACTGGGTTTTCCACTTTGTGAGGAGGGACTTCTCGTCAGTCGAATTCTCGAGGAGGGAGGTGGCTTTGCCGATGTAGATGAGATAGTGGCACAGCAGTCGCAGTAATGCCTCCTGTTTCGACTCAAGCGCGGACCGTCCTGGCCCAGGATTCTCTATCACCTACGCCATTATGTTAGCAATGGACTAAGGCAAGGAATCTCTCCTACGGACAACTTGCCTCTGGGTATGTGTACCTCAAACCCACGATAGTGCCCAACAACAATAGGAATAAGGACTTCAACTTCCCAAGCTTATCCCCGGAGGCTTCCATCTCGGTAGGTCTGAGCAGCGCGTCAAACGATATCAGAAGTCTATGCCCCACGCAATCGCGTACGGATTGGATCTCCCCATCAGTGTACTCTTGGTAGCCACCCTCCATCCCAGTCGTGTACATATACGTGGTCAGATGCACGAAGAGTCGTAGGTCCCTCCCAAGGCTAGGATCCAGGGCGTTCTGAAGTAAATTTGTATTCGTGCTACAGGAGAAGATCCCGACGACACTGAATGTAGATGGCGAGTCATCGTCAGACAGCCATCGAGCGAGGTGAGACGATGCGGCTTCCACGTTGAGGGCGAAGGGAATGTGGAAACCTAGGGAGACGTCGTCATCAAGTAGACTGTTCACTATGTCGTTGACGCGGGCTTCGCCAGGGAGTTGATGGCCTGTATAATCTTCAGCAATCGATAAATATCCCGATCAGGCTGGAGTGTACCTGTGTCGAAGATGTTCATCATCTGAAAAGACGGTCGGATGCACTCCATCCACATCAAGGCCTTCGAATTCGCTGCTGCCCTGGCAGCAGCAATGCATGTCTTGCATGGATCTTCGCCCGAGCACTATCATCATCAGCTTTTGCGCGTAAGCCAGTACTAGCGGAATCATGACATACAGCCCGTTTGAGAAGTCTACATCTCAGACAAGCGCCTTTTTTCCTGATGCCCCTGACTTCCTCTTTCCTTTTAAGAGAGAATGCGGATCTCCGGTGGAGACTCGCGTCCTTACCGTCCAGCGTGAAGCAGGAGAACACCCCGGCTGGCATTGCGTGCGATGTCTTCCTCGGACGCTTGGTAACTGGAGCCTCACCGAGTGTGGGCTTCCTCTTCGATCCCCGCGATGGCAGTTCTGGCAGCATTTCCGGGCCTATGGTATCCATGTTGGTACGTCAAGAGTGTTGAGCTAAGCGGTAACGGTTGCAGCTTGATTTGAGAGAAATTCGCGTTGGCCGGCTCTTGTGTAGCAGTGAGAAGCAGAGTCAAGGAGGATAGAATGGTGCAGAGAGGAGAGAGAAGTAGTGGAATCGCATCTCTTTTAACCTGGGACTGAGACTGGATGATGTTGTGACGGAGCACTGCCTGAGGTGTGAACAACCAGTTGATTGGACGTTCAAACAAGACCTCCACCGCAACCCAAATACGGTTAGCGCGGTTCGAAAAGGGAATAGCGCGACTGCAACTCCAACCTCAGCCCTAGAGCCCAGTCTTCTCAGCCTAGCCAGCGTCGAGCTAGACTCTTCAACATGACACCCATCCTCAGCAATGCGACTTATCAACTGTGTCACCCTGCAGTTCGAAGAGTTCATCGGCAAGCAAATACCCCCATACGCTATCCTTTCGCACACATGGGAAGCACACGAGATCTCCTTCAACGACTACTGCGGCGTCGAGGAACTTAGGCAGAAGCTGGGTTCAGAGAAGATATTCAAGACATGTGAGCTCGCACGAAACGATGGCTATGCATGGGTCTGGATAGACACCTGCTGTATCGACAAATCTTCTTCAGTGTTCAAGTGGTACCGGAGGTCTGCCAGGTGCTATGTCTACCTGAGCGACTTCCGTCTTCCGGGCCGCGCCACCGATATCAGTCGCTGTCGATGGTTCACACGAGGCTGGACCCTGCAAGAACTGATCGCGCCACGCGATGTCCGCTTCTACGATGCTCAATGGCAGCTTTTCGGAACAAAAGAGGGCCTTGCTTACACTCTTGACGATATCACTGGAATATCGTCGCTAGTGATTCGTGGCTCGTTGCCCCTCAACAGTATACCGGTGGCGACACGAATGTCATGGGCTGCACGGCGCGAGACGACAAGGGAAGAAGACATAGCTTACTGTCTCTTCGGGATTTTCAACGTCAATCTACCACTACTATACGGCGAGGGCAAGAAGGCATTCTTAAGACTGCAGGAGCAAATAATAAAGCAGACGAACGACCTCACCCTGTTTGCATGGAGAGCTGAACGCAATACGTTGCTCCGCCGAGGAATCATGGCAGAGTCGCCTCAAGAGTTCGCCGGATACCGATGGTACTTTGGAGCAGACACATGTGGACCTGAGTTTTCAATCACCAATAAAGGACTTAAAATCACATGCGATCTCTTACGTTGGCCGAAAAACACGTGGCTAATGCCTCTCGGCCACGGCGAGATGGGAAGAGTTGGCATATTGTTGCGTGAAGATGAGCTTAATCCTGGTATCTACTATAGAGCAAGGGCTCATGAGCTACTTGACATCGATGCCATAGGCAAACACTTGGAGAAGAGCACACAACTAGTGTACATACACAAGTACATGGACATCGACGAAGAATGAGCCACCGTGGGCATCTCTGTGCTGGAGGCTTCGACCAACACGTTTTTCCATGCATAGCGAAATATGCGTAGCTCTACCGGACGCCGGGTCTGGAGAACTAAACTCAAGCACTCTTAGTTATGACATAAGGACCGAAATAGTACGTAATGATCTCATTCGACTACTTTATGCCTGCGAAAGTGTGAAGAAAGACCCTTTTCTCCGCGTGCCCTCCAATTTCTCGTGCTTTCGCCGTTTGTCAGGCCTAGCGTCCCAGAGTACAGCTCAGTACTACATGATCCTTCATAAGCTCTTGGATCTGCAGATCTAGCCCAGCTTTCGAACCGGTTCTTGTCACAATTATGCGACACCATTACCATGGAATCTGTCACATTTTATTCTGGGGTTGGCCTGAAGCGAACCCTACATTTTCAGAGCCTAGAAGAGGTATGTATAAACTAGGATGATCTACGCCATGCCCTACACCAGAAGTAAGAGCAACCCTGCTAAGGGCACCAGCAACGCAGACCCCGGCATGAGTACCAACGCTACAGCACTCGAAGGCCTGTTGGGTGCGGTCGATGGCGGCAATTGCGAGTTCGTCGAAGTTTGCCCCGTCGTCACCGAAGACGTTGTTGAAGAAGCCGGCCGAAAGTTCCATGTTACATTGACCTCCTTCTGCTGCGTCTCAATGAGCAGCGCAGCACCTATAGCGGAGTCCAAGACAGTGAACTCGAAGCTGTTTCCAGAAGTAATGTCGTCGGCAGTTGCGCGTGTCGAACTAGATATAAGATATTGTAATCAGTGCTTGTTCATCCGTTGCTGTTACGAGAGGGAAAGCTTTGGGCTACTCACCCGTCCACTTCATCCCCCATGTTATCCCAGAGGCTCGCATTTGCGACAGAACCGGAAAGCTTGGCTTGCATGCTATATCTGGGAATAGTGAGCGGGTTTGCCTGGATCAAGCTGGAATTACCGGTACTTACGTTCCTGCCTCGAGATCCCCAAATGGCACAATGACAAGATTGTTGGTGGAGTTGGCGACTGACGAGGGAATTACCCGTGCTGCACGAAAAGTAAGTAAGCTCTCCTATCAACAAATGAACCTTCCGCTTACTCTCTGATCCAGAAGTCGGCGTGGATCTATCATCACGTTTAATAAGAAGCCTTGGAGTCGGATTAGGCGTCCCCGACGAACCACAGCCCTGAAGATCCGACTCTTTGACCGTCGAACACTCCAGCCCCGTTATCCGCACGATAAACTTGGATCCATCCTTGAAGCCAGGCACAGTTGCCCTCGTGTACCGCGACCATTGCCCAAACCACCATCCCTGGAAAGAATTCTCGTACCAATCCACGCACGCAAGATGCGCTCCCGAATTAAGTGCTTCGTATGTTTTCGCAAACGGCGCCTCATCGCACGTCGTCTTCTCGCCCTCATACTCCCGACCCTGCGGAACCGCGACGTTCTTGCAGCATCCCTTGCATTTCCCCCCATCATTGCGTACAATACTGTACGTGAGCTCAATCTCGTTCGGGTTCGCTTGGTTCTGGTCGCGGATCCAGAGACACATGTTCTTGACCGTCTCGTCGAGGACGAGGGGTGTGTAGGGCAATTCGAGAACAGGCACCGGAGATACGCACTGGCCGTTCTTGCATTCTGTGCCTGATGAACAGCAACTCTCAGCACAGCAGGTCTCGCCTTCCAGACAGCACGCGTTGGCCTCTGAGCAGCATGAGGTCCCGGATCGACAACAGCCGCTGCGCGATGCCGTGTTACAGCAGGTCTCGTTGTTGGTGCTGAGACAGGCGCCTGTATCCGGGCAGCATGTTGCGCCCTCCTCATAGCACTCGTGATACCCGCACGTCACGCCGCCCTTAATACAGCACATATCCAGCTCCGGATAGCAATCATCGGTAGGCAGACAGCAGTGCAAGCCATCCGCACAAGGGACTGATTCAACAAGTCATCAATCAATCCAATCTGACTGTGCTTGTGGCCGCATGGGAAATTCGACGAACCGTACCCTGGGTCTTCGCATTGCAACTGCCGTCTGAATAGCTGGAGCGGAGACGCCAAATCCAAGCTACTCGTGTTGGAGAAAAAAGTCGCTGTTGTTCCTTGAAAAGGAAGCAGGTCTCTTAGGCCATCTTGTGCGATTGATAGTTGTGCGATTGCGAGGATGAGGTAAGTGAACATGATGCAAAAACGAGGACACAGCAATGCTTATAGGCTAGGGAGGTAGCTGAAATGACGGACGAAGCTCGCGTGTGCTTTGAGGAGTCGGGGTGTTGTCTGTTTATCAAAGACGGGAGCTTGTCATAATAGCGTTCGTATTCCGTGACACCAATCTATACTGATGCACTGACCCCTACAGGCGGCATTGAATACGAGCGCCATCGTGAGGCTGCGGCGTGAAACGACGAATCGTGTAGGAGACAAGGAAGCCGTTGGAGACGATGCGCTAGCCACTTTAGCACTTAGCGCTAATGCCAAGGCGCTAAGCCACAACGTCTGCCTCGTTCCTCCGCGAGAGAACCTGATCCCAATAGCCACGAGATTACAGCCTGTTTCTGCCTTCTGCTATCAACGCTAGAAATACGAAGTATGCGACCCTAGCAATGGACTTGAAGCTTTTGCGGCCCGGGCCCTCAGCATGCGTACCCGACGACCACGTGGCCATGCAGCAATACACCCACTTTCGAGCCACTTACCACGCAGCCTCTTACCTACCTTCCCTATAATACCGTTAATCTAGAATATCTTCAACCAGCTCAAATCCATACAAGCAATACACCCACTTTCGAGCCACTTGCCGCGCAGCCTCTTCCCTACCTTCCCGACCATACCACCAATTCAGAACACCATGCAGCGACTCTGGGTTTTGCGTCAACTGCTTCTTTCACTCCAATCCTAGAACCCATTGAAGCTGCTTCGGCTCGGTTTTACCCAACAATTGCACGATTATTTGATTCCGAACTGCCGTGTCATTTCGGCCCCCTTCCACGAGTCACTAGGAAGCATTCCTCTCCTTCTGCCAGGCCTTCTCGTTGTGTTGGGTGTTGGGCTTTCAGGAGAGAGGTATTTGCCCCGCCAAATGAGGTGCTAGCCGGAAGACTAATATCTACTCAGTGCCGTAGGGTAGGAGGAGAATATCGTTGTGAACGATGCATCCTACATGGACTTCCTATGCAGATATGTCTTCCAGAGCGGTTTACACAGCATAAACCGTTCGAAAAATGTACGCTGCTGCTTCAGTCACCCCGTGGGAATGCTAAGGTCTTCAAGGGAAAAACGAATCATATGAGATTCTATTCACTGCTGTATGGGGCTCGACAGGTCCGAGGACTACTGCCAGACTACAGCAATATCCCCACGGTCCTTACCTTGATATTGAATGCTCTCCATTCCTCGCAAACCATCCGAACCAGGTTTCTGTCCTCCGACAAAACCAGTCCGGCTGGCATTGGACGGGAACAACAGCCTATTGCTTGAGCAAAGCCCAAATTGATATATCAACTTACGTTCGGGACTGCGTTGAAGCGTCCCTTAGTGACGCGTGCACTTTCCAGAATCCAATCTCATTCTTCTTCCAGGCAGCAGAACTGTACAAAGATGTGAGCGATCTTCCCAGTCCACAAATGACAAGCTAATTAATGAAGGTCTCAATCATAAGGCGATGCTTAGAGCTCTACACTACTCTCTGTATTATGAGACGAACATGGCAATTTGCCGGTGATGAAACTCTAGGGATGGCCACTGTTGAAGAGAGATCCTCTGCATAGTACGGCACTAAACCTGTACCCCGTATGATCCAGAATCAAATAGGCCACCTGCTAGAGTTGAAAATGATCGCACTCGACAAGGAGATCTTAAGGGACCTGCAAGCTATGATGGAGAGGAGATATCGAAAGGAATGGCCGATTGTGACCATAGCATTGACTATCCTCCTACATACTCGTGAGCTGGACATTGGCAGAAACCTGTTTTGGAGCCGCTACGCAGATCCGGTTCGAAACCTCCCTTTCTTTAACTGTCATTAGTCTAACTGTTCAAGATCGGTTTCTGGATACATCCGTCGAAGCCCAAGACGCTTATTGAGAAAGCGACCATCTCTTGCAACTCCCTTCTATCGCATTTTCACTGTTCGATGGGGTTAAAACCTCTGGAAATAGAATGGGACCTACAGGGATCGAAGGAGATGGTAGATAATGACCCGAGAGTCCTGCTACTCATGAAGTGGCTTCAAGCACAGGTCACGCGCCTACGTGAGTTACGGAGAATATCTATATATTCACTTCAAGGCACTGACTTGAGTAGGAAATGTTGGCTTGATTGGTCGGGAAGCGAGTGCATTGTATGAAGATGGAGATCCGAATAGTGTAGGCTTCACGATAAGTTCTTTGGTTTTCGAGGAGAGTGGCTATGAGGTCAAAAGCATTTATTGACGGCACGGCGACCGTTACGCTTTCTGGCTGAACATAACAAATCTATTTGCCTTCTTCAGCATGCTGCACAAACCCCTTCACAGCGTTTTTGACAAGTCCGTAGACCTCTGCCACGGATCCATCTCCGTTTACCTGCAAATCAATTAGTAGATGTCTATACGCCTCTACTGTAATCCTCACCCGGCTAAAGTATCCATCTATTGCTAGACAATTCTGGACTTCTGCATTCTGAACCGGGATATCCCGAGTTCTCCTCAGAACATCCGACGCACCGTCTGCTCCATTTGAATGCTGTTCTTGACTACGTCGGAGCAGCTCCTCTGGGGAGCAACTCAGAAGCAGAGCGTAGTTTGTCTTCTGGACCTACTGGCGTAAGCGGAGTTGGGTCTAAGTAGCTTAATACTAACCTTTTCTTGAAACTCGATAAGATGCTCCATGTTTTTCGGAAACCCACAAACCAGACTCCAGCTCTTCCCTTCCCTTACTCCTTTGTTGATTTTCGCCTCCAGTAAGCTAATCGCTAGCTGGACTGGCACCTGTACGTCTTCCTCGATGCAGCGTCTTATGAATTTCGCATGGGAATACGTTGGGTCATCAGCCTTCTCGCGCAGCAACTCGTCTAAGTCTATGCTCTGGAAGCCGAACTCCTCTGACAGAAGAGCGCATTGTGTCCCCTTGCCAGCTCCAGGACCGCCTATACTGTGGTTATTATCCCTCTGTTCTAAGGGCTAACAGGGTGGTCATACCAATGACAAAGATGACATGAGTTCGCTGACTTCGCTTTGCGAAATGGGCTTCCCGCTCCTGCTGCAACAGCTTCATCCAACGTTTCCCTTCGAAAGAGCTGATCTTGGAAGACAGTCCCTGGAATTCTTCGAGGTCCTTCTCACCAAACGTCATTTGCTCATATTCATGTGCCTGGATTAAACACTCAAATTTGTCCATCTCTCGCACAAATCGAGCCTCGGGTGTCTTGCATTCCTCGTACTCTACCCACGCGTTCCTGATCTTCTTACCTGCAGCTGGGTTAGAGGTGGCTAGCAGGCTCTCGATATACAGGATACCAAAGTCTTCTAGTTTGTACTTATGTTCTAACGGATGTCAACGTTTGGTAACTTCGTAAGAAACCTTACACTTTACCCTTGGTTACTCCAGCAAATGTGGGTATGTCTCCGACCACTGATTCTGCCATGTCGTGGCACAGGGCTAGAAATATACACCTTTCCATGTTTGTATTATCCGGTGCCAACATACCCATCAATGATAACCGGTACATGTGAGCGGCGACACTCTCCGGGTTTTCGATTGTTCTCAACCAGCCCGTTCGTGGCAGGCGCTTGAGGGACCCCATAAGATGCAGAAAGGGGAGTGGTGAATTGTCCAAGTCGGCGAGATCGCTTTCCATGATGACCGTGATCGGCCTTTTCTTCTGATAAGCTTCTTGATGGGAGAAGCTGGCTTGGATGGACTCAAGCGACAACAGGTGGAGGTAGCTTTAGCAGAACGGAAGAACCGAGTAGGGACTGGAAGACAGTGCGGGAGCGGTCGACAAGATACTGTGTCCCGTAAAAGTTCTGGAGTACAAGCGCACGCATGAGCGGTGTAGATGAAGGGAGGTGGTGCCTGACAAGAAGATTTTATATTGCCCCACCATAAGCGGGGAAATATAACAAGTTTCGCACTAACGATCTGCGACGCATGCTACGCAAGGTACTTTTGCTGCCATATTTCGAGTTGAGACTAGGATTGAATTGGACTTCACTGCTTCGGTCGTGCAGGTTGGAAAACGTGTTTCCCACGTCCAGCTCCCCACGCACCACGCAGGTACTTCAATACCGTTCGTAGAACGGCTGCAATAGCTGACGTCCTACCCAAAGACATGCTTCCCAAGCTCTCTAGTTCAGCTGCGCGCCAATTTCAACTGCCGTCGTCAGCACACTCCAGCACGCTCACTCTGGAACAACAGACCATCGAGTCATCAAACATCCCTCCGTACCTCCACATGCCTGGTGCCTCGTCTGGCCCCAACTCTAGCAGCATCTGATGCCGCAAACTCCGCCCCCCTCCCCCCGACGTTCAACTCCGCTGTCATCTACAGATAGCTCGCCGACGAGCCTCGCTCCTCGGCCATTCCGACAACGCGCCCGTAGTCTATCCCAACGGGGAACACCCAAGCGATGTCGACAGCTTCAGTCTACGCATACGAACATAAACCATCGCTCGCTACGGGAAAGCAAGGAATAATGGGCTTGAGACCTTCCGTGGGATGACACAGTATGACATGTGGAAGGCCACGCTGGGTGAGTTTAAGCGGACTGGGTCGAAGAATCCTTCCCGTCTCCATTGGCGGTCTTTTTGGACGACGAGATAGCTGAGAAGGGGTGTCAAGGTGTCGGATCGCAGGCTGTGCAAGAAACGTGCATGAAGGCAACCATAGAAGGCTAAGGGACGTCTCAGCCTCGTTGCGGAGGACGTGCATGTCATCGAGAGTTGCCTATTGTTAGATAGGTGCAGGGAGTGTCGGGGTAGCCGCCTTTAGAGGCATCATGTTGCTAAATGGAGCGGAGCATGTTTCGATCGCTTGCATCCGAGCGCACCTGCGACTGAATTGATCCCCAATCATTGAACGACGTTTTGAACTGGCTCCGGACTAGGTATAGTCGGTGTAGGAAGCCTGACAGTGCCCTGCCTTAGCGGATACGGCTTCCACCAGCAGCAACGAATGAAATCTAGGCAATATTTGCTAGCTACGGACATGGAAGTGACTGCATGGCCAAGGCTAATCGCTGAGAGGGTAGTGCAAGGCTCTTTATCTCTTCGTCGAGGTTTAAGTGTGATGCGTGTGTCCTAGGAGTAGCTTCTACATCTCCCAGAGAGATAGAGGTTTCATCCACTCTACTGCACTTCACGCGACTGTCCCGTAGGTTTACCATTCAGGTCTATGAAATCCGCCATCGACTAACTTCTTTTAACAAGTCATGAACTATTTAGCGGTTTACGTCACCGTCTACGAGCACAAGGGCGAAATTTACCGCGGATATACCAGAGAGTTCCTGCGCCACAGCGGCATTGTGGTTGACAACGGAGATCACTCTTTCGACGTCTTCCATGTAACTGGCACGCCCGGTATTGGCCTTACATTCCATCGCGTGTGCAACTGGAAAGATCCGAGGCAGGACACCGCAAGACTGCTGTCGATGGACTTCGTAGCATGGATCCCGCAAAACAGATATTCAGAGTTAGAGCCGCTACTTAAGGGTGTCGACATCAAAGTGAGCAGGACATGGAATTGTCAGAATTGGGTTCGAGAAGGGTTGGATGCAATGGTGACTGCACGCCTGATTAGCGAAGCAGAGAAGAACGCGGCGGTTCAGAAGCAAATGGCAGCAGTTACAAGGCCTTTCACGACGGAAACTCCCAATGCACAAGCGCTCAAGGATAGTTAATAATGTCTCATTGTCGTCGAAACTGCCAAAATGTTACCCCTCTAGAATCCGCCATGCCTCACTTCTCGGGTAAACCACTCATCCATGAAATACTCGGCATGGTACTGCTTCTCAAAGATCCTTTTGCAACAGATATAAAGCTCATCTGTTCCTGATACGAAAGAACGGGTCTTACAGTAGTCCCAATGCTCAGGATACCATCCTGAATATTGCCAATCGATAATCGCGGCAATGTGGCCTCTCCAGACTATGATGTTATGGAAAGCGAGGTCACCATGACTGAAAACAATTTTATGGTCTGTTCTGTGGAGGGCAGCGTACATATCTCGGCGCGATAGTGGGATTTCTTCGTGAAGTTGTGCCAGTTGCCATTCGTTGAAGTCCGCTTCTGAATTGAAAGGTCCACCCGTGGCAGAACCAAACTGGCGTCTGTCGATCGCAGGACCGCCGGTGACTGAACCAATCGGCGCGCCATTAGGACGTTGAATGTGACGCATTTGACGAATGTAGCCCCTCAACTCGTCCAATATGACACTCCGTTCTGCGGATGAGAGCTCGTCCCAGATCTTGGACAATAGTTCACCCTTGACGAAATCCATAAGAATATATCGATACCCGTCCTCCCCGTAAGTATTTAGCACTTTCGGGACCGGGATTGTCGTGTGGCTGCGGATAAATGCCATGCTTTCTGCTTCCGCTTCGTCTAGCTCTGATCCGAGTTTTGCTACTATGTCCGAGCCAACCTTAACGACTTTTCGATCTTGGGAGCTGCGTAAGACCTCCCCTTGTGCGATATCCGCAAGGGAAACACGCGGTGCGAGCCCAACGTTGGCGTAGGGGGTGGGTGAAGACAGTATTTCCGTTACTAGAGTTTTCTTGTTAGTAATATCTCAAGAATGCAGATATAAATCTTACCGCTGAGGGTCCTAAATAGGGTTGCATAGTAGCGAGGCGTGGCGAATAAGAATCGGCGGGCCCAAACTGTGAAGCCGAGAGCAACACAAAGGATGAGGGTATGGCGCGCGCGGCCTAATGGTACATATTTGCTACCAATTTCTGCGGCGGTAGTAAGGCCGTGGAGCGAGCGGTTCGAAAGTGTTAGGGCTAGGCCGCCACCTGCCAAGAATCCTAGGAAGGTATCGCAGGTTAAGTGGGAGACTAACAATAAGCGTAAAGACGAGCGTAGAGGGTTCTGATTGCTCATGGTAGGAACAGAACGTGCTGTTTGGATGGAGGAGGTAGTTCTAAGGTACGGACATGTGCCGGACACAGATGGCGGATATGCCGAAGAAATCCCGGCTTGGCACCGATCCTCAGATGAGAGCTCCGCCGTGTCTCGATCCTTCATCCTTCTATCCCTTAATCGTCCCCACTCCCTCGAATCTTTTCTGCCCTGTTGGACCCCTTTATGGAGCATTGTTAGTTGTTCTGTGTCTATATTTTGCGTTCCAGGTGCGTCGCAACTATCCCCACAGCTTGCCCTTTCGCTCTATATGCCTCGCATCTCGCCTGGCTACGACTCTACTAGCATCTGCTGCAACTACTAACATTCAACTCCGCTGTCCCCAGATGCTCACCAACTAGCTGGCCTGCCCCCAGCCTCGTCCCGTCCCAAAAAACGCGCTCGTAGTCCATGCAGACACTACAACCGAAGATGTTAACCGCTTCAATCTACGCCAAACATGAACTATCGCCCGCCACGGCGGAAGAAGAGCAAGGAATAATAGACTTTCGACCTTCAGCGGCGTGATATAGTACAACATAGGGAAGGCTGCCATGATGGTTTAAGTAGAAGAGATCGCTCGACCTTCCGCTACAGATTCTGCTCGCTGCGGTCGCGAGAGTGCTAGTGAGCGGAGCTGTAGGGCAGAAGCAAGAGGGGGCAATGCACTACGGGTCGATTGCATTGGGGAACCAAGTTATGAGGGAGGTCATGCGCGGGACACAGTGAGCAGAGACCTTGGGGAGGTCCTCCGCTTAGAAGCGGAGGCAGCAGGCCTAATGGAGAGCTTCTCGTGCCTTGCCCTCTGCGGCATCTGCGACTACGCCACCTCACACAGGAACAAGAAGTAGCAGCATACGCGAAGGAAGTGCCGTCAGCGATGCCGCCAGCCAATTTAATGAAGGCACGCACGGAGGAACCATTGAAGGCGCCCCACGATTTCTTAGAACCCCGCACCACACCATTCCCGCACCGCCTCTAGATCCGCAACCCTTATGAGCCCTTCCCCACCCAATCCCGGCCGCGGATTCTGAAATAAGGATACCCATCCCTGTGCCCTATACTTGTGACACGGAACGATCCTGTCGGCAGATGTTGCAGATTAGTCTCAGCTAGAAATATCAGCGAGCGCGCAATTCTCGATGGCGTAACACAACTTACCGAGCTATCCTACAAGCGATGATACGGCTTAATGAAACCTTGCGGCATGGCCGACGGCCTTACTGCCTTGTCGTGAGGAGTGCATATTCGGGGAATCCGCATCTTTGAGCAGAGGTTGATCATCTGGCAAGGCCTCCGGAAGGCAAGCCTCATATCGCGTGTCTCTTCGTAGGCTGCCTCGGCGACGAACGAGTGTAGGATATTAGGCTGAGCTAGCATGCACTGCCGGCGTGCATGTTCCAGGTGTTGGTATCACCCTCCGCATGTCCTTATTCGTACGTACTCCACCCCCGCCGATAGTACGATGAGACACTACTGCGGCCAAGGTGGTCAGGAGGAAGCGCAAACTCCCTATCAACGCTGCAATTCAGTGGCGCACTACACAGTCCGAAGCCAGTATGTGCTCACCTGATCCACATTGCACGCCCTTCTTTCGACTTATCATGGGCTTCCTGCATAGGGTAGGACGCGATGCAGCTAGGGTGGGTTGGTCCGGACGTACGACCCGTGGACTTCGACGTTTGACTTCTTGCCCGCAGCCACCCCACGCTCGAGCGGCACGCCCGTGCAATTGTGGTAAATCCAGTTCCTGTTGCAATCACTTCCTCGATGAGATCAGCCAATTTCTTCTCCTTCGACAACTAGTCAGGGTCTGCTGTTATCTTTATTATAAGAGACATGGTCTACAGGATTACGCTGAGGATCTTGGCTGTGTACATTATTACTCTAATGACCACGGCAAAGAGTGGCCGCATGAAATTGATTTAGATGCCGCAGCTGCCCAGAGCATTTCCTGGTAACTATCCGTCGCGAACTAGATCGTAAGGTCGCGAACTTAATTAGGAAGCATCTCTGTTAGCAGGTCTATCTGGAGCGCTACAGCGCGATAGGATATTCTTATTCGCTACAAGGAATTGTGAGCGATTCCGCGGACTCAAGACAGCGGCATATACCTTTCTAAGCTCTAACGTCGCGGATAGCGATAGCTATTTGCTAACGGATAATAGCCTCCCTAACTTAAGAAATAGCTTGCCAGTGTACAAAAACGCTGCATAGCTAGCTCCTCCCAAAATGCACCTCTTAATGCGACCCGAAACGCCCTTTATGGGATTTATGGTACACTTTCCTACATTTACACGAAAACGTACACGTCTCACGCCGCAGTAGCCACCGCTTCTGCAACAGCCGGCGCTATCGAAGGTGGCACGATCTCCCGCGTCGACATTGGGCCTTTCGGCCAAGGCTTCCCAATTGCATCCTGGACTCTTATTATCTGGTTCTTTGGGCCGGGTACGCAGCCTTAAACTTATTAGTATCCTGATTCACAAACTTAGGAGGGGAAGAAACGTACCAGTCACGACCACGATGCCGTTCGCTTCATCGACCTGCAGCACCTTGAGATTCTTAACCGTGACCCGCTCATTGCCCATGTTTCCCGCCATTCGCTTCCCGGGAAGTACGCGCGAACCGGAACCTTGCGAACCTCCGGCTGAACCCATGCCGCGGTGCATGAGCGATTGACCGTGGGACGCAGGTTGACCGCTGAAGCCGTGGCGTTTCATGCCCTGCATACACATCAGCCTCCATCCAATCACGATTCTCCCAATCGCACCCAATCATCCCCTTATCCATATTTGATCCTTCTCTTCACAACTCAAAAAGGAGACTTACACCCGCAAACCCCATCCCCCTCGACACGCCCCTAACATCGACCCACTGCCCGGGCGTAAACCACGCGGCGCCCAACCCCTCCCCAACGCCGACCTTCAACCCCTCCTCCCCCCTGACCTTAAACTCCACGACCCACCTCTTCGGACTAACCGCCGCCGCCGCAAAATGCCCCAGCATCGGCTTGCTCACGTTCCACGCCATGCGCTCGCCCGCGCCTACCTGCACCGCATAGTACCCGTTCTTCTCCCTCGTCTTGTGCGCGATAACCTGATTGCGATCGAGCTGCAGGACGGTGCAGGGCGTGCGTTTCCCGCTCTCCGGGTCGAAGACGGCTGTCATGCCGCGCTTTACGGCGAGCAGGCCGGTGCGGAGGGGCGTGGAGTGCGCTTTTCGCGCGAGCGCCGCAGTCGATGTGCTGTTTAGAGCGGGCTTCTTCGGGTGGTGCGCGAAGCGGTCGGGCCGCGGCGTGTTTGTCGATTTTATGGTGCGAATGGTGGTGTGCGAGGGCTTCGGGAGATGGGAGGAGAGCGGTATTAGTGGGATTAGGGAGCGTGTTGATGAGGGCAGGAGAAAGGATGGGGGTAAGAGACCCCAATTGAGGGGCGCCTTGAGCGGCATCTTGAAAATACTGGCGTTGGATTGATATTTGGAGATTTCGATGAGGTTGGATATTTTCGGGATGACGGTTGGCCCGAGCGTTGCGCGCTATAATTGCACGTGAGACATGTTCCAAGCTAACCATTTACGGATTGTCCTGTGGAAGATCGGGCTTTGGCGATATCATGGAAGCACGCATTATTCACATAGTAGCAGGCGTATTATTGGGCAAAGAGATAGTTAGAAGTTGCGATATTTCGGATTCCATTTGGCATGCATGTATATGCATCCATGCCCTTCTACCAATATTTAGACACATCAAAGACACTATATAAAACAGGGTATCCTCCCGAGAGCACAAACCAGCGCCCTGACTCCTGCGCCACACAGTAGCGCTAGAAGACAAGCGAGGTATAAAAGAAAAGAGTCCGAAAGTCAAAATGTTACTCGCTTTTAGTCGTCCCAATTGACGCTTCGAACTTCGGCAGGGTTACCACGAGCAACGCAATGAGGTGGGATGTCCTTTGCAAAGTCAGCCGCTATCCTCTCTTCAGCACCTCTGGGCTACTTACCCGAACGACCACAGAACCGGGGTGAATGATGGCTCCCCTGCCAATCTTGACGCCCGCAAGGATGGTGCAGTTGGCACCAATAAAGACCTCCTCTCCAATGTGGACCGAGTGGGCGATCGCAGTGCGGCGACTGCCTTTTGGAATTTTGGAATCGGTCGGCGTCTTCTGCGTCTCGATGGTGACGTTGGCGCCGATAGTGGTATCCCTCCCAATGGTGATCCTTGCAGAATCGAGGAATGTGCAACCCGTTCCGATGTCGACTCTGTCCGCAATCGAGAGGTTGTATCCGTAATCGCACATAAAGGGCGGATCGACACAGACTTCGCGTCCGAGGTGGGCGCTCACGGAAGGCTCTGACCCGCGGGGAGGCAGCACCCATTTCGCCGCTAGAATGGAGCGGAAGTGTCGGTCGACCTCGTCGCGGGCAATCTCCACACGCTCGTTGCTAGTGCAATTGTAGCGGTACAAAGCGCCTTTGCATTTCTCGCGCTCTTCGACCAGTTGCTGGCTGAATGGCATGAATGGTTCACTATTCAGCATCTTCTCCTTCTCGCTCCTTGGTGGCCTGGGCGGTGGTGGAGCATAATGGGCCGGTGGCAGCGCGGGAGGACCGGCAGTTGGGGGAGCCATCAACTGTTGGTGCTGCTGAGGTTGGTGGTGTAACGCAGCCTCTGCTGTTGCGATGGGAGATGTGTTCACCACTTCCCTCATGGTTTGTGGCGTGTGATGGTAGATTCGTGGATTGTGTTGTCGTGGTGGAGGCGGCGCTTGGGTGGGATGTGGCACATGGTGGTCGTTTGATGGGGGCCTGCCATGGCTTGACGTGGGCGGTGGCTGAGTGTACTCTGGGGGTTGGTGTTGCTCCGGCGGATACGAGGCGCGCGCTTCGCTCCACGAAGTACCCCAGCCATTTCTCGCAGGTTGACGGTCATGCTCCTCGACGACAATCGGTCGCCCGCGGCCGCCATCGGCTCCATTGGCTGTGTTGGTGTCGTGGTAGCTTTCCCGGTTGGTTCCGTGGCTGGCGATAAGATCAGAGATATATAGGCATAGGGCTGCATGACGCTTACCTGTGATAGAGTTGGGCGGGATCGACGGAAAAGCGATCCTTGGCTTGCAGAGGAGGGTGGGGCTTCTGCGCGCCGTTCTTCGGCCATGGAACTTTGTTTGCGTAGCCTTCGCAGATAAATCCTCCGCGCTGGCAGTTGTTGCCTGTGTTGGAGGTCAGTATGAAGCGTGCATTACGAGGGGATCGCCGCGTACACTCAGGCTTCGCCTCGTCGCACTTCTTCTTTCGCCGCCGACATGTCCCACAGCCAGTCTTCGTTCGGTTGGCGAATTGCTGGTAAGGATTAGCGCACTGTGTGGTCGAGTTTCAACTCGGAGCTTACCCTCTTCCTCTTCTTTGGATCTACTTGGACACCGGCGCGAGTGATTTCGGTCGTGTTTGACCTCTCGAGCCCATTCGACGCGTCAACCGCGCTCGCCTGGGACTGAGAAGTCGAATTGGGGTGCATACCCTCCTGTGGATGTTCCGTAAGGCGTGGTTCTCGACGTTGGGTCTCCTGATAGCCGTGATGCGATGTGGCTTGCGACGGATCCCAAGGCCTCTCAGACTCTGGTCTATCCATTACAGGGCGGGCCCGCGGCTGAGAGTGGTCCATGGCTAATTGCTGGGCCTGGACAGCAGTATTCGGGGAGTCGTCTCTGCCAACAGATGCGTACGAGTCCAAGCGCTGGCGGGATACTGAAGAGTCGTCCGGTGAGGGATAGGAGCGATCGTCCTCGACTGAGCTCGATCGCTTCCTCTTTCCGGGGCTACGAGGGGACCTGTCTTGGTCGGAAAGCGAGGGAGATACCGAGTGCTGGCCGTTTGGGTATCCGTTCTCAGACACCCTTGGCGTGGAATTCCAGTGGTCTCGTCCGGGCAGCGGGACTTTCTGATCCTGCGTCTGCTCAGGAGTCGGTCGAGAGAGCGTTCTCACGTGTATGCTATCAGCGGACATGCCGTTCATACCATTCAGGTTGCGTGGCGTGGGCGGCGACGTTCTTCCATTCACAGCGGTGAAAGCGGATACAGACTCTGTGGTCTTCTCTCTAAACATGAAGCCAGTGGTGTTGATCAGCGGCGCATGTACCACAGACGGCATTGTAAGGCGACCAAGAACGCGCGGGACCTGGCAGCCAAGGTGACTGTTGTCGTCGAGGGCGGAAGAGCAGTAGTCTAGCCGCACTGCCTGTTCGATGATGACGTCTCCGCTCAGTGCCGGCCGGCTGTCGCAAACGTTTGCCGCCTATCTGGCCGTGTTTCTCAAGCGGTGTGGGGATTGTCTTTGAAATACTGTAACACGCCGACGAGATGTTTCCGTGTTCCACGGCGCGGAGGGCGGCTTTCGCGTCTACACCAGGACAAGGCGATCACTGAGTGCAAGATGGCAGATGGAGTCCCGCGTCCAAAACCCAGAGTCCCAGCGTCTTCCCAGTGCTTCTCGGGGCGCTGTCGTGCACTTGCGCGCCGGAGCGGGGGGGCAGGCACCAGATGGGCTGTCGTGTCTGGTGAATGGAATGGCGCGGCGTGAATCCAGGAATCCGGGAGGGGCCGCAGGGAGCGATGTGGGCTTTTCGATACCGGTGACGGGAGCAGCAGGAGCCTCCCGTCGACGGCGAGCTGGCGGAGTATAAAGACAACGGCCACCTCTGGCAGCTCGGGGGAGGGGCGCGGGCGCAGCAGCCAGCGGACGGGCAAGATCACGGCGGCGGCTGTCCGCTGCTGCCCATGCACGCACGGATGGGCGCCGGGGTCGGCCCCTGTCGCCCGGCGTGCCATTGGATGATCGCTGCAGGCCCCTGCACCGCGGGCGGCTAAGGACCAGTCACCTCCGATCGCCAGCGCTGCGAACACCGCGCGAACACCCATTATCCGCGCTCCAAGCCCCGGGATTTTTACATAATCATACCCCTGCGTCCTGTAAGACATCGGACACGTTTTTTTGGCGGAAAACCCTCGTCTACAGCCCTAAACCGCGACCTTCGCTGTGGGGGAGGGTAGACGACGGTCTTGGGCGGCCGGGGTTGCACGGGCGCGGGGTTGCTCGAGCGGCTGCAGGCGACGCAATGGGCGTTAGCGGCAGCCCCAGCGCGGAACGCGGCGCCCGTCCTGCACACCGTCGCGGCGTGCGGGCCGCTGATTGGCCGCGCCCGCCGTGCTGCACAGTCGGGCCCCGTGCACTGAGACAGGTGCCTATTTTTGCGTCAACCGCGCAGCGCGCCTATACCTCGCGCCCTGCCTCTGCTCCCGCTACACATCGGACGGCCGCGCAGCACCCCCAAGCACCACTTCCAACCATGTCGTCGCAACGCCCCGCGCCGCCGCCCTCGCTCCAGCAACTCTTCGTCGCCAACGAGAGCGTTCCTGCATTAAGCGCCAGCTGCTCGCGTGTCGGCGGCAACCTTGACCACCAGAGGCCGTCGGGGCTGCTTCGGCACTGCCCCCTCTAACCGCCCGCAGCACCGCTTGCTGTTTCACGACCTTCCTCAAATGAGGAATCATCACGACCCTGCCGCTGCGTTTCATTTCACACGCCGCGCCGCAACGCCCTGCCTGGTCGCGCCGTGGGTTGGGTCGGTCATCTGGCCTCCGGCGCTCGCTTCGACAGCCTCCACGCATGCGCTGCACGCGCGGCGTAGTTCAGTTGCCGTCTTCCAGCTGGCCGCCCGCCGTCGCGCTGCACATGGTGCGTTTGTCGTCGACGATGTGTTGTCGGTGCCGCGTCTATTGGTGAGATGGATGGCCGGCTCGACTGTTGAGTGGCTGCGGGCTCGAGTCGTCTACACCTCATCCGCTTTGCGACTCCGTTGCAACCTCTACGCGCCCGCCTATGCGCACCTGATGGCCCGCGGGGAGCCTCCACCAATACAGTTGCTGCGCCGCAGACGCACCTGGCCAAGTGGTCGGCTAAAGTGGCGATTCCAGCAACTTAGCCGGGTGACTGTATTTGATATTGTGATATTCGTCCAGACGTAAGGCGCTGCCTGTGGATCCATCATGTTCTAAGAATTGCTGCAGATAGTGCTGGCCAGCGGATACATGGTCATGCACGTTAGGCCTCGGTTGGCGTGTTGGATACTCCGGACTCGTGACGCCCGTGGGGTGTTGATGTAGGCGCGGCCATGGTCTGCGGCCGTCTTTTCCAACAACTCCTGTGCCCTTCTCCAACTCTGCTCCTGGCGGTTCTGCTCTCCTGGGTCCCGCGCCGTCCCGCTCCCGAGCAGATCAGAAACAGCTGGAACTGCGGCGGCATGGCGTTGCCATTGTCGCGATTCATGCTCGAAGCGCCCAATTTGAACCAGCTGCCTGGATCCGCTCACGGGCGAAAACCATCCTCCTGCGTTGAAATCCGCTTCCGCATCGGGCTGCAGTGCGTCTGTCTCAATATCTGTCGTCATACGCTCCCGAAGTCTCTAGGCGCAAGATCAGTCAGCAGGGAAAGGCACGAAGGATTCTGCGCTTAGTTGCGCCTGATCTGCCTAGCGACCTGTCCGCCCGTTGAGCCTAGCTTGGACCGCGCTTAACTCTTCAACGTCCACAACACTCGACCGATCAGTCCTCAATCCAGGAGTCTGGAACACTCCCCAGCTGAAGCTGATTTCCGAACGCGCTGCGACCTGACATTTGGGCAGGTTCTGTGGCACCCGGCCCAGAGTCGTGGTGGTGCTGTGCCGCGATGCTTGCCGCAGTCGCCGTGTTCGTCGCCCACCCCCGGGATTGAATAAGAATAGCCTTCCGCACATGCCCGCCATGTTGGCCCTCCTCGGGCCGCTACTGGTGGACGCCGCGCTTGGCACCGATCGTTAGCCAAATGTAGTCGCGGCAAGCCAGGCTCGAGCATGCATGGCTCTCGTGACGTCCACCGGGCCGCTTTCGACAGGGTGCAAAACGTCTGGAGTCCCTCTGCGTGCTGAGGTAACGCCTCCTAATCCCACCCCTCTGGTCGGCGCTTTTCGTTTTGGCCCCTTGTGCGGCCGGCTTCCATGGCTGGATGCGAGACTCCAAACTGCCGGAAATAGATGCTGGAGTATTGTGACGGCGTTCGGCAGAGTTCGTCCCGTCTGCAGTGTTGGAAGCATTGGAGGTGAGGTGATAACCGGCGGACAGCTATCAACTGTGCCTCATCGCCCTGCGATTTCGGCACTCCCCAACGAGGAACTGAGCGTCCCTCCAGCGACTCTCGCGCAACTCGTGTAGAAGGCAGGATGCGCTATCCAACGGAGCCGGTGAGCAGCTGGACAATCGACTGTGCCGCTCCGGTGCTGGGTTTGGGCCAAAATTGTAGTCTTGGTGTCTCACGGCGTCAATCGGAACGTACTCACTCCCCTGCTCCGGTGCGATGGCAGTACTACCTCAGCTGGTGGCTGATGTTGAGAATGCGGCAGGCAATGGGGGTGGCGAGTACGACTTCGTTAGGCAGGGCAGCCGCGGCTATGGTGCGCCCCTTCCCTCGTCGGCCTGGGCGTAAGCGGGGAATGAACGCGCTTCCCCACCGGTGAGAACGCTGCAGGAGCAAGCCGCATCACCTCTACATGTTGGATACCTTGGGTAGCTTCTTCACTGTTACGCAACGCCAACCCATACCAATCCCCAGTCCAACCAGGGCTGCTGGAGCGGGGCTAGCTTTCGGCGATACACGTCCCGCGCTTTCATCATCCCTCCATGACAGCTTGAGCCGATCCGATCCTGTTCCTCGAGAAGCACACGAGCTGAAGACAGAAGACATAGTTTCTTGCCGCTCAACTGGGAAAACAGGAGGCTCTTCATGTGGCGCTCCAACGGCCACACGTGGATTTGGCAGGAGGTCGAATCGCTCTTTCCTACGCCATCGTACTGTAGGGCGATATAGCCGACGCCGTCGACTTTCTTAGCCGTTCTCTTTCACACGTCGCTCCTCAGCGCCAACAACATATTTCGAGCTGTAGCTAGAAGAGCCGTTCCATATCTCTCGGTGGGCACGTTCGATGCCGCCTTATACCGAGCATATATACCGGTATTTGTCCGGCTAACCTTCTGCAGCGGTCCGATATACATCGTCGCCGCACCGGCCCACTGGGTCGCACAAAGATCCAGCTCGACACGTATAGAGCTCTGATACACGAACACATGTCACGGTTAACAATGATCTTCTGGATCACTCTCCAAGGCGAGGGCCTATGATTATGCACCCTCTGCCAGTGAATCGGGACACTCCGACGCCGCTGCTTCCAAACCACAATTGGCCATTTTTGCCATAGGAGATGTTGCCTTGCCCGCCGGTGCCCAATCACCAAACGCAGCAGCAAAGCGTTCGCGCCTAGAATTCCCTCAGCATACCTTTTTTACCTCGCTAACTCCTACATCACGCACTTGTGATGTTGAAACACAGATACATCCGAAGAACGATTGGCCCGAACGTCAGATCGAGCACCTTTTACCGCCCAGCATTTTACCAAAACGCAAACTATCATGAACTCCAACCCGACCATTGCGTGATCCTTTCTCATGCGGCATGACGTTCGTTCCGTTTCGCGTAGCTCTGGGGGTTGAAACACTATCGGGTATGACTCCGAGTATGCGTGCAGGAAGGGCGTTTACACGAGGCGCTCGTTCGGCATCGGAAAACACTTCGAAATACTACGCCGTCTCTCTAGGTTCGTGAAACGTCGAAATACTACGCTGTCTCTCCACGCTCGTGAAACGAGGTATAGAGGGCGCCTAAGTGCTGGTGGTGGAGGCGTCTGGTCTTTTCCCAACGGGTTGATCAATAGTGTGATGGGCCATCACCTTTCGCAAATGCCGACCGGAATACATGGCTCGAAAGAACAGGAACAAATTATAGCGCTCGCTGGGATTCCATCTCGAAGGAAAGGGTTCCATAAGGAACGTGGTGCGCGTCGTTTGACCGCCCAGATTCAGTAACCAGCCTGCAAACGAATAGCTTAAATGCCTCGCACCCCGCTTTCAATACTGTGGTCAAATAAAGCCAATACTCCCTAGCCCTAGCAGATCTTCCAGTGCCGCTACTCAAACAGCTCTCCTCCGTTCAAAAGGCCCTGTCATGATGTTTCCACCTTCCACCTCCCACCTCCCACCTCCACAGAAGCATGATTATGTCAGCAGCAAGGGGATATCAGATAGCCGGAACCCGCACTCCCTCCTCGAGCCTCCAAATAAATGCGATGCGCGCTTAGCGGAATGTTAACAGCCGGCTGGGGACCCGATAGTTCCAGTCCAATTACCAACTCCAGTTTTCCAACAACTCGAGGTCGTATTGTGCGGCGTCTAGCCAAACGCATACTCATCCCGACTTACTCCCGTCTGAAACGCCATCCGCTGGAACGTGCAGCGGCTCCGTGGATGGGCTTACTTCGCAATATCTATGGGACAAGCAACAGCCTCGTAACGAGATTTCTACATGCATGTCTACGTCGTAACCCTATTCATGGCTGGCAAACCGAAAACCGTATTTTGCAGATCCCCCAAACTCCAACTGTACCGACACCTCTTTCCTATCCGGCCTCACTCCGTCTCCCCGTATCTGCGCCAGAACTATCAGAAAATGCACATAGTTCTACAAGAAGATCTCAGCATCGACATGCCTCCCCTTCGTTCCAATCCCGTTACGAAGTCTGCAGAGTGACCTGCTCCACCCCCTCCCTAACCGCATCAATTTCCGCCTCCGCCGGCGGAACTTCGTTCTTTCCACCCTTCTCACTAGCCTCCACACCTTTACCCACCTCACCACCGACGACGTGCCCATCAGCCTTAGCGGCAGCCTTCTTCGCCTTTTTGCGCTCTTTCTCCGCCTTCTTAGCTGCAGCCTTGGCCGCTTTCTCCTCTTTGGCTTTTCGCGCTTCCTCGCCGCCGAACTGCTCACGCCATTCTTGCTCCTTCTCGGGCTTGATGTTGGAGAAGAGGTAGGTTGCTTTGCCGATGGTGTGGCCAACAGGGATGGAGCGGGCCTCCCAGACGTCGGGGATGATGAGAAAGGAGGCGTTGAGCTGCTTGAGAATGAGGTCTGTGGTGCCGGGCCTATGAGACATGTTAGCATTGTCATGTGCAGCGACCTAGGCATAGCCTAGCTTGAAGAAAGTCGATCGGATCCTACTTCCTCATTCCAAGCCACAGGAACACTCACATGTACGGCTCTATCAGTGAAGCCAGGAGATGAATGTGGCTCAATGCCAGCCCTACCACGGCCGCACACCTATCCGGCTCCTCACTCGCTAACCGATTATCCAACTTGTTATCTTGTAGCAAAGTGTTGCCCAAGCTGGATATATGCATCGCGGTCATCAAGGCTGCCTTGATTCTGACATCCTCCAGCTCCTCGATATACCGCTTGAGCAACTCGTTGACCTTCTTCTTATGCTCATCGAAGTACTCGGAGTGGTATTTTGTATAGTCTGGCACCACAGAGTCGTATATCTTCGAGTTGACGTACTTGATGACTCGATTAATAAAGTTGCCAAGATTCTTTAGGAGTTCGTTGTTGTTCGCGTCGATGAAGCCCTTCCATTCGAATTCCGAGTCGCCGGTTTCTGGTCGGTGGGAGAGGAGGTAATACCGCCAAACGTCCGCAGGGATGCCTGTCTCCTTGGCGTTGCTTCCGAACACACCGATACCTCTTGACTTCGAGAACTTGCCGTTCTCGTAATTCAAGTACTCGGTGGTGCTTAATGTGTTCAGCATCGTCCATTTGTCCTTCGTGCCTATCTGGGAGCAAGGAAACACCACCTAGAACAAGTCAGCAAAACGTCTCACAAGTTGGGATTGATAGCTCCTCAGTGCGAACTTCGAGACATGGCACCGAGTTTGTGGCCGGGACTTTCTCACCGTATGGAATGGCACGTTATCCTTGCCCATAAATTGGCTGATTCATGGTTAGCTGTGACGAGGAATATGTTGGAGGGCATTACGCACTAAAGTTGGACGTGCTCGGGATTCCGCCACCATTTCTCCCATTCTGGAGTGTATGTTGCCGTAATCGAAACGTATCCAATACCTAAATGTGAGGACACTAGGTCAGCCTACAGCAGGGGGAAAACCAAACAGGTGAATGTTTACTCACATGCATCGAACCAGACATACATGACCTTCTCCTCGTAACCTAGAAGAGAGTTAGATAGGACGGCATACAGATGAGGGGAGGCGCGGGACGTACCTTCGAGCGGGACTGCGGTTCCCCATTTCAGATCTCGCGTAATACCTCGAGGTTTGAGGCCTTCTTTGAGCCAGCTCGCAGTGATCTGTATGCAATTCGAAGACCAGTCGCCCTCAACACTACTCTTCTTGAACCACTCTTCTTGCAGCGGCTGAAGCTTATCGAGACACAGATAGACGTGCTTTGTCTCCCGCGGTACCGGCGTCGCTCCATCCAGCTTACACCGCGGATTGATCAACTCCAACGGATCGAGCAAATGCCCACACTTATCGCACTGGTCCCCCCTCGCATCATGGTATCCGCAAAGCGGACACGTCCCCTCGACAAATCGATCCGCTAAAAAGCTCTTATGCGTCTCACAGTACGGCTGCGTGGTAGTCTGCTCCTCCAAGTACCCGTTCTTGTGCAGCTTCGTAAAGATATCCTGCGCAATCTCCGTCTGTTGCTTTGTGGGCGTCCGTCCAAAATGGTCGAATTCGATGTTGAACCACTTATAGACATCTGAGTGGAGGGCGTAGTACTTGTCGCAGAGCTGTTGCGGCGTGAGGCCTTCCTCGATAGCTTTCGTCTCGGTCGCGGTGCCGTATTCGTCGGTGCCGCAGACGTAGAGCGTGTTGTAGCCGCGGGCACGGCAGAAGCGGGCGAAGACATCGGCGGAGAGAACGGAGCCGACGATGTTGCCGAGATGCGGGACGTTGTTCACGTACGGGAGCGCGCTGGTGATGAGGATGTTCCTCTCGCCCTCGATGGGCAGCTTTTTCTTTTCGGGCTCGGGCATGGTTGGCGGTTGTCTGTGCCTGAAATCGTTCAGCTGCCAGTACCCTACTTAGTTGCATGGGCGAACTTACTGCGACGTTTGACTAGGTATTGAGGGGGAAAGGGTACGGAGCACACGCAGTCCCCAATGGCACGTTCTTATGTAGAGAAGAGCTGGCGCGTTTCGTGAGTCAACGGAGCTGGAAACACAATCGCGAATATGAACCCCGCCAAAACGTACCCCGCCACAGCCACACCAGCCACAAGCGCCACTCTGCTTTCAACCCCTGCATAACGCAGTCGAGCAGACATCACAAAAGGCGAAGTCTGATCCATACCGTTTAGCCTGTGAAAATACTTGCGAAAAGGGGAGCACCTGTCAGCCGAAGAATCGAGGGACAATCAGACTGGCCGTCGAGATTCACCGGCTCGAACCATCTGAACGGAAGAGTCACGCACAGAAAGAGCCAGGAAACCAAATCACAAGGCCATCGAAAGAATCATACCGGCGGAGCACGAAGCGGCCCTATCTAGCATAGGGAAAGTTCGACTCCATCCCTCCATTCACCCGTTTTCCTCGTCTAACATGGCCCAACCCTCCGCCACACATCCCAATATCGAAGACCCCTTCGACCACCTCCTCACACTCGAAGACACCCTCTACACCTCAGCCTACCAACTCGGCGCCGCAGACGGCGCCAGAGCTGGCCGCATCGAAGGGCGGCTCTTCGGTTTAGAAAAGGGCTTCGAAAAGTACGCCGCCTTAGGGAATCTGCATGGACGCGCAGTTGTTTGGGGATCCCGCCTACCATCTTCCACCAAGGCGCCAGCCCAGCAAGCGCCGAAAGCAAAGGACGACGATGGCGAGAAGGAGCCGAGCGAGTCAGACGCAGAAGAGCAGACCCAAAGGGAAAACCTGCCACCATTACCCGCAAACGAGAGGTTGAAGAAGCACATCCACACTCTGCACGCTCTAACCGACCCACCCACATTCAGCACGCTCAACACTGAAGACGCCGTCGCCGACTTCGACGACCGCTTCAAGCGCGGGGGCGCAAAAACCAAGATCATCGAGCGCATCATCAACGAGCCCCCTTCCTCCCATCGAACGTCCGCCTCGCCATCCGGAGAAGACCGCTCGCCGAGGAAGGGAAGGGGTGTGAGGGTAAATGGGGAGGTGAAGAAGAAAGGAGGGGAGGATAGCATGGAGGATTTTGTGGGATCGCGGTTTCTGAGCTGAAGATAAGGTGCTGGTGCATGTTCTGAGCTATATTGACCGCCTAGTGCAAGGTTAGGCTTGGGAGGATCCATGGGTTGAAGGAAGACAGATCCGCATCCCAGAGCATTGGCATCCACCCCCAGTCTAACAAATACCGTACCTTCCGCCTCGGCATATCACGACGAGGGAATCATACGATGCCGTTGCGGAATGGTCTGATGCGTAGTCCTGAAGGAAGGCGCGGTGAAGCATGAGTAAGCCGTCGGGATGGATCAAAGCCTTTGAAAGTAGTCTCGAAGAGAGAGTGAGATAGAAATATATCGGGCTCATTTTTGGTCGAATTACCACTCCACTACTATCTCCACTGCACTATCCTATCCTAGAACAAAAGAACCCAGGTATAACCAGTTATAAGCCCGAGTATCATACAAGCCCAAACCACCCCCACACACCAGCGCTGAAGACATAAGAAAGATTCCGAAGTGAAGAAGCTTTCAGACACTAAAAGAATATTCAAGAAAAAGGGTGTAAGTGGTGTGGTGTGAGCGTAGAAAGTATACTCTGCCAACCCCCAACGGTTCCGCACTCCGTTCGTGCTAAGTACTGCAAATGGTATCATACCGCAACTCTCCGTTTTCACCATAGCGTTGCTCATTTCCCTCTGCCCTTGTGCCTCAGACAGCGTCAATGATTGGGCTGACCACCCTGTCCATGCGCGGAGGTGGACCCACGGGCTTAGCTCCAACGCTGTCGACCCGACTATGAGCCGGGAACTCCTAATACCCGTTCATGGTCATCCGTTGGCTGTTCCGGCTGAGCTCGCGGTCTGCGGATGGCGAGATGGGCCGGGAGCCGTGGCCGCCGACTGCGGAGCTCTCCTTGAGCGCGAGCAGCTGCTTGGCGCGGAAGGACTCGTAGTGGATCTGCGAGGTCGTCTCGATCAGGTCTTGCAGATGGGTGCGCGTGAGGAAGTTGCGAAGGTAGACGAATTCGCAGTGGTTCTCGTCCTCGACTGTGGATCGTTAGAATAAAAAGGTTATGCGGGGTGGTGATGGCCTACCGTTGATGATACCCCAGCGGTTCTGGCGACCACGGACCTGTTTGCCGTTGACGAGAATGGTCTTCTCCGAGCCGACGACTGCGAAGGGGAGAATGCCCTGTGATATGTCAGCCTAATACTGTTACCCCATTGAACGTATGTATACCTTGATCGACGTATTCAGGGCAACCTCCTCCTGGTCGTGCTCTTCATTGTCGTACGGGTACATGCGCAGGTTGTGGAAGGCAAACTCCTCCTTTATCCGCTCCTTGAACGCCGCGCGCTCCTCCAGCGTCAAGCTATCACTCTTGGCAATGACGGGGACGACATTGACAAACTCGCTCAGCTTCTTCAGCACGACGATGTCGATGGGCTTGAGGCCGTGGCCCGAGGGCTGGATGAAGAAGAGGCAGCAGTGGATGCGCGTGTCCTGCAGGTAGCGCTCGCGCTGGGCGGTCAGCTCCTTGCGCAGGTAGGCGCTGTGCTGGTCCTTGATGTACTTGACGATGGGGTCCCAGCAGCGCTCGTTGTTGATCAGGTCCCCATAGCCGGGCGTGTCGACAATGTTGAGCCGCAGACGCACGCCGTTCTCCTCGATGGTGTGCGAGACGGTCTGGATTTCGGTCGTCTGGCGGATGGGCTCGTCGGGCATCATGCGGCCCTTGCTGTCCATGAGATGCGAGGCGAAGATGGTGTTGATGAGCGTTGACTTGCCGAGACCTGTCTGGCCTGCATGGCATGTTAGACGCAGCATTCGCGCATACACTCGCACTGCCTTGCAGAGACAGTGTTAAAGGGAAGAAAACGTACCGACGCAGATGATGTTGAACTGGAAACCGCGCTTCACGAGCTTCTTCTCGATCTGCTTGGTGATGCTGTCGAAACCGACATAGCTCTCAGGGTAGACGGGGCCCTGGTGGTGTCCGTACGTGGCAGCCATTGCGGGCGATGCGAGCCTCGGGGCCGGGAATAGGTGCGAGGAAGGCTGTCGGGGGATTGGGGCGATGGAGAGGGCGGTGGGACGGCGGGCGATGTGTACAAATAGTCAGGGCGACGGTCGTGGACTTTCTCGTGGTGTTGCTGCGCGGAAAGGGGCAGCCACGAAGCGAAGGAAAGCGCGCTAGGGGGGTTTCGGCTAGGCGCGAGGGAGCTTGCGACTGGGGTCCACGGGTGCATTTTCTCAACACCACCTGGGCACGACCCGCCAGAGACTGTGACAGGCCGTTCGACCACTCAACAGGGCGCACTTCCTCTACAGTCACTCGCAATGGCGCTCGCCCGCCTGCTGCCGCCGCTGTGGCAGACGCTGCTGCCCGCCCTCAATGGCCCAGCCCGGCCCGTCCTGAACCTACCGCTCCTCCAGCGTCTCTCGCAGCCTTTCCGGACGCTGCCCACACCCTTCGCCGCGCTCGCCATACCTTCTCTCTCGCTGCCATCGATACCCTCACTATCGGACATATGGGAAGGCATTCTCAAGGCGGTGCCGAAGAAGAAGACATCCTATCGCAAGAAGCGGCAGCGCTTCATGGCCGGCAAGGGATTGAAGGACCTCACGTCATTGAACCGATGCTCAGGGTGCGGGAGGATAAAGCGGGCGCACCTCCTGTGTCCCTACTGTGTTGATGGTATGTGATTACAAGACATTGGAAGCATTGCCCTGACACGCGCTCTAGCGATCAAAACCAACATCTTCGGCGATAAATGGTGGTCAATACGGAAGCCCACCAAGAAGCAAGAGAAGCAGTTGGCACGCGAGGCCCGTGACGAGGCGAAGAGGAAGCACATATCAGAGCCGGATCCGAGAGAGGTTAAGCCTATCTTGACGCATACCGAGTGGAAGACGCGGTAGTCTGGAAAAGACGGATTGGATAAGTTGGACGATCCTGCACCATATCTAAGGGCATCGGGGTCCTGGGCCATGGACTGGACATGGACTACTGTAACAATAGAGGGCGGATTATCGAAAGAAGTGTATCATATCCATTCAGGCAAATCTAGTATGCTGCCATGCATATCGCTCGAAGTGCTCGGAACGCCAAAACGCCCAATATCTGCTCCGCCGCAAGCGAACATCATGCCTTGCGTCAACCGTTTACCCATCTCATGCAACCCAAAAAAAGTATCCTATAGAAATACAAGAAGGTGCTCTCGAAAATGCTGTCCTGTTCAGTCTTCCTCATCCTCACTTCTCGCTAATCCCTAAGCCGCTACCAGTATCGCTCCTGGGGGGCGGGGAAGTGGCTTCGCTGCCTCTTCGGGAGCCTTCGCCTGCTTCTCGCTGGAGGAAGTCCTGCCATAGCTCTGCTAACGACTCTTTGTTAGCCGAACTGCTCGGCATGAGCATAGGGTCGGCGTTATTGAGCGAGGGAGTGGAAGGCGTGCGTCGGAAGGGCGACATAGGGATACGGAGACTGGTATTCGAGGCGCCGGGACGAGCGAGACCAGCTTGTTCGCGTTGTTCTGGGAGGCATTAATGATGTTCACGTTGGATTGTTAAAGAACGTACCATCAGTCCAGCCCAAGAGCGCAGAAATGAGCTGCAATGCCTCGAACTTCTTTGGGTCCGACCGGTCGATGGAAAGAAAATGTAGAAAGTAGTTTGTGACAATCTGTCGGTCTACATTATCCTCTGGCCGCCCTTTCTTCAGTATCCGGAGGGCTTTGGTGAGATGTTCGTTGAGCGTCACGGCTTCGTGTCTTAGCTTGCCGATGAGGAGATTCTTCTCTTTGACTTCTTTCTCAAAGGGTAGCGCCCTTTCCAGCTCCTTCTGTGTAGCTTCGAGCGTAGCCTTGGATGATGAGGCAGCCTCCTCAGCAGCTTGCACTTGTTTCCGTAGCTCATCGATCTGCGATTCATAATTCTCTACGTTTTTCCGAAGCTCGGATTTTCGCACTTTCACATGTTAGTCCCACGAGAATGCAAAGGTCATAGAGAATGACTTACGGTCTTGCACCTGTTGCAGGGCCTTTTGTAGACCTTCCACAGCCTCGCTGTTGGTGTCACGGTCTCGTGCAGCCTTCTCGTAGGCCTCGCGTAGTGACTCTAGCTGCTCTCTCAACTCCCCCTCCTTCTCTGCAAGGTTCTCTCGTAACGAACGCTCATTCATCGCGAGGACCTCCCAGTCTTGCATCGCCTGCTTCGCGTTCTCAAACTCTTCTTTGGCATACGCTTCTCTTGAGATAAGTTCGTCCCGCTCTTTAATCCAATTCTGCTGGGACAGGTTCGCTCGACCACGAAGGGTTGCAACCTCTGCCGCTTGGGTCTCGCTCTCTTTCCGTACCTCATCAAGCTCCTCTGTTAACGCCTTGTTGTTCTCCTGAAGTTCGCGGTTTTGATCCTCGAGCTCGGAGACCTGATTCTGGTACTCCTCGATTTTCGCTGCGTCGGCCTTCAAACGATCCCCAAGGGAGGTCTTGATGGTATTCACTCTCCCTAGGAGATTCTTGTATTGTGATTCGAAGTGCTCCTTGCTCTCGTTCGTCTCCTCCAGTTCGCTCTGCAAATTGCTTATTTCCTCCTCATGCTTCTCCTTTATGCTCTCCAGGCTCTTCCGCAACTCCGTCACCTCCTGCCGCAGAGCATCTCGTTCCTTCGCGATAGCATCGAGCCGTGCGCTTGTGTCCGAAGGCGGGGGCGGGGAGGGCGATAAGCCTTGTTGTGAGCGGGATCTCGAGAGCCCTAGTGCTACGGCGGAGGATATGGAATGTGACTTCGTTCCGTTCGTTTGTGCGTTGGTCGGAGAGAGGGGCTGTTCTTCGTCTTCGACCTCGTCCGGCTCGTTTGATTGCGTGGCCGGTTCCTGGACACGGTCAATTCTTTTGTTCCGAGAACTGCTCTATCCCGGCGAGCTGGCAGATGGAAAGGATGCCATACTTTCTGCTCTTCTTCCTCTTCAGGCTCGTCATCCTGCTCCTCTTGCTTCTCATGGGTCCCATTCACATTCACAAGTTCTTCCGCCTTCGGCGCTCCACCACCTCCGCCCTTCTTCTTGTTCTTCTTCTTTTTCGATTTGGAAGTAGCGCCTGCTCATCCCGGTCAGCGTACACTGATCATATTCCTCCGTCACCCCTCCCCCGCCCACGTTGTATGTGCCCGCCTGTCTGGAAGCTGTACGTACCGGGTTCTTTCAGCGGGTCTGAAGTCGCAGGGGCCGACATGATCACAGCGTGCGGTTACCGACGAGCCAGAAGCAGCGGAAGCATGGGGTTTAAAGGGCTGGAGTCAGCGGGACCACGGCCAAGGCAATTGCGTGTCTCTTTGGCAGTTGATGTTTCGACTTGGCACTTCGTGTCCGTTTGGTTCGGCAGCCGGCGGCGCTTTACTAGCCACATATGCACGAGCCACAACCGCCGTTCTGGTCGACGACATGGGTATGGGACCTCGCCGAGCGCCAACCACCACTCACTATTCACAGCTTCGTCGCATGCATCAAGAGCGTATGCTCGACTCCAACGCCTTCAATATCTCGTAGCTACGGATCGGGCAACCGCCACTCGCATTCTTCACGGTACTCATCCTCTTGCGGACCATCTTGGCTCTAAGAATAGCACGCCAAGCAGCTTTACGGGAGAGGTCTTTCAAGCATCATGTCAGTCTTCTGTTATTATGATTATTCTGACTGGTCTGGTTAAGAGTCTTAGCCCTGGAGCGGAGGCGCATCTAGCTCGGATCTCGGCACCAGCGTCACGGAAACTCAGCGGGGCAAGTGACAATCTTCAACATCTGATTCCAGTCCTGTCTCTCTGTCTTTTGGTCTCTTGCAAGGCTTGAACTGTTTATGGCGTCCAATTTCTATCACATGGAATACTACAAGCCTCTTTTCTTCACGGCTGTCTCCCTCATCTACCTCTCCTTTGGTTTTCGAGTCTTCCGACTTCGCTGCCTCGCTACACGCTAGGCCAAGGTGGCAAACCTCCCCAACAGGAAGGACACTCGTCAACTAGCGCACATTTAGAGGATATTTTCAGATGAGAGGATGGAATCGTCGGATTCATGACTAGATTATTATCTCGGAAAGACACGCTGTAACGTGCCGTACGAACGCCGATGTCCATCGTCGCTAAGCCGGATCAACTTCATTCTTGAGCGCTGACCCCTACCAGCATGCGAACTCATTATCGGCGCCCCAATTGTCGAGCATGTCTGCCTGTGGCGCATACATATCTGCGTGGGAGGTATGTCCCGTACATACTGAAGCATCGTCGTTCTAGACGGTGTCGTGCAAAATAACGTTCTATAGTACAAAACCGTTGGGTATAGCTCAGGCAGTGATTTGAAACCTTCATTGAGTATTCCACAAGAAGTGCAATGTAGCTATGAATCAGCCTCTCATGACTCGACACCCGCAGATCATGACTCCGACATACGCAAGCACAACCAGCCCTGTTCTACACTCCCTCCACCTTCGCGTGCTCTTCTATTTGCGAACTCAAGAGTTGAATGACCTCGTACTTCGACCCTGCCCGTGTCCTGAACAGAGTACGGTACTCCGAAGCGCTTTGATCAGCTCTAATCGCAGCCTTGAAACTACCATTCCCTTCATCCTCTAATATTCCGCTCACATGCTTCATCTCCGGCCAAATTTTCTTACTTTTTCCTGCATTCTCCTTAATGAGATTCCTGAGCGAGAGCGTGTAGCACTTACGCACTGCGCGATGCATAGTTTTCATCCACTCCCTCTCACTATTCACAGCATTCAGAAGCGCTTCGTACACTTCCTCCTCGCTTCCCTTGAACACTCCGAAGTCGTGATCATGTAGTCTCCATCCTCCGCGCCAAATTTCCTTCATGCGTAAGGTGCCGGATGCTCGCTGAATGTCTGCGTGCCATTTCACTTCATAGGTTATCTGGTCGCCCCGAAGCTTGGCCGACTTGCGAAGTGCTTTGATTGCTTCTGGCTTATGTGTTAGAGCTGGCGAGAGTTTGATGTAGGACATAGGCGGTGTACTTTCTAACTGCTGTTTCCTAGTGTCTGTATCTCGCTGGATTGCCCGTTGGCAAGCATGCGTAGCCGCGCCCGTCAGGCGCCGGAGCCAGCTCATTCTGGGGTTGGAGGACCCGGCTCAGCCGAGTGCGGAAATGGAGGGGCTTGCTGCGTAGGAATCCGGACCTGAGGAGATATTTCTGTGTCTGCGGGATGCTGTGATCGAATTGACGGGTTTGCAGGTTCACTTCTAAGAATGATCTATCGACATGGAATTAGGACTGGGTTGCGGAAGGAAAGAGAAACGGGGAGGTGCTTAGAGCGGCCTGGGCATATATTCCGCAATGACTCTATGGTCGCTGAAGAGTCCCATATCCCTGACTCCCTCGCTCCGAGAGTCCGCGTGCGGCGTAAGTATCCTCACATTTCGAAAACGCCACTAATATGCTCTATTCTTCTTCCTCCTGTGCGGCCTGGTTTGTCTGCAAACTCAGAACTGAATAACTTGACGCCACAATCGAAGCATAGATGCACCGACAGGCCACTAAAAAGACAGTTCTGAAGCGCAAATGCTGGACTCATAGAAAACGTGTAGAACACTCGGCGCCGTCCAGTAGGTCGAAACGGCGCAGCTGAAGTTGTCCACCTTGCACAAGGAGTCAGTCGCACCCTTGCGAGTCACGGAGCATAAGAGTCACTGCGCAGTATTTAAACAGCGATATTTATACACAACCGCTTTCTTCTTCTATACAACACTTTCAGAACTTTTGTTCAGCACACACATCCCGGATTCTTACCCACAGGGTACAACTTAGCTATCGCAATGGCTTCGACTAACATATTCGATCTTACGAATTCCCAAGAAGATCCCGCTGCAACACAGCAACGACAGGAACTCGAAGGTAGTCGGCCATCGCAAGGGTTCTACATTACATAGCTGACGGAAGATAGATGCCATCGAACGCCTGGTCCAGACCTGCGGCCTGAAAGAGGGCCAAATCACACTCAATATCGCACCTAACCGCACACGCGAGGGGCGGGCAGCCCAGGGCTGGATCTACATGAATGGCGTTTGGCCCGGAGTCCAGTTCACCCTCGTCGCGTCGGGCAGCGTCCAGAACGAATGCACTATGCACAAAAAGTTATTAGCGCAGCTAGAGAAGGAGGCGAAGTGGTTGATCGCTTTCCGGGACGACGTGAGTAAGTGTTCGCCAACATGGAGCTCGCTTTGGGAAGACATTTGAACTAATTGGCGCCAAAGAATATTTTACGGGTGTTTACCATAATCTGAAGAATTGCAAGGCGTCTATCGAGACGACAGGGAATGGAACTGCGAGCGTGGTGTTCAAGTCGGATAAAGAAGGTTCCGATAGCGAATTCTTTTGCGAGATGCCTGGAGCGACTAGGTATGAATCCGCGCAGAACCTGAGGAATTGGGTTGACTGGCATAAGAAATGTGGGGAAGCAGCTCAGAAGGAAGGCTGGCACTCCGAAGGACCCGGGTATGCGATCTGGTCGTAAGAGTCGACGTGGTCTCGTTGAGCTAGTAGCTAAATGGGGCATAGCTTGTACTGCCAGGTTTAGAGTGCTTTCATTAGGGGGTCGAATGTCTTCTGAGAGCAATAGGCTCATTGTTTTCTTACCACCGAGGTGTTCTTATGTTATATACTGTACGATTCTGTAAAGTTCCACGATCCGTCACCATCCATCCAATGTCTCCCCTTGCGTCTCCAAACTCGGTGGCATCATCGGCATGCCCTTCTTCAGCGCACCCACTAAAGGATCTTTCTGCAGCAACGCGCTGATCTCTCCTTCCGTGTCGACCTTTGTGTGCACTCGTGCATAGGCCATGCGTGACGGCTTGTCCACAACGGTCAAGAACTTTTGCCGCCGGGCATCGGACCACGAGGATAGGAGCTTGGTAGGATCCGGGGACTCGTGAGAGAGGACACGGACTAGGACGTCGGCGAGGGATGACGCGTCAGCAATGCCAGAAGCGAGGCCAAGGCCGGCGTAGGGGTTTGTCACTGTGTGTTATGTTAGCCTGGTTCAATACGCCCTGGGTTTTAGCAAGCAAGTGTCTTCGTGCTGCCGAGATCTACTTACGATGCGCAGCATCCCCGCACAATCCCACCCTTCCCTTCCAAAACGTCTCCGCACATCTCTGCTGCGCCTTATATGGCGCCACCCTCTTCACCTCGTATTGTTTCTTCCCCTCCTCTCCTGGCAGCATCTTCTCCATTTTCAAAGGCAGACCCTTGCGTATCTCCGCTTCTGGCGTGTCGATCGGGACGCCATAGCTCACTCTCCACAACCCCTCATCATCTATTCGGCCAATCAGACCGTAATTCTCGGGGTCGATGATGAAGTTCGCGTCGTAGAAGCCGTGCGCGTGGAAATCGTATTTGATGTCGGTCGCGACGAGCTGCGTGGGAAGCGTTTCGCCGTCGAGGGATACGCCGAGGAGCTTCCGGACAGTCGATTTCGCACCATCGGCGCCGACCAGATAGACCGCCTCGATTGTTTCTTGCTTTCCGCTTTCTTGTTCGACTTTCACGCCCACGCTTTTCTCCCCCTCCTTAAACCCAACCACCTGCCATCCCAGCTGTATCTCGGCTTTCTCCGTCTCCTTAATCTTTTGGACCAATAGCTCTTGAAATCTCCCTTGAGGTAGTGACAACTGCGCCTTCTCGCCCTCTTTGAACTGCTTCCCGGCAATCAACTTCGACCCGTTCTTGACGCTCGTTCGGAAACACAAGCCGGAAGAGAATTGGCCGATGCGCGAGAGTTCAGGCATAAGGCCGGCGCGCGCGAAAAAGGGGAAGATGATGGGTTGGTGGGCCATGGCGCGGGTAGAGTGCGGGTCGGGAGGAGATGGCTCGATGACCTGCGGGTAGTATTAGGTGGAGCAAACGCTGGGAGGGGAAAGAGCTTACAATGATCCGGTTCGGTATGGAGGACTGCGTTAGGAGGAGCGCGAGGAAGAGGCCTACGCAGCCACCTCCTGCTACCACGATGGGCAGCGGCTCGCTCCCATTTGGCTCTGTGTGGCCGTTCGTGTTTGCCATGCTAGACGCTCAGCCCTACAGAGCCGTGTCAATTATTTTCCTTTTAACTTGAGCGGAGAATTTCGGCTAGTATGCTGCTCAAGTATAAGTATTGGGACATCTACCGGAACTAGCTTACCGAACAGCTCGTTGAGACCCAGGATCGCCAGCCGTCCGCATCGCCACCCGAAGACCTTCCTGCAACCTATTGGCTGCCATAATGTCGGTGTAAGACGTGAGGTTTAGTGTTCGCCTATGTCGTGCTGTCATGCGTCCATCGTGTTCCGACGCGGGCGGAATGTGGGGAACCGAGTCAGACGACATCAAATTGCATCAGGCGAACCACCAATACCACGAACCGAAAAGCTTATTCTGATGTCGAAAAATTGCTGTGGTAGCTCGTTGCCGGCGAAATTCTAGACTTTCGAGCTGTCGAGTGTCTGTATAAGAGGTTGAACGGAGAGGATATAGCTGATCTTGATGTACTTTGAGGGCCTCAGAAGGCGGACTAAGGCGCAGTAGGAGAGGAGTACAGTACAAGCTATAGATTCCAAACTGCGTGAAATTGTTAATGTCGATGTTGATAGCTCAAGAGGTAAACCTACCATGAAGTCCTTCTGTATTGTTACCGTTGTTGTAACTGTTTCTGGAAAATGGGCTAGAGAGGGCGCCGACCGGCAACGGCCAATCTTGATCTCGCATGCTTCTACGCGCAATGTCAGCCAGCTTCTCTAAATGAAGCCCATAGAGCGCAAATGCAGGCCGGGGAGCACGTACGTACAGCTGGACGGCTATACAGACGCCAATGTTGGCGCCAAAGCGGCGGAGACCTAGGAGCTCAGCGCTCTAAGCGACATCCTACAACGCCCGCAAGTACTCCGTGCGACCCTCCTCCCGACAACGGCGATGTTCCTACGGCACCAGCTCCGCGATAACCTCGCACGGCGGCGGAGGGAGCGTCTGGACCACGAAGATGTCGACCGGCTGTGCGGCCGATGCGGGCGGCGTGGCGTGAGGCTCTCGCACAGGCCTGACTAGAGCTGGCCTGCGACGAGCAAGCAGAGAGAGGAGACGAGCATACTGAGAGGGGCGACTGAGAGGAGAATAGCCAGCTTGCATGTTAAGGTGGTGGTGGGGTGGTTGAGGAGAAGGCGGGCGGAGCTCGCGGCCGGAGGGAAATTGCAACACCAAGGGCCCTATCGCGAGTGCGCTGACAAAGCAACCTAGCGAGCGCCAAAGATGCCCCGCGCAACCTCGCAGAGGGCATTAGGTCTCTCATGCAGCTGCTAGGAAAACTGGCACCCTTGGATGAACGCAGGGAGCTGTGCAGGGTGGCGTTCCGCAGCTGCAGTGCAAAGTTGGGCGTGGGATAGAGATTGCGGGGCTTGTAAGCTGTATGCTTGCCTTAGAGGAAGCTTTGTAGAGGCGTAGAAAGCCTGTAAAAAGTAACCTTAGGAAGAAGGTAATGCAGTAACGGTAGCCAGCCTTGTCTACTTCCTGGTACTCTTTCTTATCATTGCCTTGTCCAAAAGAAAAAAAAAAGTTCCAAAAAAAATTTGAAGGCTTATAATGTGTAGGCTGGATGTCATCGTGGTTCGCTCTAGGAAGTTGTGATGTTAGTGATAGAGGATGATAACGTACCAACGCTCGTGTATAGTCTGGGCTTGTGCCAGCTGACAGTCCTCGAAACGTTTCGACCATGCGTTCTCCCTAATGGACGTTAGTACCAGGGTGAGTGCACCCAGTCCCTGCCTAAGTCAGCCTGATTTATGATACCTATCGGGTTCGAATTAGCGCTGTGTTCTCATCGAAATATCGTGACGATGGGAAGGAACGCGAGCGAACCACTTTGACATCCGGCGAGCCTTGTTTGAATTGTTACCTACTTTCAGAATAACTAGCTTATAACCACGACCTTCTCGTAAATCCTTTTCTGGTCGAAATTTCGCCTTGTCGGCGTGGGATGCCAGCGAAGGCTATGGCGGGGTAAAGGACAGGCGGCTCGGTTGCTATCGAGACGGGAAACTGGTGTGTCAGGTCAGTTTGCGACGTTGCGGGGTTGCTGAAGGGTGTTCGTTGCTTTGACGATGCATTTGCACTCCTCCGTGAGACTTGGTACACTTCGGTCGAGTCCTGATTGACGGCAGGATAGCAACAACACTAAGCCAACACATGTCAGTCTATATCTGACCAGGAAGGAATTACTTTCCGAAAGATGCCGGAGTGGCGTTGTGCTGTATATAGCGCTGAGTCGCTGTGCATTTAGGTGCATGTCGGGACGGCGCAATGGTAGCCACCAAGATGGGTAACGATGAAACTGGGAGGCATCCTCAAGCTTCGGGGACTCAGGCTCACGTCGCCGATACTCGGAAAGACCCGCCAGCTTCCTGAACATAATACAAATAGACCTTGATGAGGTTGGCCACCGTTGGGAATCGCCGCATCGATGGGACGACGGCGATGAAAGCGGCGATAAGGATCCAAACGCCCAGCTTCCTAATCATACCATGGCCGGAGGGAGAAGCGCAAGGAGAGCTACTGATAACATTTTGCTCTGCTGTCGTGCACCTTTGCGAAGGGGTATGCTCGAGAGCCTGGCTGCGTCGCTCTTAGGCGTTCTTCGAAGATTGAGCTCGTGGCATTCCCACATGATCTCCAACCATTTCGCAGGGGGGAACTGCTATGCAGCTCCACCTACATAGGACGTAGGGTGCTCAGCTGTCTTAAAACGGGAGTTTGAATATGCATCGAAGCGGAATCCAGGAGGATATTTTCGCAATGTCACGTACGCGCGTCGTAACCCAACGGGAACATTGCCGGAATAGGCATGGATATCCCTCAGTCGAACATTAACCCATTCAATAGCACAGGGCGTTGAGGGTAGGAGAGCGCTATAGGATCAACGATGCCGGTCTGCGAGTCTTCTTCGCATAGGTGGAACCGGCGCGGCTTTCCTTCGCGGGCCGCTCGATCGTCATCGTCAAGCCAATGGTTCGGCCGATAATCTTCGCAAAGGAAATGCTGAGGATACCATTGCAGAGACGGGTTTTATATCCTACCCGCATTCCATCTTCGTGAGGTTCGTTAGCGCTATGAGTGGCCGGAGCTGGTGGCTGCATCAACTGGCCCGTAGCCAGTGGGTCGATTCATGCTGAAGTTTAGCAAAGTCTGAGTAATAGGGGGTTAAGTGCCATACTTTTTAATGCGGCTGTGGTAATGGTAAGATGAACGTACCTTTAGGCCGCCGTCCGTAAACCGTTCACGTGGCAGTCGCTGCCTAGGAGAACCCGCTCCAAAGCAGCGGCGCATAAGGAGTTCTCTCTCTTTCGCCAGAATTTGCACTCCAAGTAAGAACTACGGGCGCTTAGCATTTCCTACCCATCCAATAGGATGCAAAAAATTAGCAAAAAAAGAACTCAAACGTCGTGTTGGCGCAGCGGTCGGAATTTGAACGTACCTTACGAAACGATGTAATGCGATTTTTCCCTCCCACCCACCACTTGCGTCTTCTTACAACACTCCCCAAACTGGCTTCTTACAACAACACTCCCCAACTGGCTACATCTTACAACACCCTCAGCCCACCCACCCCCGGACTTCGCCGGCCGGTCGGCATACTGCGTGTCAACACCCCCCTCAGAACCTAGTAGATGAAAATTAGTTGCTTAAAAGGCCGAATAGACTTGGAGAGAGCACTACTCGAACCCGTTAGCAATCTGTATCACCCGAAAGGTTGTGGAGATGTGACCGCTGCGCCAATTGACGTTTGAGTTTTGATTGATGTCTGAGTTGGCGGATTAATAGGATTATATCCACCAAGGATTTGGAGGTTTGAAGACCTTGTAGAGGAGCTGTATTTCCTCGATATACCTATTTCCGAAGTGTGGAGGTAATTGGGATGTGGAATTTGGTGGAGCATTTGCCGTCACCCGGAGTTCTGAGGTGAAGGCGGGTAAGAGAGGGGTGCTCAAACATTGACAAGATGTCGCGGCATCCCGAGGCCGATCAGCTCGCGAGCGCTATTCTTTGAAGTCAGCGTGTTCGATGTTAGATCTGGCACGAGCCCCTGACAGTCCCCAGGATATAAAACTTCGCAAAATCCTACGCTTTCTCGCGAGTTCGGAACAGAGATATGTTGTCCAGGAAGACCCTGCGATGTGGCCAATCTGTCTAGTGATATTGCCAGTCTATACCGTGCATGGAAGACCAGCGACCTCTCGATGCGTGCATCCGTTGAACCTCTAATGGCGAGGTATGCGTGAAATCCAGACCGATCACCTGAGGAGTGGGCGATCACTGTGGTAAACTTTGCCGAAGCTCGCTGGTCATCGAGATACGTGAACGTCGCTGTGCCATGTTCAATCGAACTTATGTACTAGCGCTATTTCGGCGTACTGGAAGCATAAGTGGGAGCGAGACGCATCTGCTGGGCTGGTTGTCTCTGTGTGGAATCAGAGCAAATTAGTCTGTGACTGATGGCTAACCCAACGCGTCGGCGCGCTCGCGCTTTGACGACCGCCGATATCGCGGGGGCGTTAATGAAAGCGACTCCGGGCTGCGTCGGAGTCGAAATGATAGCAGCACGGGTTTGATGAAGCACTCGGTGGGATGGGAGATACAACGCGTGCCATCGGTCGATTCGCTCAGCGTCCACATCGTGAAGATTGGGAAGGAGGGTGCCGATGCTATTCCTCGTATCTCATATCTCTTGCGCGCCACAGGGGAAGATCTTCAAGGAATTCGGCCGGGACCATGTTCGGAATCGTGCCTCCCCACTCTGGTTCTAAAGGTTGGTGATCCGGATCACGCCGGCAACGGGCAGCTTCGAGGTGCTGATGGACGGCGGAGTTATTTGGGTAGCGGCCGCGAGATCCTCATAGATGCAATCTCCCTAATGGTCTTGAACCTGTTCCCTAGCTCTTTCGCTCTGCAACTCCCCAAGATGGAAAAGTCTTGTTGAAGCCCTTCATGCCCCTGCCTTCCTTCCCCTTTCGTTGTGACCCCGGCCAGCACCAAAAAAAAGCGCAAAAAGAAAGGTCAAGCCAACCCAGCGCAGTGATCGGGAGGATTGTACTTACGATTAGACATTAAACATTATTGTGCCGCCTATATATATTGATTTTTAGGTCAGCAAGGTCCCAACTTCGAGTTGCTTTAAATATACCCAACCGTTTATCCAACCCCCCACTCGAACCCTCCCCTGCCGACCTGTAACACTTGTTAGCATAGGCGTTATTGTCGAAGTTGGACGCTTGACCACTGCGCTAGGTTGACTTGAATGATGATGGTCCCAGAATAGCAGATATATATACAAGGGTTTAATTCGCCCTGAAGTGTGTGCGTGAGGCGTGAATATTTTGTCTGGTGTGGGTTGAGTTCGTTCTTTCCTTAAGGATGTAGGCGAGTGGAGACTATAGTAGACCGACTTACCGCTCCGAGGCAGCATGGACGTAGCGGACCGTGGTGGATCACGCTACGATTCATCATAGCATAGGACACGGGAGGCCAGAAGGAAAGCTCCTTGGATGTGACGGCGGGTCCTCGTCTTCTAGCACATGTGCTGAGGGCAGACGGGCTTGAGACGCTTCGGCGTCGGTGTCCCTCTTCAGGGTTGCAGCACAGCATTTCACGAAGCATCCTCCTATCCCCTAGTACACGGCTCCTAATGGCCTGAAGTAGAGCTCCGGTGGAAGCAGCGAAGGGAAGATGTGTTTAGGGTCTCCTGGATTGGGGTCTCCTGAATGCGGTTCTCGGGCACGGACACTTTTCCGGCTCGCTGCATCTCCTCAAATGCCTAACAAGGTTCCAAAGCCATGAGTTGGCAAGACTTCCCCATAGCATGCGGCGCATGTGGGTGCATTCTGGCGTGCAGGATGGATGTTGACGTCTGACGCTTAGCCTCTCGCACAGGGGATGCCTGACGTGCCGCCAAACCATTTCCAGAGCCGGCGTGGGGAGCTATGAGCTCGCGCCTCAAACGCTCCCCGGCTCTCTTCCACACCCGCCACACAACGCCCAACGCAGTGCGTCCACCGCAACATGGCTCCGTCGAGAGGTCTCGGTCTTCCGCAGCTCCGCAGCATCTTTGCAACATCCACCGACCCTCGCGGCAACATGGCTCTCGCTAGGCGGTCCTTCTCGTCTTTTGCGGAGCGGCTTGCAGACCCCGGCAACAAATTTCAGAGCTACCTCTCACGCAGCAGAGACCCCTACCTCAACCTTTCGATCGAGGACTACATCTTACGGAACTCTCCGCCCGACTCGACCGTCCTTTTCCTTTACACGAACCGACCCTGCATCGTCATCGGCAGGAATCAGAACCCGTGGACGGAGGTGAATCTGTGCATGCTCGACGCGGCAACGCACGGGGGCCGAGCCGCGAAGGACACCGAGCCGCCTGCTATTGGCGATGTACACCTCGTGCGACGTCGCTCTGGCGGTGGGGCCGTCTTCCACGATGAAGGAAACCTCAATTGGAGCATTACATGCCCCCGCGGAGACTTTACACGGGATAAGCATGCGGAAATGGCCGTTCGCGCTTTGCGGAAGCTGGGCGTCGACCGGGCCAGGGTCAACGAGCGGCACGACATCGTGCTGGACCAGGGACACACGAAGCGCAGCGCCGAACCCAACGACACACATCGCACGCCGTATACCGTCCACGAAGGCGGGTCTAGGCCTTTGAAGGTATCCGGCTCCGCATACAAGCTGACGCGGGCGCGAGCGCTGCATCATGCGACGACCCTGCTCGCATCTCCGAACTTGCACATCATTCCGCAATACCTCCGGTCGCCCGCGAAGAAGCACATACAGGCCAAGGGCGTCGAGAGCGTTAGCTCACCTGTTGGCAACATAGGGCTGGACATGACCCTATTCCAGAAGCGCCTGCAGGAAGAATTTGCGGCAATGTATAGCGGCGGCGCTGGCAAACACTCAGCTGTGCAAACCCTGGGCGAGGAGCATTTGAACATTCCCGACATCAGAAGGGGGTACGATGAGCTTCGGGTTCGTAATTGATCGAAGTTCACGACGATATGGATGCTGACTGCCGCAGACCGAGGACTGGATGTGGTCGCAGACGCCGCAATTCACAGTCAATCTCCAGCCGTTCGATGGCATTCATGTCGAGATGAAGGTACATCATGGGATCATCAAAACCTTCGACGCCAATGGCGCTACGCATTCAGCCGGATCGCTTGAAGAAGTCCGATCCGCGCTCGTAGACCAGAAGCTGCAGGACATTCGCAACTGGAACAAGCATCTTCGCAGCCGCATCGATTCGTGGGAGGACCACCATTCCGTTGTTGCGGACCGATTGGAGGAGCTCTTGCCCATCCCGCAGCTGTCGACGTGCTGATATATGTACGGTGTTCGCCGGAGACGCCGTCTCCAGATACCACCTGTTCGTTGACGAGAAAGAAAGAGATAGTCGAGCAACCGGTATACATGTTGAATGCGGGCAACCCTTGTACGGTATGCTGGTTGCTTCGAGAAGACGACTGCGACTCACGTTGGGCGGTCGACACGATCCAACGTCAATAGATTGACCCAACCTAGGAGAATCATTCGCCTTGTGAGATCAGAGGTACATTCGAGGAAGCGTTTGCATGCTCCGGCATCTTGATCTCAAGGGGATTGATATGGTCTCTGTAACCTGCGGCTGAAACCCGTCTGATCCGATCCAAGCAGCAAGGCAGGCCGCGCTCATGAGGGATGTATAAATCATATTCATCCTTCTATGCTTCTCGTCAAATCAAGGGCCAATGGGCGAGGCTCAGAAGAACACGAGCTTCTCGGAGATCACGAGCTTGTCTGCCTCGCCCTCGACAGGCGACAGTTTCTGGCCACAGACTCTCCGCAACATTCCCTTCCAAACTGTTCGCAGGGAGAGCGGAGCCACACTCTTCATTCTCGCAGGCCTTGGATGCGAGAATGTGTTATGCTTCTTTAACAGGCGCGTCGTTTCCGGGGCCTGAATCCGGTTCAATAATAATAAATCGATGGCAGCTGGCAATGCTTTTGCCATCTTCCGAGCATGGCCGAGAGAGAAAAGCCTCTCATCCGCACCGGTCAACAACTGACGGATATGCCAGTCAAGTCTCTTGGAAGCATGCTTCTTGGCAGAGGGATCTTTGGTCACTGGGGCTTGTTTGAAAAGAGATGGGATGATCAGGGCGTTCGTGGATGACAAGAACGACGAAGAGTGGGTATTCCGGACGCATCCGCTGCGTGTGCTCGCCCCGCATCTTTCCAGGTTATGCCGCCCTCAGTATTTGGTGGTCTTCTCCCAGGCCGCCCTCTCTTTTGAGGTGTACGCGATGTCAGTCGAATGATCCTGCTCGTTCATTGAGCACCATTATCCGGTCAGCTGCGATCGAATTGCGGGGAGGTCATTGAGGAGGAGGTAGGCAATCTCTCGTCGCCATGAGATGCCGGTCGTCTGCATCTTGTCTCGATTCTCTTGGCCATGTGGTTGTTTGGGAAGGGCCACAACTTCCGCCTTTCCTATTGTCGATTCCGGCTTTGTTCAAGCAGACAGGTGCCCTTCATGCGACAGCATGAGCTTTTCCTTTCCCGCAGGACTCGATCTTCGCCCTTGACCGGCGTTACTTGTCCAACTCGCTTGATCCCATCCCAGGCAGGGCGACATGGCAATCATCGTCGGTCGATCGCTGCAATTCAAAGTGTCCATATCTCGGGCGCCATTGTCGAACAAGGTCATAGTCGACGAAGGTGTGAGGTCCCAAGACCCATTCGGATTCCAGGACGGTGCCTCGAGCGGATGGTCGCCGCTTCACCCTGCCCTTCGCCTTGTGTCCTGAGTGCAACCGAAGCTGATGCCGATGCATTCTGCCCATGTCGCCTGTGCCGACCACCTTACCGGACGTTGCGGTGGTGAGGGAATTTTGACGATGCTTGTGTTCGACAGTGCGGTCGCCGCTATCCTAAGTCCCCGGAACAGAGTTTGCCAGCCATCGACATCGAACGTTATGTGCGGTGTGCGCCGGGGTTGGCGCTGTCCCTGTGTCTGACTCGACTATGCGTCGTGCTTGCTCGAGGATGTGTTTGCCGGTGTAATGATTTCCGGAACAGAGGTGACCCTGTACTCGAAGTCGGCAAGTATTAGCGGCACCCACAGCAGATGATGCCGTCGCAGTCTTGCGGCTCGATTATCCACCATGGCTGGTACGAGGACGTACCCGCCGTTGTACTTGCGCTCGGACGGGTTGGCCTGTCCTCGAAGCCGGTCGTTGTGCGGTAGGCGCAGCGGTTGACTTTGTCGCTTCCACACAGCTGGGCGTCAACGCCATGGCCCATACCGCGCATGGTAAGCGCGGCGGATCGAGCATCCATGTAGTTCGTTCCGGAATACCCCCGTCGTAGCCGTTGTCGTCAGAAGTCTCTGAGGCATCCTGCGTCCTGTTCTCGAAGGACCAGAGCGGAGAGTGCAATTTTGCTCCTTGCGTCGCTCGCGATGTGCAGCGGCCCCCGAGACCGGATCCGATCCTCATGGCTCCGCGGATGTCCCTGTTGTCCTCGTTGTAGCCTTCCACTGGTATGACCCGTTTTCAATTGCACCTCTGGCCGGGTGAGGTGGTCTCGAGGGGACGGTGTGAGGAAGAGTAGTTCGGGTTCGGGCATGTGTCGGGGCGCCGCGCGGCTTCCTTTTGTGAGTTAGCAAGCGGCGTCGAGCACGCCCCCCCTCAAGACGGCAGCAGGATCAGCGGTATGAAGAGGCTTATGGAGTCGCGCTGAATGTCAGTATACTCCTCGTCAACGTCCTCGATCTTTAGAAGTTGTACCTCTCTGTTCTCACCTGCGGCGTTGATGCGGATGTGCGAGTGAGCCGGGTGGGGTGGGGCGATGTGAGCGCTCCTGAGTCTCACGCCGCACATTCTGACAGCGGCAGGACTAGGGACGTGAGGATGCTTATGGAGTCGTCGAACGTTGGTATAGTCCTTGTCGGCGTTCTCAATCGATTGAGGATGTTCTTGGACATGCTATCACCTTCGTCGTCGGGGGGGATGGGCGGAGCAACTCAGCCGGGGGCAAACTAGCGGACGACGTCGAGCGCTCCTCCTGCGCGCCGTGAGGGAGAGAAGAGGAACAACATGTGCAGGCAACGCGGAGACCAGTCATCATCTTCATACTCTTCCTCGGATGCCCCGCGGCTTGGAACAGGCTCCTCCGGCCTACCTTCGCCGTCGGGGTAGATGTACGGGGCGCATTGCACGAGCTAGTGGACCTTAAGGAGAGACTTCCAGCACGCCTTCCTATGCGAGCGCAAGAAGATAAGGTGCAAGAGAAGACAGCATGGAGTCGAGTCTACAGCTAATATACTCCACAAGATCCTCCCCTGTCAACGGATGCTCCTGAGATTGTTCTCGCCTTTGGTGTTGGGAGGATGCGCGGCGTACATCAAAGATACATCGCGCTCAATGAGCCAAGGGGGGTAAGGTGCTAGGTGCTTCACAACCTCTCTTCACTGTCCGTGCGCGGGCTCGAGGGTGCATTGCTAGGCTCATGGTGAAGTCAATCTCAGTGTGATCCGACTCCAAATTTCTGCTTACACCAACACCATCGCCGTCACCATCGACTCGGTCACGCTCGCGGATCGCGTCGCCTGAACACTCAACCTCTGCTCAATCACTTGAAGTACACCAGCCTATCCTATCTACAAGACCAGCTCTCCGACCTCTCCTAACCCGAAGCCACCCCCCTCCGCAAGTCGACGATCACCGACATCCAGAAATGGACGAGATCCGTTGGTACGCCGCAAGGCTCGACCTCCCGCTGATCGCCACCGCCGAAGGAGCCGTCATCATCCTCCGACTCGCCATCATCCACGACAGTCGTCTCTTCGTCCTCCGCAAGGAGCAAGCCGACATCGCCGCCGCCAAGCAGTCAGCCAGGGACTTCGAGAACACCCTCGAGGAGGGTATCCAGTTCGGCCTGGACAAGGCCCTCCAAGACATCAAGGCCGCCAAGGAGGAGCGAGAGACCCAGATGGCAGCCATGGAGTGCGAGGAGCGGGAGCTGCGCCGACGACTGTCCGTGGCCTCGCTGCCGCTGGAGCTGTACCACCCGGAGGTTTAGAAGGGAGTTTTGGGGACGTCTTTTCGGTGGGAGTAGAGAGGACATAAAAGCAAGGATTCTTTAGAGACCAGACTTCGGTCTTTTGCACACCTCGATGAATAGCATGGTCACGTGCTTCTGGTGACATAATCCCGCTGATTCCTTGGCGAAATGCAGCCTTCTCGCATCCCAGTTTCAGCCTACTCGCCTCGAACCACAATCCACCAGCCAGCGCCGCTCCCGTCATTGACCACTAACAATAACCCTGCAGCAGCAAATTTTACACAATGGCGTCCGCCTGCTTGCCTTCTATCAGCAGACGGAAACCCGTGGCGTCGGCGCAGCATTCCGCGGCTGGGCAGCCGTCTTTCCACTGGCTGGGGCCTACGTTTTGAAACGAAACGCTGCCACAAAACGCACGCGTTCGTGCGATCTACGTTTCAGGTGAAGATGTGTGCTTACCTTTGCCTAAGGCAGCTTTCTTCCTCAGCCGCAAGGGTTTTTTGAAGGACTGGAAGGGATGTTAATTGTTTCTTGCTGAGGCAGCAAGATTTCTTCGCATACCTTACCTCCCTTCCCAATCTTATATTTTAGCCGCTCGCACATCCCTTGACTTTATGGAGCGTCCATGTTCGGGCGCTTGCCCTTCTTCGATTATTGAAGGAGAAACCGGTGCGGAGATGCATTTCGAAATGGAGCTATCTGGCGCGTACTTCGGCGCGCAGCCGGAACAGCACTTTCCGCATGACCAACCTACCTTGATCGACCAGCATTCTACAGGTGAGCTCGTCTCGCTTTCACAACTATAATGACAAAGGTCTAAGCACTGTCTGACAGCTATTGTAGTATATCCGATTCATTTATCTAGACATTGGCCGGCAACGAACTTCCACAACCCTAATCAGCATGCGCACCGGCGGCAACAGTCCACGTCTACCCAGTCTTCCCGCTCTTCTGCATTTCGATCATCGGATGGTAGCGTTTTCTCGCAATGGCAAACAAGAGATTCTTTGGCCTCGACGAACACCACGTCGCACTTATCCGAACCCTTCGGGAATCAGCATGTAGCTCAGGCTGACGGCTCGCTCAACTTCAACTCTCCGGTTCCACACTCACACCCTCCGACACCCGTCGAGGAGCCAGCCCCATTCACACTCACCAAACTATCGCATCCGCGCCAGCCGACTCCGGAGAAGGAACCATTCGCTACCTGCATATCGCGAACGAAGCGCTCCCGTCGATCCACAAAGGAGCCAAGATACTGGTGTACGACTTGCGAGGAAGGCTTTGGAGAGAAATATGACTGGAAAAGGCACGAGGAAACATATCAGGAGCGTACGGAGATGTACGAATGCGGTCTATGCCCTAACATCTACTTCCTGGACAAGGACTTCATCCATCACCACCAAAAGAGTCACCGATGCCAGATCTGCGTTGAGAGAAAACACGCTGAGTTGGCGAAGAAAAAAAGAATTTCGCGGACAGGATGGGGCTGTGGCTTCTGCTGCCGCTTCGATCGCGACTGGACCGAGCGGTGCAACCACATCAGCTGGCACTTCGAAAAGAATGGCGATACGATGGCAAACTGGAAGCACTCGCATGTGATCCTCGCGCTCCTTCAACGACCCGAGATCCTCCCCTACTGGAATCACCTCCTCTATAGCAAACAGCGATTCAACCCTCGCTTCGGCTGGAATCAACACACTACGGGTCGCGTTGAAGGCTACCCAGAAGCCAACCCTCATCCGCAACTACAAGACCTCCTGGAATTTTATACTCCCGAGCAGAGCGCAGAAGCGTTAGTACGACTAGCATATGATAAGGGGCTGCTTCGGAAAGAGCTCCCTCGTCCGCCCGTACCGCCGAAAGATTATGCTACACGACCGCAGCAATCCACAACCTTGCAAGATCTCCTGAACGATACGGAGACTTTGAACCGTTTCCTAAGTACGATCGTTGAAGATGACGTTCAGCCGACTGGCGTATGCACCCTTGATTATGAGGCCATGAACGAAGCTTTTGATCCCAAATACCATTCTTTTGTGTAATTTCTTCTCCCTACTGTATAAGCACGATAGAAGATGCGCACTGGCTATGCGAATACGGTAATGCACCTGGAGTGCCCTAATGACGGAACGTAATGGTAATTTCTCTCTGTTTCCTTAATTTGAAGCCATTGACTGGCTCCCTTCTGTAATTGTACCCCCACAATAAAACTTTCTGATGCCGGGCGCCGGAAAGGTAGTTTCTCTCTTTTGCCACTCTCTTCCCGGTCTTTCTCCTTTCGTAATAGTCTCATGGTTACACAAGAAGGGGTCCGTTCACCGGTCAGGCACCACTTCCCTTTTAGATCACGACTATACCTGAATCGGACATGGGGTTCACCTGAAACATTAGTCTCCCAACGTTTCGTTTGTTTAGTCTATCGATGGGTGGCGAACATAGAGGATGTGGTGATGTGGTTGGGTGGACCTTATCGTCACCTGAGGCATCTGAGCAGGTGACGTGTCGAGGGCAAGAGATGGAGGATTCAGGTGAACATATCTGCTTCTTCCTTCAGTACGCAAGAGGTATATGAGCAGGCTTTCTGGACTGCAGCACCGGAGAAACAACCACATCGCAGACACATCCACCATCGCATTCCTGCTTCCGGCTTTCGACACATCGACGCAACGCGAAGAACAGCTTCCTTTCCTCCACGATTATCATCAAGCCGATACTCTCGCTCGCATTTCGAAGCTCAACATGACCGCCGTCAAGGTAAATCGAAGCTATCCAAGCCTATATGCACGAACACACTAACATGTGTTCATAGCACCAAGACAATATCCACCACAGTACCGCTAAAATGGTCATAATCATCAACATCGATCACGCTTCGACTAGCTCACCACGCGCACCGAGGAACTTCTGCGAATACGGGGCACAATGCGAAGAGAGGAAGAATGAGAGGGACACAGAGGGACATGCTGAAATGCGCCTTGACATGTGGCTTGCTCAAAGATCTAAGGAAGAGCCTTGGAATGCGCTGGTGGATGCACGGAGCAGCGGGACATGAAGGATGCAAGAAACGATGGGATACGATTATGTTGTGAAGGGCTCCAGGGGGGTGTATACGCGATTCAAGTAAGCCCCGTACTGTGTGCTGAAGGTCTTCAGACACAGTTATCCACAGTATGCGCTGCGGCGTACAGTGTTGGGTTTCGGCAGGGAAATCTGGTCGCCGGAGCTAGTCCCGATCAAGGCGCGCCAAGGAATTGCGCTAGTGAACCTTCGACTTTGCTTTTCAAACCTTCTTTCCTCCCACCCACTTTCATCATGTCACCATCAATATTTTTCTCGCCTTGTTGCCTGCATGCTGTGCTTCACAATAAATATCTTACCGCGCTTTCGCGCGGCTCGTGCACATGTTGCCGAATTTGACTCGCCGCGACCAGCAAACCCGGGGCTGGCGTTACGTTGGTAAGCTCTCATCCACTTGAGGATCGTCCTGTCGCTCATATTCCTAGAATGATACAAGAGTAGATACGGCCTCACCTAGTAGACGGCGCTCCTACGACAACACTTTCAGAATAACTAGCCTCATGGACGGACGCGGTGCTGTACTGCCCTGTATGATACCCCTCCTTCATGGAGGCCGTTCCGGGATTCTCATTCAAGTCGTTCTGCTTTGCCAATACTCTTCACGTACCGTGCGAATTTCGCCTCTCATGCACTCTCTCATTGATCTCCTTCCTTCATACTCTTCCACCTCTCTTTTTCCCGGGCGAATCGCAGGCGTCGTCTTCGGACTTCGTCTGTGGGTCCATCAGGCCGGTTCTCGAACCAACACCCAGGCTCTGGCCCGGTGAATGGCTTTTGGACAAAGGCATCGCCCTAGAGCAAGCTCCTCAGTGCCCGTGTCGTGCGGAGCCGGCTTCGCACAAGCGTTGCGGCTGTAGCCCACTGTTGAATGGGGAGCAGGAGTCCCTCTGGCGTCCTTCTCTGCTACTCATCCTCTTTGTCTGCTCTTCCGGGTGGGCAGAGATGGGCGAGCGGTATAGGTGGGATTGGCGCTCGTTTAGGCCTTCTACATACCTGCGTCTTTTTGTCCTTGGATGCCGTTACTTCCTGCAGTGAGCGTGTCCTCCAATAGATGTGTCTCAAATCTTTGTTCATCATTCAACACGACCTGTGGTAAGTACAGTCCCCCAATTCTATAAACGAACGCCTACTCTCTACGTCAGCGTCGCTCACTTCTTTCGAAAGAGGTCTGTGGCCAAGAACCAGCTGAGCGCGCTCAGGACCATCCGGTCGCCTAATATGTTTGACTGACTGCTCGGACATTGCCTATGTGGCCTCCCTAGCGGTCCGTCCCGTCGAACCCGTCCTCCTATCGCGCCGCCCCCGGTCCTCGCCATCCCTTGTATCCTTCGTTGCGCACCATTGGATTCCCCCTTGTCTGCTTCCGGGATTGCACTACGGAACTTTGAGAGAAGCTGCTCCAAATTGTCGTTCCCCTCCTACTCTCGAGGCTGGAAGCGGGCAGCGCATGCCTAGATGCCTAGAAAGCTTAGCCACAACCAAACTCGGACTTGGCCCGGTCGAGGACACCATGGTTTCTGGTACGGGGGATAATCTTACTCCTGCAATGGCACGTAAACCCGCAACAGCGGTGAAGAGTAGGACACCTGTCTAAAAGGTGCAAGAGGGCCCCTCGCGGTCTGACGGCGTTGAATTGAGCCATTTTTGAGGATTTGCCGATTATTGTGAAACTGCAGGTACCATTGCCGGCATGGAAATGGTAGGACATCGTTGCTCGAATAAAGGCTAGACGGACCGGAGACCCGTCGCCGCGTTAGACGATTCCCTTTCTAGGCTACGCCCCACTCGCTAAGCCCCACGCGGCTTTTTGCTTCTTATGCCTCCGACTTTATAAGAATGTCTTGTAGATTTTCAGCACAGCATTTTCCCCCAGCCATTTCCTCGTCGAGAATCTATCTCTAGCTCCTTTCTTTATATGCGGCAGTGTTATTCTCTGCTCAACTAATCCACCGACGACCTTCGCTAGTCTGCATTGGCACTGACAATCTCTCAATTATCAATTGCTCTTCTGTCATCCAGCAAGGCAAGAATCCATTCTCATAGGCTGCGCCTCTTGCGAGAACCACCGTCCACTTTCTGATATCCTGTAACGTTTACTAAACTCTGAGTAAGCTAAGCCTCCTGTTGTGCCATGTCGGCCATGACGTTTCTGTATAACCAACCAAATGTTGGCGCCATCTCAGTCCTTCTTGGGCAACATCAAGGCTGCTTCAACATTTTAGACTACATACATCATGCTCCGAGCCACGAATAACGGCGATCGATATGAACTCACTAGTCCTACGGCCATGCCGAAGGCGGGTGGCTTCCTGTGGAATCAGAGGATGATGATCCAAGTCACCTGTCGGGGCTACGCCACGTCGCAGTTCATGCAACCCGAGCCCGCGAAGTACGCAAATGCGCCGAATCTCGAGATGAAGACCTTCATGCAGCCCGAACAGAATTACTACGCGCATCATCCCGGCCGCTTTGTCTACGTCAAGGATGAGGAGACAGGCGAACTGTTCTCCGCGCCGTTTGAACCCGTCCGAGCCAAGTTGGACCGCTTCGCCTTTTCTGTCGGCAAGAGCGACATCTCATGGACCGTCGAGAAGCTCGATATTAGAGTCGAGATGGCCTTCCTGCTTCCCACCCACGACGTCGCTGAGCTGTGGTCGATCAAAGTGACCAACTTATCCAACCGCGAGCGCAAACTCAGCATTTATCCATACTTTCCGTTCGGCTACATGTCTTGGATGAGTCAGGAAGCAGAATGGGATGAGAAGGTTGGCGGCATCGTTGGCAGCGGTAAGACCCCGTATCAGAAAGCGGAGGATTATCCCAAGACGAAGTTCCTTAAGGACAAGTCCTACTTCCTTTGCGAAGAGAAGCCGGTGTCATGGGAAGCGAAGCAGAAGGCGTTTGAAGGCGAGGGCGGCTTGCATGCTCCTTCATCACTAAAGGAGGCGCAGCTGAGCAATAGCGATGCTCGCTATGAGACTCCGACGGCGATTGTACAGTATCGTGTCACGCTGAAGGCGAACGAGGAGAAAGCATACCGTTTTCTCTTCGGTCCAGCTTTGGACGAAGCGGAAATCCTCGACATGCGGAAGAAGTACTTGAGCAAGGAAGCGTTCGCCAAGGCTGCAAAGGACTACCAGGAGTACATCGAGAGAGGAAGTGGATGCCTGAAGATCGAAACCCCGGACAGGGACCTGGATAACTTCGTCAACAACTGGCTCCCGCGTCAAATGTACTACCACGGTGACGTGAATCGGCTTACGACGGACCCGCAGACGCGAAATTACCTCCAAGACAACATGGGCATGAGCTTCATCAAGCCCGAAGTAGCCCGCAACGCCATCCTCAGAGCGGTATCCCAGCAAGAGAAAACGGGTGCCATGCCGGATGGTATCCTGCTAGCCGAAGGTGCTGAGTTGAAATATATCAACCAAGTCCCGCACACGGACCACTGCGTCTGGCTTCCCGTAGCGCTTGAGATCTACCTCAGCGAGACCGGGGACTACGCGCTTCTGGATGAGAAAATCACCAGCATGCACGGCGACACATATACCGTCTTCGAGCGCTTCAGCCGCGCCATGGACTGGTTGCTCTCCGCCCGCGACCACCGCGGTCTCAGCTTCATCGCCCAAGGCGACTGGTGCGACCCGATGAACATGGTCGGGCCCAAGGGCATCGGCGTCTCGGGCTGGCTCACCGTGGCCACCGCCTACGCCCTCAACCTCTGGGCTGCGGTCTGCGACGCAAGCGGTAAACCCGACGTCGCGGCCAAATACCGCAACGGCGCGAAGGAAGTCAACGAGTGCGCGAACAAGCATCTCTGGGACGGCGACTGGTACGCGCGCGGTATCACCGACGGCGGGGTGTCCTTTGGCATTAAGCAGGATAAGGAAGGTCGCATTTGGCTGAATCCGCAGGCGTGGTCCATTCTTGGTGGCGCCGCCTCAACCGAGCAGATTGCGAAGATGCTGCCGCAGGTTGATGAGCAGCTTAGTACGCCCTATGGCGTGCTCATGTTCGCGCCGCCGTATATGTCAATGCGCGAGGACGTCGGCCGTGTCACGCAGAAGTACCCGGGCCAGGGCGAGAACGGCAGCGTGTATAACCACGCCGGCGCCTTCTATGTTTGGGCTCTGTACACCATCTCGCAATCCGACCGCGCGTATACAATCCTCCGGCAGATGATTCCGGGTCCAAGCGAGGAGGACTGCATTCAGCGCGGGCAGCTCCCCGTGTATATCCCGAACTACTACCGCGGAGGGTGGAAACTGTATCCGCGCACAGCGGGTAGGTCGAGCCAGCTGTTCAATACGGGGACGGTGAGCTGGGCATATAGGTGTCTGGTTGAGGGGCTCTGTGGACTGAGAGGTGATAAGGAGGGGTTGTGGGTCAGACCGCAGATGCCGAGTGCGTGGGAGGAGATGAAGGTTACGAGGTCATTCAGGGGCGCCACGTTTGAGGTGCAGGTTAAGAGGGGAGAGGGGAAGGAAGTTAAGATTGTGTGTGATGGAAAGACGTTGGAGGAGCCGTTTATTAAGAATGTGGAGACCGGAAAGACGTATGAAGTAGAGGTGGAGGTGCCGAGCGTTTGAGGTTGGCTGGAGTGAGTGCAGGTATGGTAAGGGCTGGTAATGGCAGGTGTGGTCGTTCAAATTTATGCAGGCTCTCTTATTGGGATACTTTAGAAGGCGTCGAGGTCTAATCTCTCCACTCAAAATCCATCGCGTTCTCTTTAACTCATCCTTCCCCTCCATTCCAGACATCCCGGACACTAAACCCCAACGCGATCAGCCTGCTCCCAGCGTAAACGCCTGATCAAGCTCCGTAAACTAGTATGGCTGATCTGTGAACGGGGACCCACCATCCATACACTCCCGTCAGAATGGCAGTCAGAGTACCGTGATACTCCGCTACACAACCGTTGGACCGTACACTAACGTTGCAGGAGCACTTCGGGCTCTTTCAAGCCATCGGTTCTCCTTCGACTCTCCCAGTTTCTCTTGCACCTGCTCATGAAAGGTACCCCTTGATGGCGGGAGTGTCAGGGCTTGCGCTGATAAGCAGGCGTATGCTCAGGCGGTGCCGTCTTGAGGATCGTCCGTACTCTGTTGTGGAGTAGGATGAAATTCGATGGGTATCTTCCGGATCCGAAGTTTTGACGCTTGTGTCGAAGCTCAGCCGATGCCAAAATGCGCGGGAAGGCAGCAGTCAGCAAGGCTGAAACAGCAATGCAGTACCACCCACCAGCTTACGCAAGCAGCCTTCACTCATCTCGTGCTCCACTTTCAACTCTTTTAGCCTTCCTCGCATCCCGAATCCCCATAAGCAGCGTAATCACCCCCGCAGCTAGCGCAACCGCCTGATCCAGATCCGCCACCGAGTACGGCGTAACCGGCACAATAGCCCCCCTCACCGAGTTCCCCTGCAAAAACGGCAACACAGACAGACTCAGCAGCACCGCGCCCAGAATCGGCACATTCCCCACAAACGCAAAAACATGCCTCATCTTCCAACACAGCAGAATCCACCACGTCTGCGCGCCCGCCCGGATCTCCGCCCGGACGAGGTACAGATGCAGCCGCGGCTGCACCTTCTGGTGGTGGAAGATCACGGCGACGAGGAGTGCGATCTCCCAGCTGATCGTGTACATCTCGATGGGGTCGAACGTGACCGCGGGGCTGAAGAGCGCGGCGAGCCGCGCGACTACGCACAGCATCGCGACTGAGAGCACGCAAATGGGCCGTTTGCTGCGCTCCTTCTCGCACGCGATGAGCAGCAGGTAGGTCCCGAAGATGGAGTATGCGCGGCAGATGCTGAGGGTTGCTTTTGAGGTCGCGTTCTGCGTGTCTGTGTCTCGCGCGGACTGGATGAAGGAGTGCAGGGCTGCGACGATGGGCAGCGTGACCGCCGCTATGAAGTCGTTCGTTATGGTGTCTTTTTGTCGGCTGGAGGGGTTGAGCAGCCAGGATATGGTCACCGAGAGGACGGTGCTGAGCCAGCAGATGTAGGCGCCCGGGCCGTAGAGGGAGGAGACTTGCGGGGATGCGTCGCCGTCTCCCATTGTGCTGGGGAGTGGGGATGGGGTGGTGGAATTCTGCATTGGTGATTAAGTTGGCAGGAAAGTGAGTATTGGGCAATGGGTGCGATGCTGCTGATGGCGGTGTCTTTTATCGCAGCGTGCTGAGGCCTCAGCCTCGACACAGCCACACGCGATGATGCAAGCCACATCTGCTTATCCTTGCTTTTCAGCTCTACGAACTCTTCATTTCTCTACCTCAGAGAAATCCGACCTGCCGGAGGCTCGCAGCAATCTGTTCTCAGGTCTTTTGCTCCCATCGTTTCATCACAGCCCGCATTCCGGGGCGAGAAGGAGCATCCAATATCTCTCTCATCTCTTGATCCAATATATCGAGCTCTCTTTTCAAGTCTGAGATCTCACTTTCCTCAAATACGTCGTCTTGCATATACCTGTCGCAATTCGCCCTCCATGCTCGGTACTTTTCCCATCGCGAGAGCCGCCAGGAGGCAAGAGCATCCCAGATGCTCAAGATGAGAGTGAGAACTCCGGCACTCAAGGCGACGGCCTGGTCGAGCTCCGAAAGTGAGTAGCCCGTCCTTGGGAAGGCGAAGACGCCCTGGGCGCCCGACCTATGCTCGTCCTTGGAGAACTCCGCATCCACCCAAAAACCAAGGAAATAGACTGTCAGCATCAGAGCCCCGATCGCGGGGGACAGTAACAAGAATGTCCACGACACTTTGCACCAAATTTTGCGAATTTTCAGGTCTTTCCAGTCTGCCAATTTATCCACGGCGTACAGAATGAGTACAGCGAGAGATCCTACAAAGTAAAGTTCGTCCACGCCACGGACTACGGCGAGCTTGGGCCGGGAATCCTCTCGTACAAAAGCGACAAGTCGGGTTATGGAGCAGAGTGCGCTGACCAATCCAGTACAGAACCATCTCTTCCTTTTGAAAAAGAGCATAGAGATGAAGAACATCCAGACGCCGAATGCTGAAAACCAAGCAGTGATGGCCAGAGTTGTGTCGAGGATCTCCAAGGCTGTCTGAGCGTCCGACGTCGTTTCGATGATGGAGATTTGGTAAAGGCATTGGACAGCCGCGATAGTAGGAAGCGTCAAAGCGGCAAGGAAGTCGTTCGTTATCGTATCGCGCTCTTTGCTCAGCCGATTGCAAGTCCATGAGATCAAGACGGAGAGTGTCGCGCAGAGCCAGCAGCCGAAGGTTCCGGGTCCATACAGCGATGAGACTTTCGAAGTAAAGTCCATGATTATAGGCAAAACTGTTGGTGGTACCGCATCTTAGCGAGTGCGCGCGTTGCCCATATGAAAGGCTGCGAATTAGGCATTGAATTTCGTGTGGTACAGCACCGCCACCCCCTCTGCAAGCCTCATCACATTCAATATCAATTCTCTCGATCCTCACCGGAAACACGGTCCACCTCGTGGACAGTACCCCGTCGCGAAACGTTCGTTTGAGCGGATTTCCTTGGATTATTATTGACGTTCATTCTCGAGTCATTCGGCGCCATCCAATCACCGTCCCACTCGAAGAGAAGCGGCACGCTCCTGTGAGCCCTACGATGCCTGTCGGATGCGAGAAGGCAATCTTGAAAACAGCAGACACGCGCGCATCCCTCGTCGCTAGGCTAACAAGTCTCAGGCTTCTCTTGGGCGGGCCGTTACCAAAGCCAGTAGAAGATGCTCACCACACCAGTCAGTGGAAGAGTGACGCGCTGTTTGCGTCGCGCTGACAGAAACATCGAAGCTCCGCAGTCGTAAACTGTGATATTAGCTGGGTGCATTTCTTTAATGCTGGCCCTCTGTTTTCTTTTCATTTTCTGCTGCTTACCATCACCACTATTTCGTCATCCCCCTCACAGCCAGCACTCCTTCAGCGCGTGCTACGCTGAGAACTATCAGCATCCCCCTGGCTCGCATATGCAGTTGCCGCCTATCAATTTTGCTGCACGTCCGGCTCCAGAGTCAGCAGTTCTTTTTAAGACTGTGTGGCGTGCAGAACTTTTTGATTGGCTTAATGGCTAGAGTGCTTCAGCGCTCGCTATCTAAGCAGCGCCTTTTCTCCGTGCTCCCCTTGCTCGCGGCTTCGCTCCTCCATGTCGAGCAGCCTGTTCCTGGCCTGCTCCTTGGCCTCTTGCTGCTCCGTCGTCTGTAGGGTAGCTCGTGGCGTTGCTAACATGCTAGGCGTCGATCCGGAGCGTGAGTGGATGGGCGGAGGAAGGGCAGAGGTCACGGAAAAATACCCATGCCCAACAGGCAGCAGGGCAACGTGACCGCTCCCAGCGTTAAACTCATTAAAATTCGTTCTTGTTGAGAATATTAGCTTGTTGAGGAATATTTGCTGGAAGCCTACATCATCGCGGTGTTGATGGGTTAGGCGGAACCGAGGGAACAGTGGTCCGGCTCCAGAAACACATGTTTTGACGGCGTCTGCCTTTTCACCACTCCGTCTCCTCCATCGGTGCTTTGGGGATGACTTTTAAACCACGAGGACATGAAACAAGTGGGTAGAAGTTTTTAGCCAGCCATCGCAAGGCAACCTTGTAGTTTTTCGCCCGAGTCATGGATGCAGAAAGGAAAGCACTTCACATCATACCTCGACGACCTGCTTTTAGAGAAATGTATTGCGTCGAAGGTGAAGTGTCGGGGCCGCTGAAGGAATCAATTTATAGGGGCTGGGAGATGCTCCACATGGCCTTCCGGGGTGTTGGTCTTTGGTGCCCATCATTGCCGTCCAGGACTTTTTTGTTTGCCCGGGAGATGGTGCGGAGCGTGTTCGTGCGTCCGATCAAGTTTCTCATAATAGGTCGTAGGCTGGTTTTGGTGTCAGGTCCGCTGGGACACAGGTCTTCCCATAAGGCGCCGCGCTGTTGGCTTTGGAGACTGTAAGTTCGAGTTGCCACCGTGACATCATTCAGAGACTGCAACATCTTTTTTTGACGCTGAGGATTTTAGAGACGAGGATGCTAGAGGGAGCATGGGATGAGTTCCAGCTTCTACCCTCGTCCCCGTAACTGGATCTTGGAACTGCGTTTGCCGGAAAGCCATAAGAAGAGGAGATAGACATTTTATGTCTTCTTCGATATGGGTCGCACTCAACACTCTTTCCATGCACCCATTAGAATCGGGTTTTGGGAAAGAGCAGAAAGCCAAAGACGACGCTTTTGAATTTCCAGCATCTACGCCATCGGATTTTAAGCGTGGAAACGGCAAAAGTCCTTTAGTCGTGGAACATATGGTGCAATAGAACAGTGCGATCTTGAGAGATCATAGTCTGCTCCTTACAAGTGCAAGTGATCCCATGGCTGCGCGGAAAAGCCCTCTCAAACAGCCTAGCTTCTCGCCTATCATGTATTCTGAGGCCGCAGCTCTTGTTACAAGCCAGACAGGACGCATATCTTCGATTTCTATGTGATTTTGATCCAGTAGTCTTCGCTTTCCACGAGACATCTTCCAAGCCGCTTTTTCTTTTTAGTGCTAGCTGACGACGCAGAGGGCTGTAAGGACTGCAACTTTGGGGCAAGAGGCGGAATTTGTACTAGGAAGGGGGAGCCAGAGTACCCACATGCATGAAACCGATGTATGATTCTGGTCTGAAAAGTTCTATGAAATGCACCACGATCCATTTTGAGACGCTGGTCCTTCCCCGGGCATCAAAGGATTTGCTGGTGACTGTAACGGCGGAACCCCTCACACAATGGAAAGAGCGCGTCAAACTGGGGCTCCACATCGTTGGCTTTGTGTTTGGCTTTAGTACCATAAAAACCTGCCTTCTGCCATATGGGAGGAAGACAACAAGCCATATAGTGATCTCCCTGAGGCCTTGGAAATACATATTTCCCGCAAGAGCGTCTGCGCTTGTACTGCAGGTTTGTTATTTCTCGACTTTCAGTCAATAGGTTCATGTGGAGGCGTAGCGAGTTGCTAATGGCGGAGGAACTGAACATTATGGAGATTCGAAATCTCCCAAACGCCACCACCAGTCCTGACTATGGGCGCTTTGGTACCGCTCGACTCTTATGAAGTCTGTAGGGACCGAACCCCATGTATGGCTACAGAATCATGTTTAGACTCATCAAGCGGGGAAACTGAATTGCAACCCAAGCCATGGATAGGCCGGCTTTGCATTCTAGTCATGCTCATACTCGCGCTGGTCTTCGATATCCGACGGAGGTTGCCGAGTTTTTAGTTCTTTCCAAGGGAGAAAGTTTGTAGAGAGTAAAGCGCCAGAGGGCAACGGATTTATATGCATTCTCGTGAGGTTCCGATGTCATCTGACTTGGCCATTCTGGCGACGATGGTGTGTTGATATGCTAGAAGGACACTCGACGCTCGTGCTCCCATGAATTGCTCGTGTGCTAAATTCCCGCTTGCCACATAATGTGCGCAACCTGTACTTTTCGGACACATCCCACTCCTTTTTGCTTCTGTTTAGATCCTGGCATAAGAAGGGCCACGTCCTCGGTAGCTGCGATTTTTGTTCCCACCTGCTTGCCGAAGCATTCGTTCGTCGAAGGCTGGATTTGAAACCTTGACTGGGTCGGGTCTTGGATAGAGGAGAGAAACGGTATCCTTCCATGTAGCGAACCACAAGGCCAGTTTTGGTCATCGAGCTCTCCAAGAAGGAAGGCTTCCATCCAGTGACCCTTCCAGCGGTTTTAGAGCTCCCATTGCGGCGAAGGTAAAGAAGAAGAAGAACGGGAAAAGGAGTTTATATATACGAGCGGGTGCCTGAAGGAGATCGGGGGCTCCGTCGGTCACGTGAAGCGAAACTAAGGACCGGATCCTCTTGCTACCCAAAATTTTTTGGTTTGTGCTGGCGATTAGGAAATTGATACTACAATCAATGCAGTTACCGAATGGTATACGGAGCACGCACTAAGAGCCTCTCTCCATGACTGTCGTCGTTTTCCATCTCGTGGTGCTCATTTTGGCCAGAAGCCACCTTGTTCTGCGCCGGCCCTCATGAAGCCCCAGAAGGCCTCAACGCTTTTTATGCACAGTCAGACCTTACACCTCGCTAACGAACGAGCTTGAATCAGAGCCGTCCCCCAGCACGGTCGTCGCCTGGCTATCAACCACCGGTGCCTCGCCTCCATTCTTGTCATCATCGTTCTCGATATCCTTCGACAAGCTTTCCGTCACCCAAGCATCAGCGTCCCGCAACGCCTTTTCGGGGTCTCCTCGGCAGGCCTGCAAGAAGTTCTGGATCTGGGCGGGCGTGAAGGTATCCGCAGGGATCTTCTCGGTGAATTTAGTTGCATATTCCTCGATCTGCGGGATGGTGTAGGTGCCTGACGCGACCGCCGAGCGTCCAATTAGTCGCATGAAAATATCGTGAGCGGCACGAGGGCTCATATTGCCAAAATGGACCTTCTTATCAACACGGCCGGGACGAGTTAGAGCTGCATCTAGCACGTCTGGGTTGTTTGACGTCATTATTAGCAGACGGCCTTCTTGAGACGCGTTACCGTCGATCGCGTTGAGAAGCCCGCTCAAGGTAACCTGCGAAACACATTAGCACAAGTCTTTACTAATTGAAGAGCACCAGCAGTGGCTTTCTGAATACCCCTTGAGACATAAAGCTGTTACCACGGGACTCACGAGGACGTACCAGATTCCGCTTCCGCGGTGGCTGCGTAGGAGCCAAAGTCATGCCAGGCGGTAAGGGCGGGAGTCCCTCAGGCAACGTAGGAGCTGGATGAGGCGCTGACGATGGCCCCTGCTCGCGACCTATGCCGGCGGAGTCGATATCCTCGATCACGACGACGCATTTCCGAGGGAGCGCCAAGAACATGCGGTGGAGCCGGCCGTCGCTGATATCGCCTGTAGCGAGGTTGATCATATAGATATCGCAGTTCAAGTGACCTGCCAACGCTGCGCTGAAGCTTGTCTTGCCTGGAAATTTGAGTTAGCAAATGTCACCCTGAAGTGATTCAGCGACGCTACTCACCAGTCCCTGGAGGCCCGTAGAAGAGGTACCCGCGGCGATAAGGGATGCCACAATCAGCAAAGAACTGGCGAGATTCCTGGCTGTAGTAGTACTCCGCATCTCGGATCAAGTCGGCCTTCACTTCGGGATCCATGTCAATAGTATCAAGCTTCCGGACAGCCTTGATGACCGAAGACCAGCCAGTCCCGTACGGGTCCGGACCCCCAGCGGTCGAGAAATACACGGTGGTAGTCCCAGTCCTTGTTCTAATCTTGTGGTCATGGCACTCCTTGATGAACGTCTGCAGTGGCCGCAAATTCCAGCCGATAGTAGTGAGGATGACTGCGTTCTGCACTTGGCCTTCCTTATCAAGGACGTTCGATGCCGGTCCACCCCTAGAACTCGAAATACCGGAGCGTGAGAACATGAAAGGACGGAAGCCAACCCAAAATATTCGTTTGCCAATAGGCGGCAGAATCTGAGCTTCGTCCGACTGCTGGACCACCTGCCCCCCGCGATTCATCATCATCTGGCGGTAATAGTTCTCGTTAGGATCCATAAGCCCGCCAGTCATGAGCATAGCGTTTGTAGTAGTGCTATGACTTCTGCACGCAGGGTCAGCGTAGTCCTCTGAAGTACTTCAGCCTCAGGCTCCCTTACATCACATTCGCCGACATCCATCCCAGCACTTCCCGAGCTACCGGATCATATTCTGGAATTGTGATCTGGCTCGTGCAAGCCCACCAGAAGAATTGCTTCAAATGCTTCCAAGCGGGCGCGGCAGCCTTGTAGAGCGCGATCACTGCCAAGACCTTATCTAGGTCACTCCCCGGTTGTAGTCGGACGAGGAAGCGCTGGAATATCTCAAGGAGAGGGTATTCGGAAGTAGCTGCGCGTTTGAGGTGGACCGGGACAACGCCGGGGGAGTCCAGCGGCTCTCTGTAGATGGTTACCTCCGTTGAAGTGGGGTTGCCCCCATGCTTTGAGTTCGCCATTAACCTGGTAGGCGGATGGTGGCGGCTATGCGGAGTCAATTTCGGTTGCTGGTAAGCCCTCACTTGGTAAAGCGAGGCCTCCAATATATGTCGTTCAGGCCGAAGTGCGTGACCGGGTCACGGGATGCGGGGTGAATATGGCTATAGCGCGCTCGAGGACATATGCAGTGAATGACGGTCGAACGACATGAAGTGGCCGGCTCGAGTGCAAAGGATGAAGTGCAAGTGCAAGAACAAGCGCCGCCAGAGATTTCAGCCTTGCACGTGTATTAGGCAACTCCAGAGCTAGCCGCTGAGCCACCGCAGGACGTCGTGACCGCGGCTGCCTAGGAAAGGGCCAATTAGGAACGAGGAAAGCAGACCATGCGCCTTAAAATGCTGAGCCCTCAAAAATGCAGAAGAAAGGAAGGAAAGATGACGACTCGAAGGAGGACGAGGAGTCGCAGTGCAGTGTGAGGTCCAGCGAATATGAAATTCCCTGAGGGTTAGCTCAAGACGCTAGTCTCAAGATGGCATTCCCGCGCTATACCGCCTTTATGTTAGCGCCTTCCCGCCTTGGTACGTCATAGGCCAAATCTATCGGCCTCAGAACGGCAAACACGGAAGAAAGGATGGGAAAGTTGAAAAGCTGTTCCTCCACAGAAACTTTGCTTCTTGCGACCTGATAACCTCTGATTGCCCCAACCAACACCACCATGGCTGACACTCACGACCTTCGCGTCGAGAAGCTATTCTCGGTCAAAGACTACGTTTGCGTCATCACTGGGGGCGGTTCGGGCATTGGATTGATGTCTGCTCAAGCTTTGGCTGCGAATGGTATATTTCGCTTAAGTAGCGCATTCGAACTGGTCCCTGAATGGATACTGACCTACACAGGCGCCAAGGTCTACATCACCGGACGACGTATGTTTTGGAGCTAACATCATTCCTAGAGGGAGTCTAGCTAATTAAGTGCAGGCAAGGAAGCATTGGAGAAGGCGGCGAAGTCCCACAACCCTGCACAGGGCGGTCAAATCATCCCGTGTGTCTCTTTCAACCTCACTCATCGTAATATACTCTTACGCTCCAACAGCCTGGGACCCTGCGATGTGACCAAGAAATCGGATCTCGCCGAGCTCTGCGAAGAGCTTTCCTCCCGCGAAAAGTACATCAACCTCCTTATAACCGCGGCTGGCATATCCGGCGAAAGGGCCGAGCCCGACTCTGAGGAGGCGCACTCGCTCAAGGAAAAGCTCTGGAACAACGAAACCTTCGAGGGCTGGAACAAGACTTTCAACACAGACGTAACTTCCGTCTACTTCACCGTTGTCGCCCTACTCCCCCTCTTGCAAGCTGGTACCGAAACGCACGGCCACCTCTCCGCCTCCGTCATCGTGATATCCTCTATGTCGGGCATCATGCGAGAATCACAGGGCCATTTCAGCTACAATGCGGCCAAAGGCGGAACCGTCCACCTCACCAAGCTCATGTCAGCCGAGTTCCAGAAGATCCGGATTCGCGTGAACAGCATTGCGCCTGGGTACTTCCCGTCGGAGATGACCGCGAAAGAGAGTGACGACCGAATGAAGAGCCATGTGCCGGATGAGACGATCCAGGAAAAGGGCCATGTGCCGATGGCAAGGGCGGGAAGTGATGAGGAGATGGCGCAGGCGGTACTGTTCCTTACAAAGAATACGTATGTGAACGGCGAGATTATTGCGGTTGACGGTGGTGTACTGAATGTGGTGGCTGGTCGATGAAATAGGTGATTGACAGGACCTTTTGCGGCGAGACTGGGTGCCTGTAGATTGGTGATAGGTGTTCAAGGCGAAATGAAAATAGAAGCGCACATAAGATTAGAACATATCGAACTCACGGTCCCAATTCAACCATCCCTTCGCACCTCCCATATAGCTCTGGCACCTACTTTCATGAAAAAGAAACTAGGCCGGACCTCCCTCCGCCGCTGGAAGGGTTGGAACGCGTCAAGCTTGACCTTACTGGCGTTCGAATGTTGGCAAGGGGGAGCAAGCGTGCGACGCGAGTTGAGAAGCGAAAACGAGCAACAACTGAAGTGGCTCGCCACAGCACATATGTTCGATGGCTCCATGCCGAATTTTGATGGACAGCCCCGGGATGATGGTAATGGTCAAAAAAGACAAACGTAATGCAAGCGGTGGATTGGTCAGTGCACTAGGCCGACCAAGCGTCTTGGCGCGCATCAGACGTCGACCGCCGACTTCGCACCTCAAATTCCATCTAATTCCATCTCCACCGCTTCTGAGTGTCTGTCTCCCTATTTTGAACGGTTCTCCCAACCCTTTGGTCGCTTTAGGATGCCGACTGACCGACCTAGAACGTTCTGTCAGCGGCAAAATTGTCCGTGGCTTCGGCGCTTATCTCCTCTGCTGTTCTACGCCGCACCACAGCAGAAGAGGTGTCTCATCGATGCCCAGCCTAAGGGCTGATGCAGCAGCCCGGAGCGCTCATAATTACTAGATCATTGGGATGTTGGCCCTAGGCAACCCCTTTTGTCGAATGGCACGTCCGACCTTCCTGCGAAAGGGTTGCGAAGTTGGGTAGCATTTCGCAGGTTGCTCCAGTCCTCTGAGCGATCCACTTAACACGGCATTGGAAACATTGATATGGATCACAAGGCGTTTACGCCCCATCTTGTGCTGTCGTACAGTGTGCTTTTCCGGCTGGCCCCAAATGACCCGGACCCCATGATCCCATTCGCCTGCATGCAGCAGATGATAGGTCTACACGAGGCGTCAACATCGCCGCTTAGTTATCCGGCACTCTCAGTTACGCCAGTCGCGAATAGTCTAAGCTGACATCACGCCCCGGACCGAACCGATGGCTTGCCGCTGCCCTTGCTGGCTATGCCGCCTCAGCCCCACACTCAGGAGTATGCGGATCATCCAATGGGATCATCCAACACGAGGAAACAGCTTAATGTCAGGCGGCATACTCGACCCTAACATTGCCACAAGCTCAATTCTCCCGCGATTGGCGCTTTCGACATTATCATCTGATGCCGTTATGTTGCTCTATCGAAACCCCATTAACGGCACAGCAACTCCCGGCTCATGCTCGAACTAGATCAAGGCATCGCCCAAACCCAATCTAGCGTTGGCGGCATATACGGACGGTTCCCTAGCCGCCCCTTGGGCGTATTTTGTGCCATCTCGTGGGGGCGTGCAGACAGTGCAACCAATGAGGCTGGACATCAGTAGCTATTCGCCGTGTTTCAAGACATCTCCGGAGGGAACGTCCTCCATGTCATACTAGTACGCAGCCGATGTCCGCACCCTCATGCCAGAACTTTGAACATGGCTAAGAACTATGGAACGCAGACTTGAACCGACTGTCACCGCACATCTGGAACATTTAGCGATCGTATCTGGACTTTAGACTGTAATTCGAGACTATTGGGAGACACGTGGCCCCCGAGCTCTGGGTGCCATCCACCGCGAACAGCCCGTGCACTGTGCCACAACCACCAGTCGAAGCGGGGCTTCGGATACTTCAATTCTGTGATACGCCGTCCGTCCGCATACGAAATCAACTGCCCCACTGTCAGCTCCTCATAGCTAGACAGAGCGGCCTTCGCGTTATTGTCTTCTTAATCTCTTTGTTGGGATGATCCCTTTCGCCTTCCCACCACCTCTGGATTGACTTTTACGGAAAGGAAGGTTCTTGCGGAATGAGCGGGCATCGACCGGGGAACTCGCAGTATGCATCCGAGTACTCGGGTCGGCCTTTGGTGAACGTCTGCATTGCGTTTGCAGTCCTCGAGACATCATTTATCATCGCGTTTGTCTTCTCGTGGCACCTCAATAGGGACAGCAGCAGTCACAACACGAAGGGGGTATACGCGCTCATACTGCTTACCTACCTATTCACCTTTGCGGGTGTTGTGATATGCCTACGTAGGTCTGCCGATTTTCAAGCTATGACCCGATGCTGACAAGTTGACAGTCAAGATAACAAACGGGGGAGTGGGGTATCATGCAAGCACTTTACAACCGGAAACCGTTCGGACCGCACTTCAACTCATGACCGCGCATGAGGCCACCTACACTGTGGCGATTGCCTTCCCCAAACTCGCTATCTTATCTCTGTACTTGAGACTTTTTACGGCGAAGGTGGCAAGATACCTTCTATACCTAACAGGGGTCGTAATCATTGGAGCTTGCCTCTTTGGAATTTTGGCTGTCTTCACCAATTGCCGGCCTTTAACTTCGTTCTGGGACCTCCGCTTCGAGGACTGTACCGTGGACCCCATGATGGCCTTTCGGCTCTACGGTATCCCGATCATTGCGACAGATGTTGTCATACTTGTCGTGCCTATAATAGCTTTGTGGAGGTTGAAAGTAAGCGTGTGGGAGAAGCTTGCGGTGGCTCTTACCTTTCTCGTCATTGCCTGGTCAGTACTACAATAGCCTCGCTGGGTTGCGACTAACGTCAATAGCGGCATCGTCGCTTCGGTCTTGCGGCTGGTAGCTTTTGTCAAAACCGATATCTTCGAGGACACAACGTACCTCTGCATCTCTACGAGCATCACGACGATTATCGAGCCCGGCATCTATCTGGTAGCCGCGACCGTGCCTACTCTTAAACCGGCTGTTCGACAAATGTGCCAGAGGATTTTCTTCATGCGTCCTGCTATCGCAAGCGGATTCCGTTCGTCGCGGCGGTCAAACATGCCCCCCGTGCCAGCAGTGGAACAGCCACGCCTTATACGGCATATCCCAACGAAGAAATCCTACGAGACGCTTGGCCAACGGCCAAAGAAGACACTGCAATTGGACGATTACCACCGAGTCCGATATGGACCCGGACTTGTTAGCCTGAGCACAGCAGATGAGGAGAGCATGGTGTGCGCGGATGCGATTGTTCATGAAACGATGGGAAGACAGGGAAGGAACCCGGACGGAACGTTGAGGGCATACTCGCTGCAGCCGATGCAGTTCAGCCCGCTAAGGACGTCCTTCTTTCTTGACAAGTCCGATTCGGACACCTCTAGGTCTGCCAAATAGCAAACATACTGCGATGGTCGAGCCTGGTGGTCTCCACGAGGGCAGGCATGCGAGGTCCTGCCTGTTTGGTTGACGTGCACCACGGCTGTGGTTCGGACTCGCATTCCGTTTCTCCGCATTATCCACACCTTCGGGATCTAATAATACATAATACATGAGCACTGCATCACATTCTGATGTGCTTTTCAGGGTTCGAGTTTTCGAATTGTGCCTAAAGGCGTTGAACCCTGACCCTAGCGTCAAGGGAGATCAGCGCACGTGACACCGTGCTACGTCAGGCCGCGGAGCTGTTCAATCTAAAATTCTGAAACGCATATGGTCTCGCACGCGTCGAGGCGGGTAGAATTGTGGTTCGCCAATAATATTGTAAATGTTGAAGCCGATGCAGAGGGCTAGAAAGCCCTGGAGTGTACCCAGATGGCATATTCGGCGGCGTTCTGATTGGTCAGAGGTGCTGAATCAGCAACACTAGCCACCTGTGCCACGCGCAACTGTGCGACATGCCTCGAGCCTGACCCTTCCACGGCGTGCATACGCCTATTCACTCTGAACGCTCCCGCGGCCCCCGGACTCGACGCGCATGCCGTGCTACCCCGCCTGGTTTGACGCAGGACTCGCCCCAACGCGACGCGTGCTTGAGCCTAGGATTGTCGCAAATCGCCGGTCGTCACTCTCGAGGCCCGTTGTGCGGCCAGGATCCCCACGTATAATTGCTATAGCTCAGCCCTGGGCGCGAAGGACCCCGCAGCCCGACGCTTTTGAGTCGCGGGACAGTAAATAACACCCCGGCGGCCATTGAGCGAGCGATCGGGCGCCTGCTCCCTCAATGCCCCAGCCGACGACCCGCCGCCGCAGACGACCGCACGACGCACTCGGAGAGACACCACAGCGCAATAGGGGCCCGGGAATTGGGCCGGATTGAGCTGGATTGAAGGGATTGCAGCGTGCCTCACGGGCTAGAGGAAAGATGGTCTCGCACCCCCCAAAAGCTGCACACTCGCAGGCGCGCCCGCAGCACCAGCAGCCCTCGAGCGCCAACACGCCCGGCCACGCAAAGAAGGCATCGTCCTCGTCCGTTTCGAACGCACGCACGTCGGGCCGTGAGGACAGACCGAGCAGGGAGGGGGCGGCACAGCGGGCAGCGCAGGATGTCGTCGGCCTCAAAGACTACCAGCTGGGCGACTGTCTGGGCAAGGGCGCCTTTGGCAGCGTGTACCGCGCCCTGAACTGGGGCACCGGCGAGACGGTAGCCATCAAGCAGGTCCGGCTGGAGAACCTGGGCGCGGCCGACCTCAAGACCATCATGCTGGAGATCGACCTGCTCAAGAACCTCAACCATGCCAACATCGTCAAGTACCACGGCTTCGTCAAGAGCTCCGAGAGTCTGTACATAATCCTGGAGTAAGTGCATCGCCATACAAACCGGAATTGATGGCAAAATCGGGGCTAATTTCGCAGGTACTGCGAGAACGGGTCGTTGCACAGCATCTGCAAGAACTTCGGCAAGTTTCCGGAAAACCTCGTCGCCCTCTACATGTCCCAGGTCCTCCACGGCCTGCTGTACCTGCACGAGCAGGGTGTCATCCACCGCGACATCAAGGGCGCCAACATCTTGACAACCAAGGAGGGGCTGGTAAAGCTGGCCGACTTCGGTGTGGCTACAAAGCAGTCGGGGCTGGATCAGTCGAGTGTGGTAGGAACGCCGTATTGGATGGCGCCTGAGGTCATTGAGCTCTCTGGCGCGACGACAGCCTCGGATATCTGGAGCGTCGGGTGTACGGTCATCGAGCTGATTGAGGGGAAGCCGCCGTATCACAAACTGCAGCCCATGCAGGCGCTGTTTCGGATCGTCAACGACGAGCATCCGCCTATACCAGGCAGTGCTTCCCAGGTAAGCACCTGCCATTTGTTTGCGTGCCCCGATGTTGCGCTAACGGCCACAGCTTCTCCGCGAGTTCCTGATGGAATGCTTCCAAAAGAATCCCGCCCTGCGCATCTCCGCAAAACGATTGCTCAAGCATCCGTGGATCGTGAGCGCGAAACGTACAGTCCCCCCCGTGCCGACGAAGCCCACCGAATACCGGGAAGCAGTCAAGTCCGTGCAGGAATGGAACGAAGCTCTCAACTCGCAAACGCTACGTCGAAGCTCCCGTTTGGCGTCTGGTGCGAGGAGGGATATCCCACATACGTCATCCTCAACCGCTGGCGCCCCAGCTGTTGTACGCAAGTCTCCGGTGAACGTTAACCTCAACATCCCTAAGCACAGACCCAATGCCGACTTATTCCGCTCACCAGAGGTGGACAAGGATGACAACTGGGATAATGATTTCGCGGAGAGCATTTCGCCGCGGGCATTTCACCAGCCACATCTCAAACCGCAGGATAATTTTGGGGGACTCTTCTCTGGTGATAGGCTTAAGGCGTTTGCGAGCTTCGATGCTCTTACCGAGGAGGCGCCGAATTCGGATGGTGAAGCCACAGTGAAGAGCCCACTTAACCTCCAGGATCTGCGTGGCATCTCGGCTGCTTTTGGCGGCACTGGCTCTGGAAAGTCGTCCACGAAAGCAAGAGCGTCAGCATCACGGTCGACATCAGCATCGATGCCGTCCGAGGAGCATCACGAGGGCCAGCCTAAAACCGCGTTCCTGCGTGGAGTCCCAAGAGCATCGGAGTTACCTAAGAGCAAGGTCGCCGCTCTTGCTCGGCCCTCACAAATGTTCCGCGAGAACTCCGTGGAGGACTATTCAGACCTGATGCCGGCGGACGAGAGCGCTTTCGAAAAGAAGTTGAGGGCAATGCAGGGTGCGCATCCGTCTATGCTACCTCAGCAGAAGTCGGTCAAAGCAGCTTCAAGTTCGCCAGCTGAGTCATTCTCGCCCAAGCTCTTCCATCCTTCCGACCTGAAGACTGCGCCCAAGTCAACGCGAGAAACGAAAGTCAATGGGAACGTGCGGCAACGCTCGGCTTCATCGACATCGACGCGAAAGATGCAGCGGTCGCAATCTGAGATCGAGATTCAGAAGTACGCTGAGGATGACCGAGACGACTTCTCGGACGTATTTGGCGACATTAGGACGAACAAGGCGGAAAGTGATAGTGGCTCCGAGCACAGCATGGCCATGATCACATCCAAGATGTCCTCGTCATTTGTAAGTTCCAGAATCGCATGTGCTCGGCTATACTAACCGGCTAGATGATCGTGGATGACGACGACCTTGATCCTTTTGCCAATATGGACGAAGGCTTGGAAAACATCAATCTTGAAAACAACGTCGCCCGTGACCGCGATGACCGCCTGGCAAAGCAGACAGAGAACCTCGTTGGTTGCTTGAAGACGAGTCAACCTGAAGACGTCCTGCTCGACATTGCCGAGCAGCTCCTGCAAGTCCTCTTCGAGTCGCCCGATAAACGCTCCATTGTCCTACGCTCTCATGGCATGCTCCCTATCCTGGAGATCCTAAGCACTGTACCCCCCAATGACGTCGTATTACCTCTGTTAAAGATCATCAACTTGATTATTCTCGAAGACGCCGAATCGCAAGAGTCGCTATCCTTCCTTGGCGGCATACCTATCATTTGTAATTTTGCATACAAGAAATACCCCAGCGAGATCCGCAAAGAGGCTGCTGCTTTCGTGCGGCAGATGTACCAGACGAGCACGCTGACGTTGCAGATGTTCATCGGCTGCGGTGGTATCAACGTCCTGGTAGAGTTCCTAGAAGAAGACATAGATGCGGAGAGGGACCTGGTGCTCATTGGCGTCAATGGCGTGTGGAACGTCTTCGAACTACAAGGTCCAACGCCGAAGAACGATTTCTGTCGCATATTCTCACGCAGCTCTGTATTATACCCGCTGTCGTTGGTATTGAACAGGATGGTGGATGAGATGGATGAGGTGTCGCAGCTTATCCAAGGGCGCATCGTCAGTATTTTTCTGATCTTTTCCCAGGCGGAGAGCCATGTGAAAGATCTAGTGGCGGATCGAATGATCCTGAAGCGTAAGCGTTTCCCTCTATTGCCAAACTGCAGCTACTGACAATTCACAGGCGTCCTCAAAGACCTCCGCAAGATGTCGCCCGTGCACCAGGTGACTATGCTCAAATTTATAAAGAACCTCTCGATGCTCTCCTCCACACACGAAGCCCTCCAGAACTCCAACGCAATCGACATCCTCATCGAGCTACTTAAGACTACTCGAAAGCAGAGCAACTCCCGCGAGATTTCCAACCAGGTGCTCAACACCATGTATAACCTATGTCGGCACAACAAGAGCAGGCAGGAAGAGGCCGCGCTGTCGGATGTCATACCCCTGCTGAAGGAGGTGGTCAAAGACGGAGGTCCGCTCAAGGAGTTCGCGCTGCCGATATTGTGCGAGCTCGCACATAGCGGCAAGGTAGCGCGCAAGATGCTATGGGATGCGAAGGGATTGCAGTTTTATATCAATATGCTGGCGGATCGGAATTGGCAGGTTACGGCGTTGGATGCTATCTTCGTGTGGTTAGTACCCACCCTCAACCTCTATTCGACGTTGTCGGCGATGGACGTTAACAGTGTTCCAGGCTCCAAGAGGAAACCGCTCGCGTCGAGCAGTACCTGCTATCATCCAACTTCAGCACCGCCATCATCTCATCCTACACCTCCCCCGAACTGTCGCAGTCCTCCTTCGAGAACATGCTTGAGCCTTTGCAGAAGCTCGTCCGCCTCTCTCCACCTATCGCAGCTTCCCTCGCCGTCCCCGAGATCTTCACCCGCACGGTGCAGAAACTCGGGCATAAGGATGCTGTCACCCGGCTGAACCTCTTGCGTATTCTGCGCACCATCTGCGATGCCACGGAGGATGAGTGCACGCTCATCAAGCGATTTGGCGTCTACGATACCATTCTCCACCTCTCAGCTCACGACCCGGCTATCCTCGTCCGTCAAATGGCCGAAGAGCTAGTCTGCGCCTGCGACGAAGTCGGCAAACGCAGCACATCTCGCGCTTCCGGCTTCCGCCGCCCAGCATCTAGTGCTGGTACACGTGCGGGATCGGGCTCAAGCAGCGGCTCGACACTTGCCACCGGCATGACCCCACCCACACCAACCAGTCTCAAGAATGCCTTCGCTATACCGCCTCTGCCGCCCACACCGACGCTTGCCGGAAGTAGTCGTGAGCGTGTAGCCCGAAGCCAATCTACGGCTGGCATCTGGGATCTCCAGGAAGAACCTAGCCGATCTAAGCCTGCATCTCTAGCACGTTCCTCAACGGCTCTTGCAGCACTTGGCGTTCCTCCATCCTCATCGTCATCCTCAATATCTTCACGGACACCAGGCAGTAGTCGACCGCCGTCCCGCGACACTTCTTCCTCTCTTTCCTCTCGCCTAGACGCCAACAAAGACGCCTCGGCAAAGTCCCGCCTCCCGAAAGCGCGACAGGGCCGCCTGAGCGAGGCTGTTAGCCGGCGTCGCCAAAGCCAGGCTGGCATGGGCGAGGAAAACCAGACGCCGAATGGGAATGGTCCCCCATTGCCGAGACTGCAAATCGTGCGGCGCAGAAGGGAAACGAGTGGTGGCGAACTGAGCACCGCCTCCTCGCGCAGAGGCGCCGGCGTCGCGGATTAGGGATCCAAGTATGATGTTCGGTGGTGGGGACGCAGGGATCGGGCGAGGACGGATTGGAGTCGCTGGGTGTGATTTCGAAACAGAGCCCCTTTCGTTTGTTTACATTGAGAGCAAGGAAGGGCGTTGGGTGGTGTTTGTTTATACACGGCCCCGCATGAGACGGACTGGATTGGTTTGCACTTGCATACATACTTAGAGGACATGCATAGCTTTGGCGCCCCTTCTCTTTTTCTTTTTGTGGGGTTTAGCGGTTTTGGGCGCGTCGAAGAAGGATAGCATAGCAATGGACGACGATTGGGTTATCTCTTATTTGACTTTTGTCCTTGAGGATAGTGGGCATGTGTTTTGGGGATGAGCGAGTGAGTGAATGGTTGTGTGCTTGCATCAAGGAAGAGGGAGAGATGGGATGAGCGCGCGGTATATAACTCGCCTTCCCCGCTCTTTTCAGGCTTCCTTCTTTACGCAACACTGCTCTCATCGGGGCACAAAAACAGAGGGGCCGGCATGAACATGGCTAAAATCACGACCAGAAACCCACCACGCTGTTGGGTTCTTGCCTGGTTTAGATGGCGCCGTACGGAAGGCACTAAAACACCTCGACCGGGACTGATGGAGAGAAGGACGGGGAGAGGGGTCGCGCACTTCGGCTATGGGAGTTGGTGGTTGCCCTAGAGCCGCGTGGGGTGGTTTGAGGGTAGCGTGGGGATTGGCGTAGGAGTATAAGTACCCTCCTTTTCTCTTCCTTGCGGCTGCTTCGCTACTTCACGTAACTTACTGCATTGGGGCTAAAATGGACAACTGTCCGGCTCATGTCTAAAATGTCTCGGTCCTCAGGCGTATGTTGCGCTTGGTTAGCTCTGCAGTCTAAAGGGCAGCCAAAACCAAGGCATGGGGTGCCTGGAGGGAGAACTGCGCAGATACGGAAGGATAGACTGGATCGAGAGTGCGAGGAGGGTTAGCATTGAGTGGATGATAGTGGTGGTGGATGGCATCACCGTCATGAAGATGAATAGTGATTCCAGAACTCCAGGTGATGAGAGGGCGAAATCGGAGGTTTAGGGTATTAATACCTGCTGGCTACGCTCTACTTGCGCTTTCCTTTCACGATCCGCTCCCCCATTAATGGGGGTTAAATCATAGCGCATTAAAGTGCTTCTTAAAACGGCAAAAGTACCAACAGATATTGCCGGGCTCTGGGGTTGGTAGGGTTGAGCAGTTGCGGATAATATATCAAGATCCAAGTTCACACTGCCATGGGGCAAAACTGCGTGGACTGAAAAGAGGGGATGTGAGGAATGCGACAGGGGGCGTATGGTGGTTGGATTTGAGAGCCAGCGGTGGTGGCGGACATTAGCGACGCAAGATTGATAGTGGGGGAAGCTGGATGGAGCGTGAGCGGTTGGTGTAAAGTCTAGGGGAAGTGTTTATAAATACCGACATCCTGCTCTCCTTTCTCCTTTCTTCTCCACGCTCTACTCCGATTGCTAAAGGAGACTAAAGATGAGATATCCCCGCTCATGTCAAGAAGTGAGCCGAAGACCAAACGATGTGGTTTTTTCGTTTTCTTGTGGACAATGGGAGTGAGAACGGGATGTTGGGATGGAGCCTGTTTGGTGGCGAGGCTTCCCGATCCTTGCATGCATTCATTTCCAACATCCTCGAGCTACGCTAGTTGGAGGCACAGCGTGGCCTATAGGTGGTTGCCTTCGAAGCTTCCAGGGGCCTTGTTGACCAGTTCATTGACCGACGCGGATTTGCGCCGCTTCCTACGTGTTATAGTCAAAGGGAGTGCTTCTAAAGGAGAAGACAGATCTCTGCTCGGCCCATAGCTTGGAGCTAGTCTGCACGGTCATGCGATGTTCCTATCCCTTCTTGTCAGTCGCGGGGGATGTGTGGATAGCAGCGCCACCTTCAGAATGTAACACATTGGTCGCGAGACCATATTGAACTGATCCATTTCTATGTTTGAGCTCGGACCTAGAAAGATGTAAAGACCGCGTAGCTAGTGGTGACGAACCCTGACCCACCGTTCAAAGGCGAAGAGAACATAGCACCCACTCTCCAACCCGTATCGTCCACCATATCTAGATCAGCCATTTCGTATGGGTCCTGACCAGGCTGTAGGGCCGGCTGGCATACTTGGAAAGGGAGATCCGGGTTTTCCAAGAGCTCGTTGATTGGACCTAGCCGGTCGAAACGTATGCCCGCATTATATGCTGGCCACGGAAACCTCACTACGAAAAGTTTCGGCGAAGCGGCCCAAGATGAAGTAGGGTGCAAGCCCCTCAAGAGACGTTCGTATCCGAATTGCAGGAGCAAAGGCCCCTGAAAGAAGATTGACAAGGTCTCTAGCTCTGGCAATTTTGGGACGATCGCCATCTTTGCAAAAAGAAAAGTGTGATCATCCCACGGAGCAGCAAATCCACGTCGGGTCCATGACGTTTCTTTAAATTGCCAATGTATGTGAAGGGCGCGAATTTTAGCAAACCGATGCGGAAGCGTCGACCTGTGGAGATCAAGCAGTGCTTGATTTTGGAGGCACGCAAACATGTTTCCAGAGTAAAGAAGATCAATCGTCTCGGTGTATCTGGACGCGTTTAGTGAGACACCTACTTTGGCTATGGTGGTCACTTACATGCTGCGGCAGGTCTTAAGTAGGGCTGTGAGATTTGCTTGTTTTGGCTGAGGCGGAAAATCCCAACGGTCATCACGGAGAGAATTGGCGAGCCGTAGGACTTCATGTCGGATACTCTCCGGGGTTATAGGGACGAGATCTCCGGGTGCACGTGTGTTGGAGCCGTCAAGCAAACCGTGAGTCAGTCGACCGCGATCCCGATAAAGGGCGATACATCGCCCGGTAATAGTATATTCCCAAATCCGGTTCCGGATTTCCGCTGGTAAACTAAGCAAACTACATGACGATTGCTCAGCGAGGCACGTGGAAGGCTTCTCATGTTCGGTTTCTCCCAGCAGTGTTAGAGGGCGAGTTTGAGCGAGCGGTAGAGGGTCCAACTCAGAACCGTGTGGAGCTATATACAGCTTTTCTCGCGCGCCGCGATTCTTTTCTTCCGATTTCTGAGTCAGGTTGCGTCTCATCTGGTCCCGGTATGCTCGCAGCCGGTCTAAGAGATTCATGACGAGTAGAATACCTAGCAAAGCGACAATCACTGCGCAAGTAATGTTCGACAAAGTCAGAGAGTCCGGGTGGCTTTGGATTTGACAAATTGAAGAGTGCTGATATCGCTGCAGGCAGCAACGGCGGAAACATCTTGGCGAGCGGGGGAAGCGGCACGGTGTGTGACCAAATAAACCCGCACTTTCCGCCATGGTATTCAAATTCAAACATTACAATGGGGTGAATATAGCATAATTCGTGATAACGAACCCTGCTTCCTCGCCTTCACTCGGAGAAAATATCGCTCCTACTCTCCACCCAGTATCGTCGATAGTATCTGTATCTGCCATATCATGCGGGTCCTGTGCTGACTGGAGATGCGGTTGGCATACTCGAAAAGGGACCTGGGCTGGATCTCGTAACAATCCATCAATTTCGCTGAGCTGGGTCCCAAAGCTCTGCAAATACCTCTCCGGCCATGGGAACCTGACGACGAAAAACTTCGGAGAGGCTAGATCAACGATTTCCCGTAGGCCTTTCAAGAGGCACCAATATGAGTATTGCGTGACAAGCGGGCCTTGTATGAAGATTGACAAGTTCTCTAGTTGTGGTATATCGGCACCGATCTCTCGGATAATGCTTCGAAAGGTCCAGTCGTTCCAAGGGGCAGGGAACCCTCCGTGGCCGTAAAATAACTCTTTGCACTGCCAATGCAAGTGGAACGAGCGGATTTGAGCAAAGCGTCGGGGGAGAACGGACTTGTGGAAGTCCCTGAGTGTATGATTTTGGAGGCAAACGAAGTTGTTCCCAGAATACAAATGATCGATTGCCTCACAGTATCTAAGGATGTCAGCACAAAGTTGAGTGGCGGCATATTCGTACCAACATAGTGCGGCATGTTTTGAGCAGAGGGCTCAGTTTTGCCTTCGTTCCTCGAGGCGGGCAGCTCGATACACCATCCGAATATTCAGTAAGGCGCGCAACTTCATTTCTGATACTTTCCGGCGTGATTGCAAGAAGCTCACCGGGAGTTCTTGTGTTCGAGTGATCCAGTAAGACATGTGTGAGCCGCCCATTGTCCCGATAGAGACCAATGTGATTCCCCGTAATGACGTTCTCCCAAATCAAGATGCGAAGCTCGACCGGGAGGCTGAGTAGCCGGCATTCTGGCCTACTGGAACCCCGTGGCCTCCTAGAACCCCGTTTGGCTGACTGGTGAGCCTCAATACCTTCAGCTAACAAGGATAGTGAACGACGCCGCATTGCCGGCAAAGCTTTTAGATCTGAGAGGTGGTGGGCCTGATACGCCTTCTCCCTGGCTTTCCGCTGCTTTTTCGCTCTCCTCCAGCTCTTGTCATGCCTGAAGTCGTCCCGAAACTCCCGAGCCCCCCTGACAAAATCCAACAACTTCCATTTCAACTCTGTCCAAATGGAGAAATTCCTCGTCATCGAAGGAGGATGTTTGGGCCTACGGCGAAATATTGCGGGCTTGGAGGATGAGGACAGGTTGTGCGAACGGTTGTGCGAACGGTCGTTCGCGGCGCAGCTGTGTGGTGGGGTACTGTGGCGCAGTCAGTCGCTTTCGTCATCTCCACTATGCAAAAACCCAACTTTTTCAAGGCTTATGGATTCGGAGCCTCTGTGTGCTTCTCATATTCAGGGCGGGTGAAAATCGAATGGGTCTTTTATACTGTCTAACCATTCCATCGCCATTAATTGGCCGCTCAGGTGGCGTTGGGGAATCTTTTGCACCACCTAACCGTGCGCCTACATCAGGGTATGTCGGTGTCATCATTCGATCAAGAGAGCTCGGGTAATCAAAGATGATTGCATCCGGAGAGACACATATACTTTGTTTGATCTGTAATGAACGCTCCGCGTCCTGTGGTTCGGCTTTCAACACAGTTTCATTGTGGGAGCAACGCCCCCCCCCCTCCCCCAACACCTGTGCCCCCTCCTTAATTATCGCTACATCCACTCGGATCTTCTAAAAATTGAAGGATTTGACCAGATTATAGAAGAAAGGGCGCCTAAAAAAAAGCGGAATCATGGATGAGGATCTTGTGGACGTGCAAGGTTACCATCCTGGTCTGTCCCCGACCTGATTGCGGGGGGAAGTTATTGACAAGTGGTAGTATTTGCACGGGCAAGGCTTCTTCGCCTCCGACATGGTTGGTCAAATCTCCTTTCATCGTTAAATTGCTCTCCAGTGGTTGCTCTGTGCCTCCTGGTCGAGGGGTAAGCCTCCTCCGGAAGACCACGACCGAAGGAATATTATCTCAATGTGTCTTTTCCGTCCATAGCATTCTAGGCATTTAAAAGACACTTCTACCTCACGGTCTTCCACTTCATTGCGTTCGTATCGAAAGCGTCGCCATGCATCCCCTCCAGCGCCCTTTACGATTTTCCCTGCTGCTCTTCTGTTTCTGGGGTTTCCTTCATCAAGTCCGCGCAGCTTGGTACATTGACAATGACAGTTGCTCAAGTGAGTAATGTATCTCAGCTGTATCTGTCATTGACTTGATAAGTAGGCCATACCCAAGTCATCAACAAGGCCATGAAAGGTGCCTTCGCCCAAGCAGAGGCGGCCTCAAGGGCTATTGGTGAACCACCGCAACCAGGAGCTGCTGGTCCTGACCAGTGGTTGTTCCCCGATGCTGAGACTAGGGATCTAGCCGGGAGAATTTTTGGTGGACTGGTCGGGCAGGGAGGCTTTACACGAACTGCATTCAACGCTCCTTGGGAGAAATATTATGTCATCAAAAGTAAGCCAAACGCAAGAGCTCTAGACACCTGAGAGTACTAAGAACAGCCACAAGACAACTACGAATATATTCTCCAGAATTTCAGGAATACTGGCTCAAATGGGATCCTGGACAGTAATGCCCCAGGGTTATCGACCGCAGCTGCCAATGCACAGCCAAGGCCAGGTGACATTGTAAGCACCTAGTATCCCCTCCACCATCCACACGTAAATGCATGGCTTCTTATTTATTTCTATCGCTAGGAGAGTGCGCATCAATCCCTTATCATTTTGCTTAGGCATGCACTACAAATATGCTGTCCCTCCCGTTCTTCACCTCAGGTCATGAGAAGCGCTAATGCCATGCTCTAGGTCCTCTACTGCAACTATCAGCGGATGATACAGATTACAGGTTCGGAAGACTATATCAACCCTAAGACCAATGAGGCGCGGTTGAGCGCAGCACATAGGAAGAGATGCTTTGAGGGGAAAGCCATTGCCCAAACCGCCCAACCAAAGAGTAATGAATTTGTAGCAATTACGATCTGCCCGCCAACCTTCAGCAAAAAGGTACCATCCTATAACAGAACAAACAGCCCTTGCTTAAAGACGAGAGCCTAGGTAGCTAATATGTGCTTAGTACAAGGCCGGAACGCGGTTCATTACTCTCGAGGATCGCTTCAACCGATGGGGAAATACGATGGACAAGATCAAGGATTTCTGCAAGAACCTCAACCCTTTAACCGACCTTATCGATTTCTTCAGCATTTTTGACAACGATTTGCTGCACGAGGTTGGTTTTCCAGAACTCTCCGCCATGGATAGTGCTTATTCGATACCAGATGACCCATGCGGTGGAGTCTGGGTGGAGCGCACCAGATCTCCCAAGTGCTGTAAATACGCCAGATATCAGAGTAAGAGTTATTTCGACCAATGATGTCGACCCGGGCGGAGGATACACCTGGCACAGAATTCGTGCGCTGAGGAACGACAATGGTTGGTTCAATGCCGGTGAGTACTCACCGTTCGGGATATGGGTCGAAGGATCTAATATATGATAGATTCACAAGCATACTTTGCCCTAGGTAAGTCCCCGATTGTGTATATGAGAACTTGTTCCCTAATGACACTTCAAGGGGCCAAACTATTACAGGCGAAAGGGGCCACAATTAAGAAGAATGGGTGTCCGGAGGCCATCCGAGGTTATAGCTGGCCACCAGCGGTGGCTAACTCGCCAAGGGCTCAGGGTGTGAACGGCCAGTGGACAGGACCGAATACCAAGCGAGGTTTGGGAGAGCCTGGAGAACTTAACAGTTCTTCAGGAACGTGGGATATCAAACAACTTGGTGGCAATATTGTTCGAACGAACCAGAAGCCGTCGTTTTCACCGATGTACGCTTTGATCGGCCGGCAGGTTAACGGTAACTTGTCGCTAGGGACCGATCAGAGTCCTCTAAGCACCACCATTGAAAGTACTCTAGTGCCCATCCACAACACGACCGCATCTATGGGCACGGGTATTCCCGCTTCGAATGGATCAGCCACAGCCATGTCCAGCCTACTAAGCAGCGGTCCCAAGAGTCCATCCCTCACCATGCCGACAATTTCGAGAACGCGTCCTACGACCAATCATACATCGGACTCAATGTCGGTCCGGCTCACACCATCACCAGGAACCAACGAGTCCAATGTCCTCCAAAGTGCCACAAATGTACTCGAGTCAACCGGGAGCCCTACTGGGAGCGGTGGTCCTATCTCGACGACTTCTTTCACCTCATACGCTACCACAGCCACTTCCTCTTACAATTTCTCGACACCGGTGGCCATGACGACGGATTCCATTTCTGCACCAGCTGGTTTGCAACCATCGAGCCCCCAGCAGAGCCTGAGTAATCATTCCGATGTAACAACACCGGATCCATCTACAGGTGGACCTCGTCCCACTACCACAGGGTTAACTCCATCTATGGGAAATGTCGACGGGTTGCTTTCTTCCTTCTGGCTTCATACTCCCACGACCGCAACGCAGCCAGCGCCCGTCTTCGATCTCTTCTGCACTGATGCAAACCTTCTAGGCTGTATCACGCCAACGGATTTCGTCCTTGAGACGCTAGTCACTAATACCGATGTTCATATCCCAGAAGTGACGGATCTGAGCCTCTTCCCCGTCATCCGTGTCAATAAGCCGGGCCTTCCTGAAATACCGTTCGTCAAAATGGAACTACCCTCGGACAAATGCAACCCTTTACCCAAGCCTAGAGCAAAAGGGCTCGTTGGCGCTGTTGTCGACGTCGCAAGCAAGGCTATAAATACAGTCGTGGATGCTGCATGCCACATTACTTTTCCTATCGTCAAAGGAAAGCTACCGTCTGGCCTGAACTTTGGCACGTTCCCGAACCCGGCGAGCTTCCCGGCAGCACCCGACCCCAACCCACCCGATGAGCCGACGCCGTCGGGGCGCGAGGAATCTAAGTCAACGTCAGAACCTTCGTCATCAAGTTCCTCATGTAGTGCCACGGCTGTCCCAAGCTGCGATATCACCCATTACGTGTCAGGTACCGTAACGCAGACTTCGATCACATCCTGCACTACTACCAGCATGTGTTCTGGAGCTGGTGTCACAAGGGAAACGGGTATCACGAGCACATGCACCCAAACCGTCATACCTAGCTGTAAGGGGACCAACTTCGTCTCAGGTTCTCAGACAACCTTCTTCACCACCGAATGCTCGACAACGTCCGCTTGTTCCGGAGCTGGAGTGACGTCTGTCACGGACATCACAGCTAGCGCCGTGGAAACGGGAAGATTCGACCACCCCGAACCTGAGTACTGGTTCGAGAAGCAGCAATGCGTACTTGCTCTGATGGACTCAGCCACGACGGATATCCACGAAAGTGACATTGCGTCCTGCGCAGGAAAGACTGTTGTACCATCTGCCTCCACCACGGATAGTGTTGCTTCAACACCTACGACAGTTTCCGCAGGTGCGACCGACACTCCGGCTGGCGAAAGCACAACCGATGTTGCATCAACACCAGAGCAAGAATCGACATCCACCCCTCCGCCTTCGACTGGCCAAAGCACAACTGGAGTTTCCTCGACACTAGAGCAGGAATCATCATCAGCTCTGCCACCTTCGTCTTCTCCTCCACCAGAAACGTCGGCCCCCTCTCCTGTTCCTACCTCCACACCGCCACCGCCTCCCGCGCCTTCATCATCTTCCGTACCAGAGCCCCCTCCTCCACCCCCTCCACCTAAGACCAAGGCCTTGTCCATCTTGTTAAGGAGAGTAATGGAAAGCGGGGATGACTATTACGCCTGGGCCTTCTTTCCCACAGACTACGGACAGGCCGCAGATGGTTGCGGTCCCGCGCTCCTCGTAGATACCACACGAACGTGGCCAGTTGAAGGCCATGAGGACGACATGGACAATCCTCCTTGGCCTCATGGGACGTTTAAGATGCTGCTGCTTTCTGGAACACAGGATGGTCCAGCCACACGCACATGCAGATATTTCAACGATGGCAATGGTGCTGGGATCCTGAAATGCGAGGGTCGGGAGGAAGATATACGCTGCTTTGGAGAGTCGTTGAAGGACGCAGGCTCGTCGGGAACGACGACGTGCTACTACAAAAGTGGCGCGCCAAACTATAGGCTTTATAACGAAGGGTTATGGTGCCATCCTGTTGCCCACTGCGAGTGGTAACGCCTAGGGGGGAGGCATAGCTTGCTTGTATGGGTTAGGTGGAGACGTGCGAGTACGGGGTTTTTCTTTCATTGGCTTTGTGCTTTTCATGTTGGGAGGGGCGCTGTGGCCTCTGGGCTTAATCTGTTCTGAGCTGTTATCGATTTCTTCCATAGTTTGTGGCGCTGCTGGCAGCTTTCTGATCTCTGTTCAGTCTGAATCTTAGCAACTTACTCTGTCAGACGCTTATAATACGCGTCTCTATGCCCTTTGTATCCTATGCCATCATTCCAGCTTTTGATAGTGTTCAAAATCGCGCGATCACACATTTAACGTGCCCGTGGCGCTCGACCACGGCCTCGACATCATCGTGGTATATCAGGAGCAAAAGGATCACGATCACCTTCTGCTTTTGTAGGATAACATCCTATATATCGGGCAACATGGTAGGATTTGAAGCTGCCAGTAGCATGCGCCTAGATACTGCAAAACTGGCAGACGAATTATCCCTAAGCATGTGTCTCCAGGATAAGGTCTTCTTTACAGCGCTGATCAAGTCGCTTCCTGCTACCGTCAGCGTACAGAGTGGCGGTAAACCCCCGACGAGCTTCCAAGCCACCAAGACGGGCCTCAACCATTCCTCGCAGCCTTTCAACGTTCAAAATGGGGCGGTTATAGTCACTATCGGTAGGAATGGTGCCGCCGCGGTGCAGGGAAGTAGCAGAGCTTTGATGTCTAGTCCGAGAAGTGGGAATGCGGATTACAATGCTTGGGTTGGAAGCGCACTTGCGTAGCGTAAGATGAGGGAGTCAGCTAGCATACCCTATCCCAATAATAGGACATATTCCCTCCTTCCGATTGACGAGTGCTCGATTAATAAACCTAATATGATCGTAAGTGCTAAGACAACATCGAAGGCCAAACCTCAATCGCTCTGCTTGTTATCTATGCCGTCACTTGTTCTCTGGAAACTGCAGCGCGTACAGCGCCCTCGGCTTTCCTGCGGAATCGCAGCTCGCAAACTTCCACCAACCCCAATGATACGCCCCTGCAATATTCACTAGACCCCACCTAATGGGTGCTGGCATAGGCGGCCACGTCGCCCACGTCCCATCCTCATACGTTGTATCCAAGTTCAACAGAAAGAACGGCACAACGTCCGTATATCCCGCTTTCGTCACTGTTTTCTTCCCCCATGCCTTGAATATTGCGGCCGCGCGGTCGGCCTCCGGTGACGAGGGCGTCGGTGCGGATGGCAAGTCGGCGAATGCTGCAATGGTAGAGATTTCGGAGTGGAAATGATGATTAAAGGCGTCTTGGAAAGAGGACATGATGCGGCGTAGTTCGGTTCCGTTGAAGTCGAAGGGCTCGGGGAGCTGGGAGAGGTAGTCGTTGAACTGCGACAGGCCAGCGAGGAAGGACTCTACACGCCGGGGTCAGCATGCGGGAGCGGAGAGAATGCGAGAGGTGGTGCTTACCATGCTCCTTGTGTGTCTCGTCCCAAATGCCCTTCGTGCCGAGAACCTCCTCTACCTTGGGAAACAGCTCCAGCTCCTCGTCGTCATGGTGGCTCTTGACGAAGCGAAACCACGCTTGCGCGTAGCCGATGAATTCGGGCTTGTCCTCGTGCGTTACGTGAGGAGCTTGCTGGTATATCGAGTTGTAGCCGCGGAGAATCGCATTGTGGATATGCGCCATGTGCGTTGCACCCAGCGTGAAGATATCGGTCTAACGGCGCTGTCTTAGCAATTGGAGCTCTTGCTCGTGTGCAATGGGTACACCAACCTTCTTCGTCGCAAACTGTGGCGTCTTTACCAACGGGCAAGGCGCATCAGCCCACGGCTTGTCGGGCGTGGGTGCGGTTGTGGTCATTTTAGAAGCTCGCTGTAGGAAGATTGCGAGGGCTATGGCTTGGAGGGCGACGAAGAGAGCAGTTCTGATGCCCGGCATAACAGCGAGGCCAGGCGAAACTTTTTATCGGGAGGTAACATTGCGCACATATGTGGGAGTATGGTGTGTATGCGCTGAGGTGTGGTGCAGGCGTGGGCTGATCGACCCACCCGCGGATGCGGCTTACCGTTCGGCGCGGGCGCCAATCAAAGTCACCGCAATGGTGAGCCGACTCATGCGATATCTCGAGAAGGATCAGAATAATGCGCCAGAAAGTGTAGTCGCTCCATTCATGCACGGCTTCCCTGGCCCAGGGGCAGGAGCAATCCCTACCACCAATCCGGCGGTTCCCCTCCATACTTTGGGCGGCCGAAGCCCTAAGGCTGCTTCTGTCCATTCCTGTATGTAACTGTCGTGATCCATCTCCAGATAGAAATCGCCCCACTTTTTGTACTCCGATGTTCTAACGAGCTCGACTACGGTCGCTTGTCTCTGCTTGGTCAAGTCTCGCATCGCCTTCATGAAAGGCTTCCTGATGTTATCATCGTCCAGCCGCAGCTTCTTCAATTTCGGGACCCAGTTGTCGTGCTCGCACAGCTCACTGAGAGCGCGTCCAGAGGTGTAATGCGAGCCGGTGATCTCCAGGAAGGTAAGATTGGCGCAGTTTTTAAAGAAGGTGAGCAAGACGTCGTCACCAAGGCGGCATGTGCCCTGTAGCAGGACCTTCTTAAGATTGGGACATGCCTTGGCTAGGCGGATAACGGCGTCAGCGGTCAGAGAGTGGCAGGCCATAGGCTTCTCGCGGTCGGGGTCGGTGTAGTGGAAGATAAACTCTGTGAGGCCTTTGCAGACGCGGGGCCCCATGAGCAGGATGTCGTCAATGTGATCAATTGCGCAAAGTTGCGCGTGTCAGTATAGATAGCATGTATCTTAGATGTCGGTGTTGTGAGGGCAAGGAAGGGGATATCTGCGTACTCCTTCAAGTTGAAGAATTTAAAATGGATGTGCCTGGTGGAGGTGCCGATTTCCTCATGGTACCTGTCATCCCAACTGTCGCGGCCCTCGAAGATTGCAAGCTTTTCTGCTTTAACCACACGTCATGGGAGTTTCTTCTTTGGCGGTGTGGCAGGAGGAGTTAGAACAACTGGGGGAGCAGGAGGAGTCAGAGCGACTACGGGAGCAGTAGCGGTGGGCGTTGCCGGAGACCTTTCTCCAGGAGAACCCCCCGCAGGCGTACTCTCTACAGGGGAGCCCTTTACAGGAGGAGGGTCGACAGAAGAAGTGCTTCCTGCGTCGATGACCCACCACGCGTTCGGCGGGAGCTGCTTTGGTACTACTCTGCTGGCGCGCGTTAAGGCTTCGTCCATGGTGACTTTCCCGAAAAACGTAGAAAGTCGGCCATTGATGGTTGCGTTGTTCTTCTTCGCTGTCCGGACTGGCGGCATTGCTGCACGTTTTGCTGAGCGTAGAACGCAAGAGAGCCGTTCTGGGAGACGCGACTAAGGTTCACATGACTCGTGCACATTACTAAGTGCTTCAGCCCTCCAGGGCTTGCAGGAACGCCACTATGGAAATTGATCCTTCGTTGCCCAGGATTTTGGTGACCATCATTCGATAGTCTAACCATCTGGGAGTGTCCAAATTGATAGGGCTATACGAGTGTTGATGTCTACTACTGATCAGTATAAGAGCATCGCCAGACCAGACGAGGAACATTTATACGAACCGTCTGGGTCTTCCAGGATGAACAGCACACTTCGCCGACTCTTGACCGCTCATATCACAAATTCATGGTGCCCTGTAGGGGGACAAAAGCGCAAAGCCTACTGTGGCTATTCGAGATTCCCACGTAGATCGTATGAAAAGCAAAGTGACATGGGACCATTGCAGGCAGAACATTCCGTGTGACGAAGCGGAGTCAGAGTTGAGGACTCTATGCTACGGTTTCGAAAGGTGGATTTGCGTTCCATCGAAGTTTTCCATGTGAAACTCGCCTTCGCTACTGCCCAGCTGACTAAGCGCCGTCAACCCTTCCACTCGTCTCGTGTTTGCACGCCCGCTCACACATTTCTTCAGTCAAATAACGCGCTGTCATTCATTGAGTACTGCATCAAGCATGCCCCATCCCATCAACCCCCAAAATTAACAGCCCAGTCTATTTGCAAATTTCCAAAAGGCAGCCACAAAATCGCGATCAGCCGCGCAGCCTTCGCGCCTCCTCGTGTCTTTGTCTTGGCTCCAAGTCTCAGTCCGGGTTTCTCTTCGTATTCCGCATTAGTTCCTCAAACAAATCGCCTGTTGCTCCGCGATCGACATGGGGGCTCAGGAACCAGACAGCGTTGCGAGCCGCCAGGAGATGCGAATTTAAATACACCCTTGTAAACCCCACGATACAGTAGCGGTTGAGCCTGCCTTTTCCTCGTTCTTGGTTCTTGGTTTGTAAATTTCCTATGCATTGCTGTTCAGCATGAAGAGCTTTAGAATACGCGTGCGGCTGTTCCTAGGACTTATAGCGATTGGGGACGTGGCGGCACAATCGCTGCCTGGGTGCGCGGTACGTTCTCCCCGGACTTCCCAATGCTCACGGTCTAATGCGGTTTGAAGCGAGTATGTGTAGCGACAACCAAGACGAAGTGCAAATCGACCGACTACGCCTGCGCCTGCTCGGACGGGAACTATCTCCCTCGTTTAGTCGACTGTATCCAAGATGCTTGCGACGACGCATCACGAACGCAGGCGCACGGCTATTTATCATCGCTGTGTTTAGGTAGAGACACATCCTTTGCTCTGACCTCCCTACAGACACTAATGATCTGCACGTAGCTGTCGGATACCCGCTCGAGATCGTGCAAGCGCCCGCCGGCGCAGTCAGAGAGCTGCGCGCCCTAGCGAAGATCGATGCGCCGCCGAGCATCGTTGAGCGCCAGTTCGAGACTGGCTTCCCCGGGACCGGCATCCCGGAGACGGAAACCGCCTTCTTTTCCTCCACTCTCGCGACTACAACCCGGGGCGTTACAGGGACGGCGAGCAACAGTCCAGCGACGAACCCCGCACAAACGACGAGCGATTCCAGCTCAAATAACAATAACAACGATAATGGCGGAGGAGGAGGTGGTCTTTCGACTGGTGCCAAAGTCGGGATAGGCGTTGGTGTGCCGCTAGGCGTAGGTCTAATAGCGGGTCTCATTGCGCTATCTTTCTTCCTTGGACGAAGAAGTAAGAGAGAGCAAGCAGCAGCAGCAGCAGCGACCGCACCCGCAGCGCTGCCACAAATGGCAGGGCCCACGGGACCAGCTGAGCTGGATCACAGCGTACAGTATATTGGGCACGAGCTACCGACGAAAGGGAATACGGCGGAGATGCCTGCTGGCTTGCCGCCTTCGGATTATGCGCAGCCACTTTATGGCTGGCCGCAGCAAGGGCAGCAGCAGTATCCGCAGTATGGGCAAGCACGTCAATATCCAGTTCTGTCGCAGCAGCAATACCCAGCACTGGGCCAGCAATATCCACAACAGGGACAACAACCAGCTACCGAACTGCCAGAGAGAAGATGAGATATGACAGGAGGAAAAATGATTCTATCTATACCCCTTGAGACTCCCAAAAATACTCGCTTCTTCGTGCAGTTAACTAGGCTTTCTTCATGTCACAACGAGACGAGGCTGTATATTCGGAACCTTCCGACTCCTTTGGTAAGGCGTTTCCCGTGGCTGACTTCAGCCTTGCGGCGGCCATGCTTCTTGTGCCGCTATTCGCTGAACAAGAAGGACTTCGATGCTCAGCCCCCGCCTCTTTTACGTTTCCTTATCACGTCGGGTCTTCCATTCCAGCTTCCAACCTGCAGCCTCCTCACTTATCCTGATGTCTCAACGAGGATGGACCCGTTTTCCGTTGCTGGTACCGCTGTCGGCATCACCTCCCTTGGGATCCAGGTCTGCCAGGCCCTGGCCCGATATTACGCGCAGTTTCGAAGCTTCCACGATGACATCAACGCTGTTGTACGCCGTGTTGAAAGTCTAGAGCGGATCCTGAGAGCGTTAGATTCGGTCAAGAATACGGTCCAGGTCGGCGACGATGAAGCACTGATCCAGTTCCAAAACGCCATGGAAACCGCGCGAGACGCTCTTGGTTGCCTCCAAAAGGAAGCCAATCGATGCGGATATACCACAATGCCGGACGATCTTCGAGACAAAGCGAAGCTTGTGAGAAAGAGGCTTTTGTGGCCTTTCAAGCGAGATACTTTGCTCGGGTTGCAAAGGACGCTCGACCGGCTACAGGCTAATCTTATACTTGCTCTCAATGTTCTTGGAATCAGTGTGGGACAGCGAAACTTGGACGTCCTGGCCACCACTTCAAACGCGTTGATGGCCCGGAGCGAACTCTTTGAACACGGGTTAAACGCCCAATCGATGCTGCTAGAGTCAATTCATGATGGCGTGCAGAACTTGTCAGCTGCTCAGCACGCAGGACTTGATCAGTCCGTTGCACTGTTGTTGCGGTTCGCCGTATTAGAGCGGAAGCTCGATATGCTTGTACGTATCTCGTTTTCAACAGTGCTGGCTTACTTATATGTATGAATGTTACGACTAATACTCTCAAGATACCCGATAATGGCAATGCCGCTCTCCGACAGCTTGCTCGTGCAACGGAAAGCACGGAGGAACTTTCTCGCCCTTTTCCGCAAGTTCTGCGGAAACACCGCCGATCGATTTCGGACTCCTCTATACCCATATGCAATTGTCATCTATACCTTCGCAAGCGCCAAGAATGCAGAATCTGGGGCTGGGGCCCCTTCCAGTTTCCTGTAATAACGCAAGAGTCCTCGGACCATTTACCTTCCTGCCGGTACTTCTCTCAGGCTGACTTTTCCCGTACTGTGGAAGCTGGCTTCCAAGTTGCGTTGACAAGTGCATGGGGGTACTGCGTTAAGGCAGGGTGGCTTTATGCCAGGAGGTCTGGCTGGGCGACGATATCCCCAGTGCTGTCGTATCGGGCTGTTGTTCCCCACAACTCTCCTGGGTTCAAACCGTTTATCGATCTACAGAGAACGGTGAGCTTGTATTATGGTTCGAACAGCTCGAAAGTGCAGTGGGCAGCTTTGCTTTTTCAAGCGTTGTCTGAGGTCAAAGAAAGTTTTCGACAGCATCGGGCCGGTCCGACCGATGTCCTCGAAGAGGGGAGCGGTATATATACCGTAAGTTTGCTACCTCCATTCCTACAAGTCTGGAAGGCTCAGCATTCGTAGATTGCTTTACCTGTAGCACTTACACTTTTCCACATGGAGGTCCTCAATACGGACGCCTTACTTGCCTTCGTTGATGAACTGGATAAAGAGCAGATACCCTGCACCGGACGGGACGATGTTGGAATGTGAGTGTTCCGCGGTTATTGACATTTATTCGGCTCAACTTGCCTCCAGAGCCAATATCTGCTCGATGCAGTCTATCCTTTTCCCACCACGCATGGGACCCAGATACGGGGACGCTGTTTTAATCTACTCCCAGCTTATACGAAGAGGAGGTAGTTGGAGCGTTCCCGATCTGCCTTTTCGATCGCAGGAACTTTATGATGCCGCTCATGAACTACTCACGCTTGATGGATATCTATCCAGTACGTATAGAATATCTCCTCATGTGCTCCATGAATGACATCTTGTAGCTTTCGAAGCAGGCTCCCCATTAGTCCTGGCGGTTCTTCAGAGGTCCGAACGTGACCTCTCACATTTACTTGGACTTGGCCAACCACCACAATTCCACACAAATCCTGGATTCCAGCAGGCCTTATACTATGCCGTTTCCTGGCCATCCGGGCTTAGGTTACTCCTATCATGCATACCAGGAAGCCTAAAGGGATTAGAACGAGGTGGGGAATTTCTTCTGCATGACGCAATAGGCTGCGGGAACGAAGAATCGGTCCGGATCTTACTACATCAAAATGTGTCGGTCTCCCAAAACTCGTGGTCACTTGCTTGCAGATGTCAGAGGAGCTTTAGGACGCAAGTACAGCACGAGATCTTCGATTACATCGCCGTCGGTCTAGCGAAAAGTATGCTCCAAGCCCCAATACGCAACCCGAAGGAACGCACTCGGCCTTACCGTACGCTTTTTCTCTCCCGGATTGGAGCCAATTGTCTTTGGAATGCAGGTTTCCAAGAAATCTGCGCAGCGAATTCATGCATCTCCCCGTTGTGGTCTCATGCCGCCAACGATTCCCTTTCAGAAGAACGGGTATCGCTCTTGGAATGGTTCGCGACCAAGGGTTCCAGCCTTGACTGGATCCATCCTCGGGCACATACTACGCCAGCTCATGCCATAGCTCACGCACTTGCCCGCGGAATTATCATGGACGATGTTGAGAGTATCTCGCTTCCATATAGCCCTTTTATTGGGGACATATTGCTTCGAGACACCTGCGATCCATGTGTCTGTCCTTGCTCTGCCGGTGGCTGCCGAGTTATTGGATGCCTGGCTAAGAAGAGCAATTGCACTACGCCATGGAGGACCCGGGACCACCTGAGTGAAGATCGAGAAAATCGAAGACGCGAACTAATTCTGCAGCCTGTTGGAGCCATAGTAACGGCGAATCGCCAGCTTTCGTGGCTGGGTCCAACAGTCCTGCGGGTTCTCACCTTTGGAGCGCTGAATCTCACCCATACATGCTGCTATCGGATGGACGAAGAGGATCCAGGGTTCTACACCCGACCAAGCGCCAAGGAAAGGGAGGATATCTACTACGTGGAGAGCGAAGACATTGACCTCCTCGAATCGCTCTTGGAAGAGGTCGAAGGGGAGTGGGAGAGCTACGCCGGCACTTTCGAAGAGTTCTCTCATAACGTGTGGTATCCCAGGATGTGCGAACTATGCAGTGCGCCTTCCGAAAGTGATGAAGAGCGGATTCAGAGGATTAGAGGACTTGGGGTCGTGCTTGAAACGACGGCTGGTGACAGCGAGTCCTGATTACTGAGAACGGCCTGGACAATGGCTAGGTAGAGTAGGCGCGATGCTACAGCTAAAGAGCTACCAAAGTAGGTGGGGCGCACAAGCGCATTTAATCCGGGAAGAGTACGGTGTGAATCTGCATCTGTCCTGAATGCCTTCTTGGAAGCCTACGATATATTGAGGTATCTACTTACTCTTTTAGTCGTTCCAAGCGTAATCTCTTGTGTCGAAAGGCATTGAATGGAATTCCAGGATGGGCAGAGGGAGATACCCCGCTTCGCACGTGCCTACAGGAACCCTGCACCTGTTGTTTCTCGACTGTGCCGCACAAATGACGATCCGATGTTAAGTTTGTTCCTGCCCCTTTCGTCTTTGACCCAGCCTCTCCATTACACAGAAGCTAGTATGGAACTCCACCAACGATTACGCAGACTCTCCACACGCTCTAGCGCGCGGAGACATGGCCAACGCGCCGACATCCCAGCGCAGCAAGATCCCCCAATCTCAGCGGCAGTTCCGTCATCACCCGGCATACCCGATGGAACCCTGGAAGAAACAGCGCTTCCTACCCCTACTTCATCTCATGGTACCATCACAGAGACCGTATCAGAGACATTCAAAGCACGCCCAGTGCACATAATCCTCCGAATTATCCCAACCCCCTCCTCCGCTCCAGTTCACGACCAACTCCAAAGTCCCTTCTTCTCGAAGCTCCCTCCCGAGATCCGCTTAATGATATACGAATACGCGCTCGGCGACACGAGAACCGTCATACATCTCGCGCACAAACGTGACGGCAGCATCCAAGCCGTGTTCGACTACGACCTCAACGACCAGTTTGCCGGGAGCCACGGCTGCTTGGCTATGGACCGGATGAGGCCTGCTGATCTAGATCCGAGCTCCATTGGTGGAAGCTTCTTGGATGACGAAAAGGAGGACTGCACTGAACTGGTGAAGAAGTCGCGAGCCAGCAGCGATCCCGCGTTCCAGTTCTTGCAGACATGCCAACGAGTGTAAGTAGCTCACGGGTGCTGTGCACTAGATATGCGCAAATCTAACGACCCATCATCCCGCAGGTACTTCGAAGCCACCGAGACGCTCCTACAACAAAGCGCCCTGCACATGCGATCTCCCGCTGTCTTCCACACGCTATCTGCCTCCCTACCGAGTTCGACATTCCGCTCGCTCCACCGCCTCTGGTTCTCCATCTACTTCCCCGTGCACTTCCGCTACGGGCAAGGCCGCTTGTATCCGCCGCCCATTACGGCCGAGTGGCGAGACTTCTGCACCCTGCTCGCATCGCTGAACAATCTTACCGACCTGAGAGTAGAGCTGCGCATCCAGGGACTGGCTCCCACGGACGCGGAAAGCAGTGATTACCTCGAAGAGATCTTGTTGCCGCTTACGCGGGTTCGAGCAAAGCAGTTCCACGTCAATCTCGAGTACCCTATTCCACCGTGGGCGTTGGACGGTGGAGTGCTGGGAGAAGTGCCGTTCGTTGTGCAGATCGGTCGGAAGATATGGGAACAGTTTGAGATGCCCGTTAGTCGGCGTCGCGTTCAACGTGAGTTTCACGCTGTGGCATATATGCGGGAGACTTGCTAACATGGCCTTCTAGATTGCACCAGGGGCCCGCGGCCGACGAGATTTGAGCGCCTCCTCGGGAAATGCAGACGCGTTCTGCAATGGAACTTGTACTAATCAGCGAAATGCGTAGTCACAAAGCTCACGCTTAAGGTCTCGATGTAGGTATGTGGGGTTGCTGGGTTAGTAACATTGCTCGATGGAGGTGGTATGGGTGAATGGTTGGTGAGACTTCATGGTGCCTAAGAATTGGTGGTTTTGGGAGAAGAGTCGAAGAAGCATCAAAGTATGTACAAGAAGAGAATACTCGAAAACAACCGGACGTCGTTCGTCTGAGCACGTAATGGTCAGACCCCTGGCAGACATCACACATGAGCCCTTCGTCCCTTACTGCCCAACAGGCGTAGCCGTAGGCCTGATCCTCGTCTCAAATGTGCACGGCGTCCTGCCCGTACCAAGCTGCGAGCCCGACGGCCCGCGCCCGAATCCAGAGCCAAAGCCGCCGGTTGGTCGCGCACCAAACGCCTCAGGGAACACGCCGTGGCGAGGTCCGCCAAAGCCAGTCGGCCATGCATAGCCGAAGCCGCCGGAAGGCCGATGGTGGCTGTGGTGATGGTGGTGTCCATCGAAACCGGAGGGGGAGGCGACGCCGGATGGGAAGGGGAAGGGTGGCATACCGGAGCCAGTGCCTGAGGGGAAGGCCGGGACGTCAGTATCCGATGGGGGTTCTGGGGCGGTGGTGGGAAGGGTGTCCGGTATAGAGTATAGGGTGCTCGGAGCGGATGGCACCGCAGAAACCTCAGGAGTCTGAGGGCCGGAAGGGAGCACTGGTGCTCCAGATGGCTCTGATGGAATCTCAGAAGCGCTTGTACTGGCGACAGGAGCAGACGAAACTGGGAGCGAGATCGATGCTCCCGAGCTCACAAGCACAAAGCTTGGAAGCGCGCTATCCGAGGCCTCAGGCTGCGGTGCAGGTGTTGGCGTTGAGACTGAACCGGAGGGGACTTGTGCGGTGGCGGTGGGGTTCTGGCCGGTGACGGGAGCGGCGGTGGAGACGTCGACCTCCTCAATGGACGAGAGCGAAGCCTGAACGGACGACTGTGCAACCGAAGAAGCAGCACCAGTCGATGAAGCCGCCGCTGCAGACGAAGAAACCGCCGTACTCGAGTTCCCCGACCCATCCAAATTCATACAAGCAAAGCTCATCTTGGTAACACTCGCAGGATTCATCACCGGCCCATCGAGCGTCCAATCCATATCCACATACGGCCAACAAATCCTGCCATCACTCATCGTAACCATGTCACCCGCAACGAAGACATCCATTCTCTTAAGGGGTTCTCCAACCTTCTCACCGTTATTAACGAGTTGGAAATACGATCCCGTGAAAGCACCCTTGCAGCCCATAGAGAGGAAGGGGCAGCTCGGCTCAGCGATCTCCTCCCAAGTGACTAGCGCGTTCGTGCCGTCGAATGCAGCTACGTGTGCATTGGAGCAGTCGGCAGTGCCGGTCGTAATCCAGTTTACTTGGGAGTCGCCGTCGGCGACGAGCTCGGAGGTAGCCTCATCACCAACGAGGGTGTTCTTGTCGGAGAATTGGGCGATGGCGACATTACGGTTCACGGTGCGGTTGATGGCGTGGGTGTATGGAGTGCCGAGCCAGTCATTCGTGGTTAAGTCCTTGGCTCCTCGCGATACCCAGGTGAAGATGTAAGAGTCGCTGTCGATGAACCGTGCCAGGCCGCTGTAGGAACCGCTCATGCCGCCCATAGCTTCATTGCTGGCGCCGTTGGTGACGTTCTCGTTGGAGATCTTGACGCCGTCCATGTACTGCGTTTTCGTATTAAGCCAAACAGCTCCTTGGTCTTCGGCGCAGATGCTTGCAAATGGAGCCTCGTCTGCGGCCTCAAAGGCGATACCGGTATTGTGAGAGCAGCCGAAGCCAGAGCTTGTGGCGCCGGTGATGTCTTCCCGAGTGCCGTCATCGTTGACGTACTGAATGTTGTCTCCGAAGTGACCTGATGCATCGCCAGTGTAAGCAGTAATGACGAAGTAAGCGCCATATGTCTTCGCTGCTTCCGAGTACACGAGGTCGCCGTTGAGGTCGGGTGATGCAGCAAGCCCCATGCTTTCGTGCACTCCCGGGCCACCAAGCCAAGTCCTCCAGGTCTGCTCGCCAGAGGTGAAGCGGTATAGCACCGGGACGGGAGTGTTGTCAGGAGGCGCGTTCGAGGTGCCAGAAGGCATGGCTTCATTAGTGAGGAGAGCAAAGCCGTCATCGTGAGCGACGAGACCGCCGGCTTCCTTCCCTCCGGTCACTGACACTGCATCGCCAACAGCTGCGAAGGTCGAGGGATCTACTTGCTGAACATGGACGTCAGTCTCGCTCGCATCGAGATACGCGAGGTATGCGGACTTTCCGTCAGGCGAAACGGCGAAAGGGGTACGGCGATGGTGCGGATAGCCTGTCCAGTACGATTCCTTGATTGGGTTGAAAGACGCGGAGAGCGAGAGGGCGCCAACGTGAATTTCAAGGCTGCTCTCGGATAATGCCGCAGATGCTGCTGCCGCGAATAGCGAAATAATGAAAATCGAGTGCAACATGTTGCAGCCAGATCAGACAAACGAATGACAAGAAAAGAACGACCAGCGAAAGAGTGATAGAAACGGAAGTCTTGTTCAAAAGCTCGTGAAGGGAAAAGATTTGCGAGCTCGAGATGTAACCCTTATAAACATAACGGATAGACTATGAAACATCTTCCCGTGCCGGGCAGCGAACATCTCGGAGATTTCTGTCATGCGTTTATTGACCCAGGGAAACGAGAAATCTCCTTCTCCACAACTTGAAAGCGAGGAAATTTATTGAATGGTGGAATTATCGGCAGCCTGCGGTAAGGAGTGGCAGGCGATATTGCACGGCGTTTCAACATGTTTGACCAATGGGCACTAATGGGAGATCACACGTGACCCGCTGTATCACGTCAGCCTATTATGACGACTAGAGATGCAGAAGCCGCAATAGCAATTGGGTCTATGCGATTTGGGTTGTGGTCTCGTCAGCCTTCTGAAAGGCCTCAATCCCTGCTGCGAAAGTGCCCAGTCTTTCCCATATTGGAGCACCTCGTTTCGAAATACCAAGCACAAGCCCAGAGGTCCAGCTATCGTAGCGTGCAATGCCGATGCACATTACTGGAGCTTTGAATGACGATAGCTCATTGCGTGCATGCGCTCTGCGTACTGTTTTCCCAACGCAGCTTGCATCGACCGTAATGTCTTCCTCCACGAGGAGGCAGTCGGGCGAAATAGAAATCGCACTGGTGCCTTTGATCAACAGTGCATACTCCCATATGCCATCCCTTTGAGAGGCTGAAAGAAGCGCATGAACAGTAGGTCCACGTAGCTTGAGGGATGCTTGCGAGACAGCTCCGAGAGGGTTCAACCCTGTGGCCGAGATTGAGGAAGATAACAGGATGATGGATGATCTGAACGCTTCACGCTCCTCTTCATCCGGGGTATAATACGTCACCGGGACGTTCAGGCTCGTCCAAGAAAAGCTAGGTGCCCGGTATGCATCCATTGCGTAGCGATTTGAGTCGGAAGACGAGGCTGGCGAAGCTGACCATAGCAGATCTGCCGCCAGATTATCCTTCCAGACTCCAGCGATATACGAAGAGCCTGTGGCCTCTTTGATCTTGGCTGCGATACCGGATATGGCAGGAAGCTTGTCGCCCGGAACCGTAAGATCGCGTTTTGAGTACTGCTCGACCATGTGATGCCACGCATCCCATACAGGGTCATGAGTTTTGCTCTTCTTAGCGATAGCCTTTGGTATGAGCGCTGGTGTGGTCGGGTATGCTTTCCGTGATGGCAAACACTCGCACCTATACGAGGTCTTGCATTCAAAGAGCAGCTCTGTAGCCGTGTAGTGCAAGACTCTGGTGCTCAGCACATGTTCTTGCAATACCCAGGCTCGCGTAGCTAGCGGGCCCATGGGCCTCGCTGGATGTCCCTCCTTTAGGTCGGGGTGATGTTCCAGCATCCTTCTCGCGCATATCACGAAAGCTTTCCCTGTTGTGTTCTCATAATCGATCTTGATAGGCTTCCACCTGTCTACCAGGCACCTCGCACCGCCATCGCCGGAGTTTGTCGCTGAGATGGTGACGTAGCTGTTTTCGTAAATGGCCCCCATTTTTGAAGATTCTGTCTCCCAGTCGCGCACCGAGTCTTGGATGATGCAGAGTGAATCAATCCATAGGTAACGAAGGCCAAGTTGGCGCGTGATGATGATCGCATCTTGGAACAAGGGCGGGAGAGCGTCGAAGCGGATATTGGAAGCCAGCTTTTGCCAGTTAGACTTTGTCGCTGTGAGGGTATGCCCACTACCCCAGCAATGTGAGAGTGTAACATATTGAAAAGATTTGCCTTGCGTGTCGATGAGGCGAATAGGGGCCGCAATGCGTCCGACATCGAGAAGGCGCTTGGGCGAAGCTATGGAAGACTTGGAAGGCAGTTTGCAAGCCACATGCTTTGGGTTCGTCAAACAGTCCTGGACACATCGGCGTGCAAAGTCGAAAGTGTCATCCGAGCCTGCATTCGCCGGGATATGGTGTGCGGTACCAAGAGTTGGCCAGGGAGCACGGGATGCTGATGTTGTCAGACGGCTGTCGCATTCAGGCGAGTGGTAGACTCAGAGTGCCATGGTGAAATGCTCCGAATGTGGATATCGCGCATATGAAGAAGCTCGTTGCTATCAGACCTGGAGGGGAAGTCCTACCTGAAGTTGTATAGATCTCCACGAGCTCGCCCTTCCACTTGTCCCCATCAATCCCAACCTTGATACTTCCCTTCTCTTTCAAGTCGACATTGATCCTCTGCCGACATCCTCTCCACCCCTCAAAGAACGCGTCTAGAGCGTGGATCAAAACTCCACAGAACCTGCATCCACCCTCTGCGGGATCCTTGGTCTTGGACAAGCTTAACGCGTCCAACACTAGAGTCAAGCTCGCAGTAGCCTCCTTTGAAGATTCCGTATGATAAACAGAGCTCGGATGACTACGGGGATCGAGATTATGACAGATGCGGCATGGCTTGCGGCGTGTTTGGGACGCAGACGAAGAGGCGGTTTGGCGTCGTAGAGACTTGGGAAGAGGCATTGCGCCTCTTCATCAGTTGTCTCTCGGACTACGTAACCGAACGAAAGAAGCAATTCATCCCATTCGGATAATGATGGGTCGGGAGGTTGATGGTGACGTCGCTCGGGGATTCAGGCAACCAGGCGTCATCCGGCCCTACGTTTCTCCGCGATGCCGAGAACGCCAGTTCATTTTAGCTTAGCGCCGACTCTAAATCTGCGACAGCGAGGCGCTGGGGCTGAAAACCTTCCACCCATCACCACCACTCAAGCCCACCCAGCACACAAATGAATACGAGCCCGTTCGATCAGATTTCGCGAGTGATTTGGGGGCGTCGGAAGAACCTAACGCCACTGGCCGCAAAGGTCGAAAGGCTCGGAGAGTGCCGATAGGCTTGCATCTAGTCTGCACTCGGACTGTGAAACGCGAGCAGGCCACGATGAGGAGATGGCAAAAGAGAAGGTTGCGAGGCTGTGGGAGCTGAAAGATGCGAACGGTCGGCGGAGCAGGACTCCTGCTCCACTATGGTCAGCACTCTCTTTCGACCTCACAACATCCGGAGGCATTCCACCTCCAGCATTCCTCAGCCTCAAGGCACCCCGCATTCTCACAGATTACTTGCTGCTAAATATACAATGCGCACCACATGTCACGCACGCAGCTGCAGGAACGCAAAACAAATCCTGGTAGCAGGCAAACACCTTTAATTTCCTTCTCCACACCAGCGCCGCGGCCCTGCTGATTGGCCCTTAGTTTTCGTGTTCACAGGGGCTACTGCGCCCTACAGGCAACGAAAGCGATTTACGAGTAGGCCTGTGCGGACTAAGCTCCTCGCTTGAGGAGTCAGGGCGAGCGACACCTGTAGCGCCTGCGTGGTCGAGAATGCTTTTCAGCCCGGCATGGGGGCCACCGGGATTGGATGCATGCTGTGATACAGTTGGGATCATGGCTTGAGGGTGTGGAGGCTGGAGGCTTGGTTCTCGTATGGCTTGATTGATGCAGGATGGTAGGTCAGTCCAGGCCAGGCACGCATTCCGGTCAGGCAACAGAGGGGGTATATAGCCTCATGGCTTTCTCTGCTTTCAGCTCTTTCCTCTTCCTCACGCACGTCTTGGTCTAATCCTTCGCTGCCCGGACATTCAGTCGTTCCGTCAACACCAAAAGTCTCTCGTTCATCCAACGTACAATCAAGCCTAATCTAATATCCACCACCACAATCACCATGTACAAGCAACTCCTCACCCTCGCGGTCCTCTCGACCTCCGTCCTCGGCTCCCAGTTCTCCAAGAACGTCCAATTCGACTTCGGCGCAATGCTGAAGCGTGGCGATGCCATCGCAAAGCGCCAGGGCTACTATCCCACCACCGAGCCTTGCGGCGAGGGTGACACCTGCGCTGAAGCTTGCGGTCCCACGCAGATCCAATGCCCGTCCACCTACGGCATGTACTGCTTCGAGCCTTCTCTGAGCCACTGCTGCAACGACGGATCAGGATGTAAGACCCCCCCTGCCTCGACTTGAAGTGTCGGTAGATGCTAATGCTACTCTCAGATGCCTGCGACACTGGCTATTACTGTACGACAGACGGCATGGAGAACACCTACTGCTGCCCCGATGGCATGGACACTGTCGACTGCGCTGCTGCCTACTCCCTCACCGTCTCCCTCATCCGCGAGAGCGCAACCGCCTACGAACCATCAGCCACTGAGGTGCCAGCCTCCACGACTCCAATCCACATCACCTACCCAACTGCCACCGCGACCGTCATCCCGACCGGCAACGCTACCTACACGACGAGCGCGCCGCCAGAGTTCACTGGTGCTGCTGCTGCGAAGGTGGCTGGCGCCGGTATGGCCGTGCTTGCCGGTGCTGCTGGTCTTGCGGGTCTGTTGTAGACGCTCTCCTGTTTTATGACAATGGGTTACGAGAAGGGGAATGAGGCGGGAACGATTGGGACGTAATTTCTATTCCACTCCTACGTTTTCCGCTCCGCGGACGTAGCGTGTTCTTTTTTTTCTGAGTTTACTTTTGGTCTGGTTATCTGCTGCATAGCCTGCCTTAATTTGCTCTACTGCTAGGATACCAATATGCATTGCATCCTCCCACTGTTTGCGATTCCAGAATCAAAAGTGATGTGAAAAGGAGCACATATGACTCCGGCTGATCGTGAAATTGCAAGTCCCCCATACGATACGTAAGGCTGTTCCTGAGCTGCTGATCGGTGCAAGATCTGCCCGACATTACGGACGGGAAGTTTGCCCTGCCCCAGCCACACCGGAAATGGCAACGGTGACACGCCTTTCGTATTCGGCAAGCCACATGCGGCCGTTATATTGCCAAGGCGATCTCGACTGCGCTGTCTTTGTTTGTGGAATAATTTTTGCTTTGCTAGCGGAACTTCCCACGGTTCGGAATTAGATGTGCGGAGAGGTATGCTTCGGAGGCCGTTAGGAAACGAGAAGGGGAATGACTATCCGGTCCTCGAGCGACCGCTCTTCGAGTGACCGCTCTTCATTGACATATAAAGAAAAAATGTGCGATTTCTTCAAATGCGGTACGGTCTCTCCTTTGACTCGCTTCACACACGCTCCCCTTGTACGCTCTTCACCAGAGTAAAAATCCCCGCACCCAGTCCTGCCCCGATCATCGGCCCGACCCAATAGATCCAATGATTCGTCTGGAACCCCGCAACCACAGCTGGCCCAACACTCCTAGCGGGATTCAAGCTGCCGCCTGTGGAATAAACACCCGCTAGCTCTGCCACGAACAATGCTGTGCCGATATACATTGGCTTTGAGGCGCCAGGCGGGAGCATGAGAATAGTGATGATTAACTGGGTGGTCAGGAAGGTTTCCAGAAGGAGTGCTTGGACGAGAGATACGGAGGTTCCCGGGGAGGTGGTGACTTTCAAGGTCCCGGGAAGCATGAGAGCTACAGTGAAGGAGGCGCATATGGAGGCTAGGATTTGGGCGAGGATGGAGTGGAGGGCGCGAGGCCAGCGGATGGAGCGGACTAGCCAGAGGGCTGTTGTTACCTGGACGTTAGTTAGTATGCGTACTCACGGGGAGATATAGTAGTGGGTGGATTTCGGTGAGATAATGCGAAAGCGGCGCCGTCGAAGTGGGGATATACATACTGCCGGGTTGAACATCCCACCACTAACGTCGGCAAAGATCGCCGCAGTGATGGCCAGAGCCGCTCCAAACGCAAAAGCAACGTATATCAGCTTCAGGACTTCGGGCGGCTCCGCCTGCTCGGAGAATATGAACGGGTTGATCGTAGCAGACTGCAGAGCGATCTGCGTTCCCGCGAAAGCAAGGAACAGGAACATGAAGGTCCCAATGAACTCGCCTAGAAATACCGCGAGCTCCTTCCTTAGCCTGTTGGGCTTTCGTTGGGCCCTGGCGTTGGTAGGTTTTGGTGGGGTTGGGGGCAGTGGCGGCGGCGGCGGCGGCCGTGGCATGGTCCAGAGCATTGCTTGCCGCTTCTGCATCATGACGAGCGCTGAAAGAAGGGGTCGAACGAAGGAAACGAAGGTCGGTGACTCCGGATCTGCGAGATGGAGCAAGAAAGTCTTTATTCGATGCGGGTGCAATACAAGAGGGGAACGCTGAGCGCGGACAACCTTTTACCTACCATCGACTATACGGCCAGTAGCCCTCCTTCAGGAGACCGAGGCGTAGGCTTGCGTAGATCATGTTCCTGCTCTTGGGTTGGGATCTTTCCCAAACTGTGCTTACCTCGTATAGACGTAGTATACAAAAATACCCCGGAGTGGCGAAGGATACCGACCCGAATGACGAACTGAAAGAGCGAGGTAGAGGTCGATATGGTCGGGGTGTAGCCTGCACAGAGCCTAGTTTGATGGGAGGACCCCAACAAGTCGCTCAGGAACGATTGCGGACAAATCTGTATCCGTTCCATCATCCCAAAGCTCGCCTCATTCTGATTTTTGGATAGGGCCGGTCACTACGCGTCCAGGTCGGGGTAGTCGGCCACAGTTGAGGAACACTAGCCTTGGCTTATATGTTCCCAGGACTACCAGGGAAGTAGGTGATATATATGTGAATGCGCTTTATGCGATCGAAGAACGGCGCTTCTGCAATCCGGCCACTGACAAGTGTTCCACTGGACTAGTGCGAAACGGAGCGCGTATTACGTGCTTCGTTAGCCAAAGTTCACAACCATACTACCGGTCTAAATATGGCTTATGATGATGCAATCGCTGTCGAACCATCATCAAGGTGGTTGTAAGGAACTCACTCTGGCCTCGGTATAGTGCATTCAGCGGGGTCGGGCCGCGTGTGATTGCGGGGGTGGATGCTGTCCCGCCACTCAGGGCATGATCTACCTCTAAACGGCTCCCCTGATCTGACACGACGTTGGTAGTAGTCCTGGCACAAATATAGGAATTTCCGCTTTTGTGGCGAACATGAACGACATCGCCAGTGCAAAGTGCATGTCGAACTTGAAGAATACCGCCTTGGATGGGGCAGGAAAATGAGGTTGCTAAGAGAGCTTACGAACGAGGCAAAGAGTCGGCTGAATTCGTGAGCTGCTTCTGTTTGTGAAATTACGCGACCGCAAAAGCCTTGGACTAGTTTGGAACAGACGGACCAAGAAGAATAGACGTTGTTACAGAATGGTTTTAGCAGTCCGGGAGGATCCTCGGTCCGTCCATATAGAAGAACGCATCCGGCCGGCGACGAGTGGTACGCGATGGCGAGGACGCAATCGGTAGTTAATATTCGGTTGGAACCTCGGAAGTATAAACGGGATGGCCATGTCATGTTAAGATGGGACGATGATGGAAGACGAAGATAAGCGGAGGTGTGGGGAAAGCGCTAATAATATTGGTCAATGCACCCGCCCACTTTTCTTTCCAACGTTGGTCAACCTAGGTAAACGGTCACTAAGTCACAGCTCCCGCGGTCCCGATGGCTTCCAGACTCCTACCTCCGCATTTAAAGCTGTATATCAAATAGGGATCTAGCATTCCTACTCATGAGCACGCCCACGACATGAATACCCCTCAACCTTCTCTCACAGCATTATTTCCTCTGGTGATCGCTAATACACCCTCAACACCAGAGATCGGTATGCTGCATCCCCTACCTTACGCTCAGGCTCTCTAAGGTTGGCCTCTCTTTCGATATCGCGGCTGGCTACCACTTTACCATGCACCAGCGAGGTTGATCAACGAAGATATACCTTGACAAGCCTCGTACAGCTTTCGCACTTCTGAGGGAAGACCGGAGACGGAACTGCTACAGCAGTCCTAACTGTGACTTTAGACGTAGTGAATAAAAATCACCTATACCCTTCAGCACTAATGGAGGGGCAACGCATTCTGAAGCTGTGCCCGGCGGCTTCAAGCTCTCGAAAGCCCAATGGGGCGGACATTGGCCGGAGGAGAGTCTTTGGCCGAGGAGACTGCATTGAAGTAACAATTGCGTCGCATCTCTTAACGAACTAACGCTGTCCAATTAAGATTGTCTGCTGACCTACCACTAACAAAGCTAGGAGACATTCCAGTGGACGTTGCACTTGGCTCACAGCTTCTAGGCCCTGGAATGTCGACGCGGTCCTGGATACGGGAACATGCATACCTACTGCGGGGTAAGCGAGGGGTAAGGTATGTAGAATAACAGCGGCTTTGTTCTCCCAGTTTCAGCTTCCAGCCCTACGCCCCCATCTCCGTACATTACCCATTATCTTCAAAGAAACATCAACATCCAACAGGAGCCGAGATGAAACACGCAATCCGCATACCCTTTGAAAGCCCCTACGAGCCATCGTCGATCCCAAGTACTATCCCCGAACCGTTCTTGATGTCCTCGTATCGTACTAGTGGCTTGCACAGCCCGAACGCCCTTGGAGAGCCGAGCACCTAACTTCCGTTTTGAAGCTTAACGAGGTGGCCTTCTCATGTGTAGTGGACAAAGGAAACGAATACGTGGACCTGTCCCCGCAGTCGTCCAACGCCACGGATGGAAAGCAATGACCAAGACGCGCAGTCTCAAAGACAAGCCCTTGCTCTTGCTCTTATAGAAAGCGTAGCATCCAGAAACTGCCTCAATCTCTCTCATCACCGCTCAAACAGGACCCAGAAACTCACTCCATCAGGACGCTTCTCAAAGCTTAATCCAACTGCCCACCACCAGCACCCCACCAATCACCATGCACAGCCTCAGCCCCCTTCTCTTCGCCGCCCTCACAGCAGCCAAAGTCTACACCATCGACGTCGGCGAATCCGGCCTGCACCTCTCTCCGCAAACCATCTCCCCGGCCATCGGCGACACCGTAATCTTCCACCTCTACCCGCGCCACAACGTTGTCCAGACCTCCTTCTCCAGCCCCTGTGTCCCCTCCACCGGCAATGGCTTCTTCTCCGGCCCATTCGACAACACGGACAACGGGGAGAAGAAGTTCGTCGTGAATGTGACAACTACGAGTCCGGTGTGGTACTACTGCGCGGTGCCGACGCATTGCCAGAAGGGGATGGTTGGGGGGTGGAATGTGCCGTGAGTGAAATCAAATTTACTTGAGTTCAAGGATGAGATGGGGAGATTGGAAGGGACTGCTAGCTGACAAGTAATCAGGGAAGAAGGCAACACGATCGAAGCCTTCGCTTCCGCCGCGGAGGGCGTGGACACCTCCGAAGCGCCATCTTCTATGCGCGGCGGTCAGCTGCTTGATGATGAGCAGATTATGTCGCTTACGGCTACTGGGTCTTCCTCGCCGTCTACTACTGCGTCCGGAAGGTAACATTTACCCCGTTTTCGCGTGTTCTGTTTAAGCTTACTGACGATTTGAAGTGGTGGTAGCACTACTTCCGGCACCGAAGCTAGTACCACGGGCACGGGCTCGGAGACTGCGGCTACGGCTAGCTCGACGGGCGCTGCTGCTGACGTCGTTGGTGCGGGGCAGGTTAACGGGGTTTTAGCGGTGGTTTTGGGGCTTGCGGCTTGGGTGTTGTAGAGGTAAAGAGTGAGAGCGCTAAGGGGAGGATATGCGGAGATTGTAAGAGAAGGGATGAGTTCTCAGGTGGTGCTGTGTATTAGGGGGGCCGTGGTGCTTACTGTGTATGGCGCGTGTTTTGGAATCTGAATAATCTCTATGAATGGGGAAATTGTAGTATATGCTGGATAGTTGTGATGTGAGAATGAATGGCGCTTATGCACGATACCTTCCTTCAAAGCACAGTTGAGCGAAGGTCTTCGGCATAGAAACGAGACTTTATGCATCACGAAGTCACGGTAAATTCACAGAGGGAGGTGTTATTGAGCCTGAAGTCATAATCGCATTACCGATATCTAAGTATCGTACAAGTCAAATACTGATACACTCCGATCCATGGATGTCGAACCCATTACTTCCTTCCTATGCCCTTATTGCTCTCCTCCGACTGTAAATGCATTGTCTACTGAATAGTAATCCTCCTGACTTCCGGAGCCTTGGCTTTGGGCACGGTGATGCTGAGCAGGCCGTCCCTCAGACTGGCCCTCACATTGGCGGCATTGACCCTCTCAGTGAAGCGGAAGGTTCGCTCAAAGGATCCATGGAATTGCTCGGACAACTGCTCCTGTTGCTGTGTTGGAGCTTCGGGCTGAGACTGCTGCTGGGGGGCGGTTTCACTGTTGGTGGTAGGCTTGTCCACGGCTTTCTCCTTGCCCTTGGATTCCTTGGGCTGGGGTGGGGTGGATACGCCGGAGAGTGTGGACGAGGTTTCGGCGCCGAGGTCCTCGTAGTCATCTTCTACGGTCGCTTGGTACGACTTGTGGGATTCGGTGTCGGAGTGCGTCGGAGTGGCGGCGCCGGAGCCTGTGGCTTCCGGCTCTGGCTCGTTGAGCGTCGCGCCATCCATGTTGCCATCCTGAGGTGCGGCCTCGGTCGGTTGTGGCTGATGCTCGACCTTCTTCTCGGTGTTGCCGGCGACCCTCAAGGTGTTCTCATCAGTGACCTCGATCTCGATATTCTCCTGCTCGAAGCCGGGGACTTCAGCATCAATCTGGTATCCTTCTTCGTTCTCGCGGACGTCGAATCGGGCGCGGAAGGCGCGCTTGCGCTGCTGCCGCTGGCGGTGGGCTTCGCGGCGTGCTTCGCGGTCCAGTTCGCTCAGCAGCTCATCGACCTGGCTGAGGAAGGGGACGAAAGATGGGAAGGATGGGCGCGAGATGCGGCGGTAGGAGGGTTGGGCTGGTGCGCATCCCCAAGGGCTGCATTGCGCCGTGTAGGCGGGTGCGAAGCGGGGAGTGAGGAAGAAGGCCATTGTTGGTGGACTGTTTGGTGGTGTGGGTGCGAGATGAATAGATGGAATTGTTGTAGACTTGTTAAGGCGGATGAGGCTCAAGAGTAGTCGGCGATCGCAGTGGAGATGTGAACTGTAGATCTGAGAGAGTGATGATGGGAGATCTATGAGATCTCTTTGTGGCTTTTATAGACATGTTGAGGCTGGAGGCAGCGAGGCTTGCGTGCGCGGGGCTGAGAAATTGACAGATTCGTAAGGAGGATAGAGCGTGCTGGAAGCGGAGAGAGGGTTCGTCGAAGATTGGTGATAGTTCGCGAAGTGTGAGGAAGAGACCCGATGCTTCGCGCGATTGCGAGAATGTTCCGCGGGTTGTGGCTGATGCATTAGCTAAGTGTGGCGCTCGGAGCCCCGATCTTCCGTGCTTTGTCATCCCGCCGATCACATTTCACGCGTCGCTCTCGACATCTCGAGCAACCTCGCCAGCCCGAAGTCCTCGCCCATTCCGCCTCAAGCGCTCCTAGTACGAATGACGAGCTGGCGGCCGTGAGGTTGCGAAGGGGACGATGGCCAATCATTCGATCTCCGCCAATCGGGAAGGAAGCTAAAATCGATGAACATACGCATCTATCCTCGACCGGCCGCTATCTGGAGCTACAATGACCGAGGGCCGCAGTTAATAGGAGTGTTTGTTGAGGTTGAGTGCGCATCGGCAGGCTCTGTGCGATAGGCTTCTCAATTCGTTGCAATACGTACAGGATCCATTCTCGTCGATAACCCCTGATCCATAACCGACCTCTTCTCTCTGCCATCTACTCACCGTCCTAAACAGCTCCATGACCGAACGCCGTAACACCATCTCCTTCTTTGCTTTAATTCCTTTCGAGGTTGCTGAAATCGCTCGCCTTCTCTGCCAGCTTATCTGTAATGGGGCGCACGATGTATGAAAACTTGCACGGTGGGTGGTCCGTGTGATAGTTCGGCGAACCGATGTACCGCAGTTCTCGGCAAATCTCCTCTATGCTCACAGCCGGAATTAAGTCGGATGTGTGCGCCAGAGCCAGAATGCCAAACCTATCCATTTCCTGCGTCAGCCAACCGAGCTCGGATCCACATCTCTGAGCCTGGTTGGGACGTAGAGGGCATTGGTGATTCGTCTGGAATTGCAGCAAGAGTTCATGGAGTTCGTTGATCGTCTCGGTTAAGGCGTCGTTCATCTCCTTGATGCGAGGCGCAATTGGCAGCTTCTCGGGTTCATCTATCCATCCCTTGCAGCTCCGCAACATGGTTTGGCTGGTCTTCCAGACATTGAAGGGATCGCGGAAGCCGTAGGCCACGCACATCCATAGCATCAAGTCCGGACAGTACTCCTTTAGAACTGGTTTGCCGCTTCTGTCAAGGGATACCATCCATTGATCGCCCCATGTCTTCACCGGCTCTGCCGCGGCAAAGTGGTAGTAGTCAACCACCACTGCAATCTTGGCCAGCAAGTCCAAATCCACCTCCTCATACGAAAGCTTGGTGTTGACGTCGCCGCCCGCATGAATTATATCCATGACGATACGGAAGGCCTTTTCGTCGAAACCCTCCGCTCGCAGCTCGTAGATACCATCTTCGTTGGGTACCGACTCGGAATACTAACTACCCTCTTTGAACATTATTTCGAAGTACGTTCCGGTCTGGAGCTGCTTCCTGGACACTAGGAAGCTGCTTCTCTTCTTCTTGTCGGCTTCTGTTGGTTGAGGGGAACCGCTTCTGGAAGAGCCATTCTGCCTGGGGTGTTCTACGAAAGCGGTGTCTTCGGGCAGGAGCCAGATAACGGTATCCCCTTGCGGGTCGACCACGTGGTCTTATTTTGCCATACTGCGCACTGGACTTGAGGGCGAGATGCGAAGAAAGAGGATGAGGACGACGCGACCTATATACTGCTGAGTTTGCTGGCATATGGTCTCAGTGGACTCGTGGATGCAGGCAATCAATTGCGGCTTGCCTTTAGCCATGGTCAGTCCGTGCTTGCTAGACATAGGCGCGACCCTTTTTACAGCCTATGTTGCGGCGTAGAGAAGGGAGGATACTAGATGCTGTCTCATTCTATGTTCGCTAACCATCGTAGATTGTTCAACGGCATGCTTGGAGTATTTCCCGCTCAGCCGAAACACCGGGGTGCAGCTAGATCGTGTCATACCCATGCGCGGGTATGTCCAGCTTTCCGATCCACATTCCTGTGATAGCCGGCACGCCGTAACTCCTCGCTTCAAGTCTTCCGTCATATGCCCTCAGACCAAATACCTTGTGGACGCGCAGTGCCGCAGCTAATCCCCCTTTGGTTGACCTTCCCTCAGCTCACTTAACGTGAGCCCCTTTACATTGCTCATGATGCCCTGGATCAGGGTTTTGAGCTTAGTGTTGAGATTACACTCATGGGGTTCATGAACACAGTCAGTATAGTCGTAGTAGCCATAGCTCCCGTTGTTGCTGTGGTACCATTGCGGATTGCGTGCGCTGCTTGCCATCTCCGCTACCACCTGGAGACTCATGCCGGCGAAAGGACTTCCAGGCCGCGGCGGTAGAAACTCCCAACGGGCTAGCTCTTTCGTCAAGGCGCCAAAAAGAAACGAGCCGCATTGGAAGGAGTAAGAGGTGTCTTGTGGGCATTTGTACGTGGCGCTGCGAAAGACTTCCACCAAGTCGTGCAATTTCGAAATGATGCTGTCTATCTCTTCGCACCGTTTCTGGGAGATCCTACCTGAATTTTGTCAGCAACTTGCCATGGCTCTCGCAAGAAGGAAGAACTCACGGGCAATGCCCGGATGAAGAGGCAGATCCAAGGTCTGCATCGACTCCGTGCTCTCTTTGAGCGCCACAAGCGTAGTTTGCGTAAATACGTCCGCTAAGTTGAATACCTGCGAGATCCACATCCAGAGCATTAAATCGCGGCAGTACGTGGACGGAACCGGAGCCTTGCCTCTCAGGTCGTCGAGCCACATATTGGTAAAGAGCTCAATCGCTTCTTCGGGCTCATAGTAATCCACCAGGACCGCGATCTTGGCGAGCATCTCGAGGCTGACAGTCTGAGGCACCCGACGAGTTCTCAGGTGGAAGATGCTCAGGAGAATCAGAAAGGCTTCTTCGTCCCAGTCCTCCGTCCACATGTGGAACATTCCATCCGCGGGATCGCGATTTGCCTCGCACCAGTCTCCGGCCATGTTGCGTCTGAACCATGGCGATGCCAGAGTCAGGTGGCGAGAGGACACCAGGTAATGTATCTCCTCTTCCTCCGTTGGTTCTTCGAATTGGGAACCGCTCTCGCTTTTCTCTCCGCCGTCATTGATATACATCTCGTTAGGACCACTCTCCGGTGGGTGGGCATTCTGAGAGCTGGGTTCGCCACCGAACGAGCTGTGATGGGATGCGGCCGCTGGTTCTTCGGTAACAGGAGGTTTTCCATCATCATTCCAGCTGAATCTTCTTCTTGCCTTCCTCTTACTTGCCTTTAAATTAATCTTTCTTGAGGACGCTGGAGAAGCCGACTTGCCATCAGCGCTGACGCCAGGCTGCGCACCTATCTGATCGGGAACCGGCCCCGGCGGCTCCGGAGCTTTGATGCTCTCGTCCCATACTGCGAAGTATTTAGATGGATTCTTCAAGATGATTATGGTATCTGGATTTGGATCAATCTCGTGGACGACCAGAGGCATGATGAATGGTGCGTAAGGCGACAGTACGGAGCGGGGAAGTAAGGAATTATGAAACTCGGCGGGCTGACTGCTTTGACGGGGCCTTATTCGCTGGCTTGCGTTGCTTATGCATGCATTGCAGGGTTGCGGCACGGCGCCCTATTACGCGGGGCATCGGCCAAAGAGCCGTGATCCCAATTCTGGATCAACCATTAAGGCCTTGCCGTCGTCCTTTTCTGGGCCCAGTGTACAGCGCTCGCTACCGTTACATAAGAGAAGCACAGCCCTTGAATTTCCATCTTCTGCTCAGGAACCTCAGGATAGCAGGAAATAACTATCCAGACTAAGTCCTATCACCAGGTCAACCACCGTAACAAAGTTCTTCGACTTGTTAAAGCCGCACCTATGCTTCCTGCTTTAAACTCCATAACCTTGGATCCAACTTTATTAATGCTCATACCAATGGATGAGCTAGCCCTTGTAAGTTCCTAAAAGCCAGCCAACCTCGTCTGCTTGCTAAGAACCCCGAAAAGGATGGATGCGCATTGGAACAATGGCTCTATCGACTTAACCTCGGAATCACTTCCACGGCTAGGACAATCTTCAGCGGTACATGACGCTGCACTGGTCGTTCTGCCACCAAGGCCTTGTTGATGGGTTTAGATCTCGAGATTGACAACATGGAGCAGAGAACGTTGTGATTGTCGAATACTTATGCGAAAGCATGCGTCTGTTCGAAAAGATTACCTAGGCACCCTATCACATGAGGTCGGGCTCTATTCACCATCACGTGATATTATGCGATCTCAGGCGCCGAACATCGAAACGCATCTGAGCACCAAGGAACTCGGACTAGGAGACGTAGCGCATGCTCATGGGAGCGCTCCCCTGTCTTGGAAGGACGGTCCGTTTATATGGCGTGGGGACGGAGACACAACCAGGAGCGGGTTAGGTGGGTCGTACTGTAAGCGCCGCCACGCCTCAACCGGCAAGCTCCTCGCCGCTAATCGGCCACAGAACCCCAGCACAAAATCCCCCCAAAATTACTTTACTGATAAAGCGCAGGTCTTTTCGCCGCCTCTCGCGATCAGGCGACATCTCTCCCTACTCGTTCGTGTCGACTATTCTTAAGCTTACGCGCCACAGGTTCTTTGGGCGGAAGCACTTCCTGGATCCCGCCATATTGGCCACTTATAGGGACCGGAGTATTGTTGGACCCCAAATCTGCATCCAAGATGGCTCGCGGTGGGACAACCAGCGCACAGCCCCACAACATAATATACAGGCCGCGGCTTAATCTACAACCCTGCGTGTCCAGTCCATTCGCCCTCTGACTAACCATAATTACCGGTCTTCCTATCCGCAGTGGCACGAATCAAAGGCCGCAAAAAAGGTTTCTGTCTCATCGCGCTGTCTTCATGGGCACCTGGAAACGTCCCATGGTCAGCCATCTCAGCTACCGTTGCATAAAGCAGGCCGAGCTTTAGAGCGAGGCTAACTCGTTCTGCAGTGTGCCTGGCTAAGAACTCCTGGGCACTTTTTCTCTCGAGACCAGAGGATTTTGTACATAAGGATGGCGGTGCGTACGATCGCTAGCGTACCTAGGTAGTGCTCCTTCGTTCTGAGTCGACGAGCTCGCTTGGTCGCGACGATGTTGGTTTTGCGTGTGGCTGTTGGGCTTGCGCTTGCATGCTTGAGCGGTGCGCAGGGTCTGTCGAGTAGGTTCTCGCGATTCTTCGGGGTTGACAGGGGTGATGAGAGATGGCATGGGTTAACGAGTGTAGATTTCACGAATTCGACGGTTTCGAGTAGTGCGTCCTCCACTACGGCGTTCAGTAGTGGTACCCCATCATTTTCGAGCTCTCTAATGCTTAATGGTACCTCTACCGGTAGGTTTTCGAGTACCGTCCAAGTCTCACGGCGGTGTCTAGAGACTCCAGATGCGGCGGGACTTCCGCTGACTTGTAAGAAGTAGTAAAAAATGACACCGCATCATTCTGCAATGCGCAGAAAATTTCCTGGTCACTTGTGTCCGTGGACTACTCATCAAGTCATCCTTTCATCAGCACGTATACGGAGACGTCCAACTACACGAAGACGCTCTGGGCTTCGACAAACTACAACTGCACACGAATGTGCGGGACGATCTGCTATGCTGGTCCGACCACGGTTACAAGCTCTACGACGTCCATTTACTCCTTGTATACGGGAACGTACACAGCAGGGCTCAAGTATCCTACTCCTTCGCCGAATTGCAGCATCGGCTTCAGCGACTGTTTGAGTCTGAGGACTAGCTATACGTCCGCATTTAGTTCGTACTGGTATTCTATACCCGCCTCGCTGCGAGAACTTACTACTATGCCCGTTAACCCGTCGTGCTCGGCATGTGTATCTACTGGATGCACGTTTGCGCATGCGGGGATGAGCTTGTACTATTGGCCCTCCACGGCAAATGTTAGTCGCGATTACTGCGCGTGGGATCCAATCGGCGGTCCAGTGACGACGGATCTTTTTAACTTAAATACGAGTGAGTATTTATCATGTTCCTCATGACTTTTGTTTGACAAGCTCCATAGCATATACGCCGGTCACGACAGGGCCATATGCAGTCGTAGATGGCATCACCCTGTTCTCGGGGAATGTCTATCTATCTCTAATGGAACCCTTCGTGACAGACAACTGCGGACACCAGATCACGAGACGAAACCCCGGCCCCAACATTCTGACGATCGCTTCCTCGGATCTATATAGTATCCGGAAATACCCGCACAATGTCATTCCATGGTCCGTCAACTACGATGACTTCAACGATCCTGTGCCTTGGAGGTAAGTGTGTCGGCCCCTTCTTTCGAGAGAGTTCGGCATGAAACTGACCGAATACTAGTGCGTACGTTGGCGACCGGTATTGCGCGAATAATCGACCACTGTGCTCCGTCGTCTTCCCCCATGATTACCATCCTGTCATGCGCATGCCACCTCAGATTACCGATCTTGATCCCAACTGGAAAACGTGCGTTTGGACTAGCTATGGCATCTTTGACCCGCCGATCGCGCTGCATAGCGTTGGGAATATATTCCAAAGCTCGAGTGCTGCGCCTCCTAAGCCTACGCCGACAGACCCAGAGCCGGTTGTTTCGCCTACACCTGCGAAGCCGGGGCAATCGGGAGGCGATGGAATCCCAGTAGTCACGCCGCCGCCAACTTCGCCTACGGACCCAAATGGCCCTCAAGATCCGCAAGACCCTCCTAATAACAACAACCCTCAGGATCCTCCTGTGAACAACAACCCCAATCCTACTCCTGGACAGAATCCTACACCAAACAATCCTGGCCCTACTAATCCAGCGAACAATCCAGGAAACCCATCGCCACCCGTCATCACAGTCGGACCTACCGTTATTCCCGTAGACCCAACAGGCGGAGTTATCATCAACCCAGGAACCACACTGACCCGCGGTGGCGCTCCTATAGTTATTTCTTCTACCACGTTCAGCATCGGCGATGCGGGCCTTACTATCATATCGCCCAGCACAAGCACCAAGATCCCCTTCGGCAATGGCCCCGTCACCGTACCCCTCGGACCCGGCAATGCCCCCGTAACACTGGATCCTGCTGGCAGTCTGGTACTTGGAGGAACAACGCTTCGCCCTGGTGCGCCAGCAGTCACCGTGGACGGGACGAGAATGAGTGTTGGCAGCTCAGGCGTCGTCCTCGTCGGTCCGTCTGGAGCTACATCAACTATCCCCATCCCAGCGGGTGACCCTTCTGCGCCACAGATCATCACCATCGGCTCGTCGACCTTCACTCTCGCTAACGGTAATGTGATGCTAGCCCCTGGAATAACGATTGGCTTTGGCGATCCCGCTGTTACCATGTCGGGCACGACGTTTAGTATTGGACCATCCGGTCTCGTCGTGGGCTTTCTCGGGAGCAGCTCGACGGTGCCGATTCCAATGGCGACGCAGGTTGTTACTGTTGGATCGCAGACCTACACCATGTACAACGGTGAACTAGTCCTCGCGCCTGGGACTACAATCGGTTTTGGAGATCCTCCGGTCACCGTATCCGGAACTACTTATTCAATTGGTCCGTCGGGCCTTGTCGTCATCGGCCCATCTGGTACTTCCACCATACCAGTCCTGCTGTCGATGCAAGTCATCACTGTTGGGGGTCACACGTATACAATGTATGATGGCGAATTAGTGCTTGGACCGGGAACGACGCTCGGGCCGGGCGATCCAGCTGTTACTGTCGATGGGACTACGTTCAGTGTAGGACCTACGGGAGTTGTAGTGTTGAGTAGTGGTGGTGGCACGACAATGCCTGTTACAGCCACCGGCACGGGCGATGGGAGCTTGAATGTGAGCCCAACGAGCCCGTATGGGGCCGCAGTCACCGGTACAGGTGCCAAGTCGAAGTGGGAGTGGTGGTGGGGTGGGATGGGTTTTGTGGTTGGGGTGCTGGAAGTAGTGTTGTGAGGATGATTAGCATTTGCATTGCATAGCACGGTGTTATGAATTGAGTATTTTTGTTCTCAACTCGTATTCATTCCCAACTCTAGCTAAACTAGGAGATCACGGACGGTTTACGGAGGAAAAGGATTGTTGAACGGGGGTAAGCAAGTAACATTTCTTACTCGCGCGAGACCATCCTCTCTGCTCCATTATGCAATGTGCAGCGCACTCTATCGAACAACGTAGATTGCGGCACACATATATGTATGTCTTACTCATAAGGCATGGTAATCGATCTGAAGGCCGTTAGAAATAGAGGTAACTAGGCTATGTTTGGGAGTTAAGTCGTGCTCGGTGAGCTTGACATACCTGCCTGTGCCTCCTAGGGATTTCAAACCCTCAGCCTGCTCAATCTGAAGATAGTCTTTCGAACCTTAGAGGCGGGAAACCGTTTTCCATCACCCATTCTAAGCCCGTTATCTCACACTGTTCTCCCCTAACGAAGGACAAAAGGAATTGCTGATATGAGCCATAGTCAACGAGGCACCGGAGCTCTTTTTCGTCTCTTGATTCCGGCAAAAAGCCGAAGGTGTCATAATGGTAGTGTTGCAGCCTATGACGCTGGCTCTCTCGGTCGTTCAGGCGCATTTCCAGTCGCCCATTCTCATTTCCTACTCTGGAAACGTTGATCTTAACTCGGATGTCGCTGTTCATGAAAACACCTTCCACCTCGCGCAGGTCGGGAGACTTCGTATTTGGGACGCGGTTGCTCTCGTACTCTGTCTTCATCTCGTCGAACCTGAGCAAATGCTCGCCTGAAATACTCGCTGCTATGCTGCGAAAGTCCAGCTCCGGTTCCATTTTGAAGAGAGCCTGTACGAGAGCTTGACCTACTAGGTCTGAACAGTCACCCAGGCTTTGGGCGTTAGTTAGGACTACGATAGCCGAGTCCGTTTCCGGGAACACATATATCGAGTTCAGGTATCCTGTAACTTGACCACCATGATATAACAACAATCGCGGTTGGGACTGTGCTCCAATGATGTGACATTTTTGTGGACCGTTGATAGAAAGCCAACCTAGGTGGCAAGACGGAATCTGATGTCGCGCCCATCCAAAGCCATACGTATTCTCATGCACAGTGTCATCGGTGATTGGGAATCTATGGCTTGTGATGTGCAGGACCTGACGGAGGGGGTTCTCTTGCTTCCTGACAGCCTCTCCAGGAGTTGACATTTTAAGATCCATCTGTGGCTCGCTTGAAGTAAGGTCGGTCGTCCGAGCTGGCCAGCCGTCCTGTGTTCGTTTCGAATCGGTATATCCGTTGTTTACGCCACGGAGATCTCCGTGGTCACCATCCTTGCCGTCATTTCCCAAAGCAGACCGCCCGGCCACACGACTGGTTGTGGTCTTCGATTCGTCGTGTTGATTCTCTGCTTTCAGCCGCTCAAGTATTGCTTTCGACCACGTGAGCATGTCTGGCACGGTTGACCATATTGCCATTGCTGCTCCCGTGATAGTCTTACTAGAGATATCTGGCACTGGTAGGCGGGCAGGCTGTCGAGAGCTGAGCACGGTGTGTGGTTCCGCAAAGTTTCGGTCGACGAGGTCCGCGCGGCTGGTCGTGGAACGCGACATGCTCAACTGGTCGAAAATTCGTTTCTGAACAAATCCACCCCAGCCGTCTGACGCATCGTTTCCACCTACAGCCTCTATGATGCGTCCTGCAAGGGCATATGGCCAGTTTGAATAGTGGAGTTTCGCTCTGAAATCCGGGAAGACAGGCATGTGCGATGTAACGTGTAGTAGATCCCCCGGATCTAGAATGCTTTCTCCGTCTGCGCCATACCATGATATGTCGATCTGAGGAAACCCGCTCGAATGAGACAGTGCATCTGCGAGGCATGCACGCTGCGCGATGACCGGATCGTTCTTTTGATGAAAGGGTATGTAAGTAGCCATCGGCTCTGCCCAGTCCAGTTTTCCCTCCTCCACCAGTATACCGCATGATGCAGATACAAAGGCTTTTGTTAGAGATCCAATCATGTAGCATGTGTCCTTGTCGACTTGCACTTTTCTTGTGACATCTGAAAGGCCCTGGAAGTGCTCGAAGATTGTTTGTCCCTGATGCAGGACACCTATTCCGACTGACGGGCAGCCGGTCAATTCCATTATATGCCCAATGGTGTCGATCTGGCCTTGGAGCCTGCGATGCAGTGAGTACATCATGAACATTATAGCTATGGCCCGTAATACCTTTCACGCGCTGCTCGGCCTTCCATCACGGCTCTAAGATCGACAAATGCTTCACGAGATGGTGGGGATCAAAATTGTACGAAGGGGGCGAGTGCTCGTGTGCGCAGGGTGAGCACTAGCGTGGGGATCTCCGGAAACCTTGCGTAAGCGAGCTGGGAGGGGTGCATGGCGGTCTGTGCACCCTGCAGGAGGCGCATCATATGGAGGACACACGGCTGACCGCCTTCGGCACGACCGCCCCAATCGAGTGCACAGGTGAACTTGATCAGGCGGGGTGTTACGACTCCTGGACATGGGGATCCATCGTTCCGCCTTCCCTCGTTAGGTTTATTTGCCTACGGAGAAGTGAAATCGTCGCGAAGTCTCGAAACATCTTCATTTGTTGGCAACCGCTGTTGATATGGCGCAAGAAGCACTGCCATTCATTGAAGGGCAGATATCATATCTGAATTCGGTCGAGCTTTATAAGACCGAGAAGCCGTTCATCTCCTCCGTTCCGTTCCTGGTCAGCGAGGGAAAGAATTCGAACATCGACGAAAGTAAACACAATGTCAAGATCTTCGACGTTCGTGGGCACGAAGACAGTTTCAGACTCGGGACCCATGGCTTCCAATACGTTACGCACGAGTTCGTTGCGAAACCCGAACGCAAAATTGATGGCCCCGGCCATCCGTACATCAACGAAGTAACGAATCTCCTAAAGAACATACTCCATCCGAAAGCTGTGGTGGTGTATGACTGTAACGTAAGTAGACATTACTGATTTGCGCATCATGTTTGATATAACATTGGTAGGTCCGTCGCATTGGAGATTTGGACTTCTTCCAGCCAGCAACCTCTGCCCACATAGGTACAACGATCTCATAGATTGAGCGACCCAGACTAATTTATATAGATCACACTCCGCGTAACGCCCTCTTCCGATTCCAGGAAGCGATGAAACTGTACGGGGAGGTAGAATTTGATCGATGGCAAGCATATACGTAGGACTGCCGAGCGCTCACAGACGCAAAGCCGTATTTCACTCTGTGTGTTTGCTAACATGATACAAGTGTCTGGTGCCCTTTGAGTCACCCTGTCATGGACTGGCCTTTGGCTGTCTGCGATTTTCGATCGGTTGACGCTGAGGAAGATCTCGAAATGGTCGATACTGTGTTGCCCCACAGAGTCAATGAGATATATCACCTGCGCCACAACAAAGCTCATCGCTGGTACTATCTAAGTGACCAGAAACCCAGCGAGGCACTGATAATGAAGATTCACGATTCAAAGGACACCGATTCACGTTGTAGGTCTATCTTGTCACGATATGTCTCGCAGCAAATACTAAAATTCCCAGTTTGTGCTCACGCTTCTTTTCGAGCGCCGACATTTGACGCTCGAATGCCGAGAGAGAGCATAGATGTACGGACATTCGTAATGTACTGATTCTAATATCGTTCATGAGAGAGAAAGATAGTTCGAGGATGGCAAGAGATATAGCAACAGTAAAGTCAATTCTAGTAGCGACAGTATCTCACATGCCATTGAATTCCAATTTGAACCTTCGTACTAGACGCTGTCGGGATGTTCCATCGTTCAAGATCCTTGGGTGGGTGAAAGATCACGTTGAAGATCGTGGTGCCATTCAACCCAAGGCTTGGCCCAAGGAGAGTCATCCTGAGGCTTCCAGTTTACCCAAGGACGTCCTCGCTCACCACCTTCCTTCATTTCAGCTTCAATCCACTTCTTCCACGGTCGTTCGCGGGTATCGTTTTCTTCTCCGACTATTGCGATTTCCACGGGTGATTTCTGCGATCGTAATTAGCCTATGGCTCAGAGTTGGCATATCTGCGGCTATTGCAGAGGAAAAGCAGCTTACCTGGCCTTCAGACATGTTCACTGGAACTGAGTTCTTTGGTCGCAGGCGGCAACTCTGTCTTGGGAAAAGAGTTTCAACTGCAAGAATGTGGATTGTATGTGATGACGGATTGTTTGACCCCAATCGGTGGGCAAGCGACCAACTAAGTAGGGCACGAAGGCGGGCTGATAGAGCGCTGCTTCCACGACCCGGTAGGTTAGCCTATAGGAGTTACCCGTAATCACTACTGTCTGTTGGGCGGCAACAACATGGCAGAACAGTATCAACTGACCAATTCCCATGACAACTAAATTTCGAGATCTGAATGCGGACGGGAACACACCAAGCGGGCTGCATAATGGTGTGGTACCGTGTAAGCGTATGAGACGGAGGAGGACGCACCTTCCTTCTCACGTGGTCCATTTCCGGCTAAACGTGGCGAACCATCCATGCAAGCGGACTCTAGTAAAGAAGAAAACGTACGCCGGGTAGGGCAGGTGTTCCTTGACCATCGCATCAGTACAAGCAAACTTTGGAATGGAGGAAGAATCAGCATCGATTGACTCACCAGTTCGTTTATACCTCGGAACCAGAACCAACAGGCGTACATCGCGAATGCAACCATGATGGTGTTTCCGCACATATCCTGGGCGCGATTGAGCAGACGCTCGGAATTCTGCGCCAACGTGTAGCTCATGACGCCTAGCCCACCACCCACGCCATACACTGTTGTAAGAAAGGCGTCAATGTCGAAGAGGGCTTGATGGTTTGCCGGGTAAACCGTCTTCCAGATAAGTGCGATAAGGAGAGCAAGTTGGAATATGGTGATTGTAGAGAGCATGTTGACCTAAAAGGTTCAGTGGCAGGACCATGGCCAGTCGAATCGGGCACGGGGTCGTACGAATCGTGAAGGTGTGCGATGATATGCTAGTAGTAGCGTAGCCCATTGCAAGTAGAACCCAAGTCGAACACCAAGCCCATATAAGTTCTCGTCTCCCGGAAGTCCTTCTCTAGTACCCATTGTTGATCGATTACTGAGAAAGTAGCAGCTCTAACGAAGGCAATAACACTCGGCAGTAGACTCCAAAGGAAGCAAGGAAGAGGTTGAATGAGAGGTTAGAAGCATGTGTGAAGGAGTTTGATGTATTCTGGGTCGAGAAACGATCATTTCGAATCTCTAATTACTAAGGTAGTTTTCGTTGGCTCAAGCTGTGACGCAGCTGGAGCCACACGTTACCCTGGGCGGTTTGTGTGCATAGGTGTAAGGTGGGACAGCCCCTCTCGGATATACCTATGGGCAGGCTGGCCCCCCTCTCCTCTTAGGATCGTGTGACTGTCTAACCAAAGCTGAATATAGCTTTTCGCCAGCCCCCTTTCTTTCTCTGTCTAATATTTCTACAATCGAGGACTCGCCCGATCCATCACACGGATAATGGCGGTGGTGGATGAATATGGGACTTCGGCGTTGTGGGCCCGTGCCGTTTCAGAATATAAGGAAAAGCTTTCGCAGGACGACCTACACGCAGTTCTAAGTGTGAGCAACTCGCAAGAACTGCTGCGGCGCCTTGAATCTTCTGAGATCCAGATCTCCAACCACGGCACCAGAATGGAAAAGATACGGAACGGCCTCGAGAAGTACAGTGTCTTTCTTTCGGTATTCGGCTCTGCACTGCCTGAGACCTCTGCCTTGTTCTGGGGCAGTCTGGACTTTTTACATCAAGTATATTGCACACTAATTGTGGTGAGTCTAGATACTGACAGATTTAGATGTCCTCTGGATCGCAGGTGCCTAGGCAGCTGAAAGAACTCGTCGCGAACCTGATCGAAGACCTCTGCAGCTCCGCGCCGCGTCTACGCACATACGAAAAGATCTTTCGCGATATGACAGAGGTCGATACAGCCCTCGCACAGCTCTATCACGGAGTTCTGAGCTTCTTCTACGAAGTCAATGTCTTCCTCAAACGATGCGCCTCCCGACCCAAAATCGCGCCGCTCCCTGAGCCCATCCGCGTTCGAGCAAAACTGAAGGAAATCGAAGACCTGAAGACCAATGTGGAGAGGGAAGCATGGGCTGCAAATGTAGATTTGCACTACAAATGGCACGAGGAGATAAAAGATATATTCAGTCGGGTATCTGTAAAACCCAAGGGCTCGCTCCCTTGCCGAATTGTGCCATATCCGGTCAACCCACGCTTCGTTGGACGTCAAGATATACTCAATCAGATGAGTATTGATCTCGCCATATCCAAGCCAGAGCAGAAGTCCATTGCAATTCATGGCATGGGTGGCGTGGGCAAAACTCAGATTGCTCTCAAGTACATCTACGACCACCTGGAGGACTATCCTGCGGTCTTTTGGATGAATGCAGACTCTCGTGCAAAACTCCAGTCATCGTTCGTCGATGCCGCCAGGAAATTACAACTGAAGGAAAGTGACTCGCAACATGACGCCGAGAGTGTTTCAAAGGTGCTTAAAGACTGGATGGAAGAAGCTAGGGACGAGTGGCTAGTTGTGTTCGACAACGCAGATGATCTGGAAATTCTGAGACCCTTCTGGCCGTCTGGAAACCGTGGAACCATTATCATCACCAGCCGGAATCACGCCGCTGCAGCACTCACAAAGAAGGGTGCCTTAGTCAAACCTCTTCCGGCAGACGACGGTGAAAGTCTGTTCATGTCGATTATCACTCGCTCAGGAAGCGAAGAGCCGGACGGTGACGCTGACATATGGGTCCGCAAAGTCATAGAAAAGCTTGGTAAGCCTGATCAGCAGTTAGTCTATGGGCGAAGCAGGGCGCTGATAAGCTTCAAGGATATTTGCCACTCGCCATTAACCAGGTCGCTCACTACATGCTGGAAAGCGAGTGTAGTGTGGATGACTTCTACGACATTTATAACGAATCTCTAAAGTCCCAGGAGACGTTCGGCCCACTAAAAGCCACTGTGGGCGACATGTTCTACGAGCACTCCCTGGCCACTGTGTGGAAGATCTCACTCAAGAAGCTTTCTGATAATGCTGCTTCTCTGTTGGCAATTCTATCGTGCCTGGACCCTGACGGAATTCCAGAGTCCCTGCTAAGAGAGGGCTCGAAAGGACATCCGGATCTTCTATACCTCAGCCGTACGGTGTCATTCATTGATGTTGTCAGTGAGCTTATGCGTAATGGTCTGATATCAAAGAACATCACGCAGGTCCAGACTGGAGGGGCCTCCTTGAATAGGCGAGGCACTCGCAGCTTAGCAGTGCACAGGCTTGTCCAAGAGACTGTCTTTCACCAACAAGACAAAGCAGCGCAGAACTCAACATTTTCGAGTGCGGTCAAACTGTGTCTGACTGTCTATCCGCATCCGACCAGGTCGAACTTTCGCTTGATGCACAGATGGCCCGAATGTGAGAAACTCCTCCCACACCTCCTTGCCCTGAACTCCCGATCTCTGGACTCTACGGACCTCGAGCTCGACGCTCGCCTTGCAGAACTATTTCTGTATGGTAGTTGGTATCTGTACGAAAGACGTCTCCCTGAGCTCTCTCTTCCTCTTCTCGAGACGGCCAAGAAGATCTGCGAGAACTCTTCAACCGGTATCGACTGGTTTCTGAAGGCAAGGACCCTGAGCTGCTTTGGGTGTGTGCTGTTTGAATGCTCGAAGTACCAGGACTCCGAAAAGTTTTTCCGGAAAGCCCTAGAAATACGTCTCAAAAATGTGGAAGACAGTGATATCCTGTTAGCACACGGCTACCAAGATGTCGCACTGCCAGTCACGGCCCAGGGTCGCTATGATGAGGCCATCGAACTTCAGAAAAGAGCTTTGGCCGTAGTTGAACTGAACGGTGACGACTTCACGCGGAGAGACATGACATTCCATATCCACCACAACATGGCACGTACGTACGAGGCAGCCGGTCAGCCGGAAATGGGGTTGACATTGCACTTCAATCAAGGCGACGAGTTTGGCGACGGACTTCGGACCGAGATGAGCGAATCTGGTGCAGTGAACCTCTACGCCATCGGTAACTGCTACCTCGCTCAGAATAACCCCATTGGCATAGAATATCACACCAGGGCACTCAAGATAAGAAAGCAGTTGGTTGGCGAACGAGGTTTCTATTACGGAGTTTCTTTGCACAAGATGGGATGCATCTTGTACGAAGGGGGGAACTTCGCTGAAGCTGGCGATGCCTTCGAACAGGCTCGAGACATCTTCAGCAACTCACTCGATGCTCAGCGTGAGCTTGCGCGTTCCACGTATTTTCTGTCCGTTGTCAACCGTGAGCTTGGCCATCTCGCAGAAGCCGATAAGCTCCTAGCAGAAGCGCAGATGCTTATGTGTCAAATCACGGGAAGCAAAGCTGAGGACGGGGATCTCAACGACAAGTTCTCCAAATTGGTTATATATATCCATAATTGAGGCCGGGAAAAAGCAGCTCGGAGTACCATGGAGGTAGTTCAGGACACGATCGTTTAAGCATTCCTCTTCGTGAAAACCTCCCCTTCTGCTACGTTCGGATCATGATGCCATCGCAGCCTAGTGACACTTCCACAATCGGCCGCCTCGAAGTGTATCCTATAAAATGCATGAGGCCGACAGTATTGTGCTCGTTTCACCATCTCATCGTATGTCAGGTTCCAAACGAAGACGTCGTGATGGTAGTGGCGCAAGACGTACTGCTCATCGGTCCGTTTCTGAAATCTTAGAAAAAGTTGACAGTCGACATCGATTCCGATCTCAATCGTCCAGTTCTGGATTGAGTTCTCATACATACCAACGTAATCGTGTAACGGCCTATGTGTTGTGCCTCTCTCTCGTTCCTCTTCAAGTCGAGCCGCGACTTTCTCCATCCTCTCAGCCCCGTTCATTGCAGCCTCCGAGGCTAGTGCAGCGTAGTCGTTCTGTGGCTTGCCAGCGAATATGCAGTCAACAAGCAATTGTGCGGTGAGGTCTGCTGCATCGCAGAGGCCAAGAGAGTTCTGCAAGACGATTACAGCTGTTTGTGTCTCTGGAAGCAGTATGACAGCCGCTGTAGTGCCTGGCATATTTCCTCCATGCCAGATTGCGAGTTTCCCCGGGAATTTACCACCAAACAGGGGCATAGATTTCACCATGCTAGAGTTCCAGCCAAAGTCGAGCTTTCCCGGGAGCTGAGTCCGGTTCCAACCGAGCGAGTGTGTCTGCTCAAACAAGCTCTCGGTGTTTCGAGCAATGCGGGGACAGCAGAGTTGAGCGGTCTGCTTGATCACCGAAGGACATGCAGTTGGCTCGTTCATGGTGCATGTGATGTCCCTCAGCGACGATGAGCATCCGTGACCAAACAAAACATCGCTCAACTTTTGACTGAGCGTCGCGAGTCCCCTTGATTTGGAGGTGCTCAGAGAGAGCCCACCAGGAACTAGAGGTCTAAGGGCAACCAGAAAAGCATGATACAGTCGCAAGAGATCGGAAACCGTTGTTCGGACGGATATCCCTGAGAACATCATCGTGCTATCTGATGCCTCTGAGAATGGAATTCTGAATGGTGTTCCATCTCTCAATATGTTGTACGGTATCGCCACATTCGTGTCGTCTGGTTGGCGTGTGTAGGTCCTGGACATGCCTAAAGGACGAAATATGCTTTGTTTGACGAAATCTCCGTAGGATTGCTTGGATACTGCTTCGATGAGAAGGCCCGGAATGTTGTATGCGTGGTTGTTGTAGAGGAAGCGCGTTCTCGGCGAAGCGACCACAGGCAAGTACTCAAATGTTCGCAGACTTTCCTCCTTCGGTAGGAGGATGGCATTGTTCGATTGTAGATAAAGCGCGTCTGCCCAAGTGGTGCCGGTCCTGTGGCTCAGAAAGTCTATAACGCTCAATTTGGATTTCTCTGGACATGTGGTCTTGTTGAAGGGCAGAATCTCGTCCACTGGCGTTTCCCATCGCAGGTCTCCGCGATCAACCAATATGCCCACTGCAGCAGCCGTGATCGCCTTTGTCAGCGATGCAACATGGAATATTGTATTTCCATTGACGGGTAGCTGTGAGTGAACATCTCGATAACCGAAGTAGTCTTCGTGGATGGTAATGCCATGATGAATCACGGCGACAGTGAGCCCTGGGGCGCCACTTATTTTCCGAATCCCATCAATAACACTCCGAGCTCTATGGATACTGTTGTGGATATGACGCAGGTCTGACGCCATTGAGCTTTTGAATATGAGCCCCGACGTAGCTGCAAGCCTGCGAGAAAGGTGTGCCGTGTGGTGGCCAGAGATCAGAAGTGAAATGTCGGGGACGGGAGCGCAAGGGGCGTAGCCGACTATATACGTAGGTAACGGCTGGGTGCGGGGCACATGCAGAAACGGGCCTGGCACAGCTGCCACCCGAAGAACGCCGTCGCTTCTCAGATGTGTACAGCAAGGAAAGGCCCGGTCGCACTGATGGGGTCGGGTCGGCGCTCTGACTGTATAGGTACTCCCCAAGCTGATCAAGGTCCTCCAGCTCTAGTATTTCCTCGCCCGCACCCTCTAGAGACGATGCCGCCTCTTCTTCCAACTGCTCTTCGATCTCAGTTTCCGGCGTAGCTTCTGCGATCACGATTTTCGAATCATCGCTTTCTGATTGTGTCACAGCCGCGATCGCTGATTCACGGGCACTTTCACGGGCTACTTCCTCGTCCTCCAACGTGTTATCGCTTGGACGCGACACGGTGGATTCGTCTTCCAATCGCTCGCTGGGAATATCGAGCTCCTGCGCCTCGATACAAGCCGACTTGATATAGTCCAGCCTGCCATTAGCCAGTACGTAATACATCGCGAGGGCTCCCATCACCGCATTGATCATTGCTACCTTCCACGAATAGGTAGACCGCACTGGGATCGCGACTAATACGTTGATGGTTGGCGATAATGGCTCGATCTATACACATTAGTACATACATATTCAACTACGACAGAGACTTACAGCTTGGGCCGTAATATTTCGCATGCTGCCGACGACCTCATAGCGGACGGGATGCTGTGCTGCACCTTCTGCCACCAATTCCTTCATCAAGAACGCCCCGAGAATAGCAGTGACGAGCAAGTAGTGTTTGCTACCGGAAAGCGTGGTGTTGCGAGATTCCGCTTTATTGTCCATGATGACGAGAGATTCGATAGAATTGAATGTGATACTGAACGAGACTGAACGAAAGTTACTTTATTTCCTGGCTGAGCTGCGAGCGCTTCGAGATAAGGATTCGAACGGCGCGTATTTTCCGGAGTAGGATGCGGCACAGCATCGCTCGAACAAACATGAAACTGAACACGTGCATTTCACCTCAGCGCTTAAGCAGGCCAACTGCATTTCAACTTCCCGGAACTGCTAAGTCACCACCAATTTTTGGCGCTATCCTCCACTCTGGTTTGGCTGCATTTAGGCGGCCATGCCCTAACTCGTCGATTCTTCACTCGCCTTCGATGCTCTTCCCTTCTTCAATCTTTGGCCTCGCCCCGCGCTCCGCCCAGGGTTTACGCCAGTGCTCGGGAGACTGGCTCAGTGATGTGTACTAACGGCTTGGTCCCTGTCCGGTAATTGCTGTTCACATGGGGTTGACAAGCGGCTGCTTCCCAGCCCTCGTCCATCTCGTCTTCTTCCGCAACCTCGCCTGAAGACCAAACATCGCCATAACCACCACTGCATTCACAATAAGCACGATCTGCAGCCACTTAACGGCGATCTGTACTTGCATTAGTCCGCAAATCTACCCTCAAAGCTACTGCAGGAGCACGTAGACACTCACAATCTCATTACAGGCTAGCGGAGCCGTCCAATCTTTGCTTCTGTCCGTACCCAGAGGCACCCACTTCTTCAAAAAGTTGCACGCCCCCATCTCCCGCGAGCAGAGGAGATTCGTAAACGTTCCCGCAGACTTCGTCGACGCTGTCGAGACCGTGCAGCCGTACTGATCGGGCCCCTTGTCTGTGAAGGAAGTAACGAGCGCGGCGAGCGCGGCGCCCACGGCTGCTGCTCCGGTGATGAAGACGGTGCCGGTATAGAAGCGGCGCACTGGCTGTTCAACGACGTCAGTCCTACTCTGTTAAACTCAAGCGTAACTCTGCAGCGCATACCAACTGGAAGTCCGAGTCCATATCCCGCTTCCGCAGCTTGTGCCACGCAATACCTGCCATCACGGCGGCCGTTAAGCAGAGGCATCCAGAGATAATAGTCGCGTTGGTGGACGGCTCAGTGTAGTCGACGATCATGTCATCGTGGTTCCACGAGTTCGTCCGCTGGTTGAAAGTCGTCGGCACCGCGATCCATCGCGGCATTAGCCAATCGCCGATGATCCAGTAGTGGGCTGTTATTACGATAGAAACGAGAGACAGGAGGAAAAAAAGAGTCGTCGGTATGAGCGAAAGATTGAGGACCCTTTCATACCCCATTTTCGCGGCGTGCGCTGCGGAATACGTACGATCAAACAGTTTTCAACGAGAGGTGTAAAAGAAAGAAGGCGGAAGAGCGAAGAAAAAGGAGACCTGAAAGGTCGAGTCGCGCTTCGTATACTCCGGTCTTAAGGCGACACTCTGCGCGTGTGTTCACTCTGCGATGCCCGATGCGGGGCGTAGCGTGCTGGAACGCTACGATTGGGGCGAATTTCCGCTAACGGTGCAATATTGGCGCCTGAGCAATAAATGGACTCCGATGCGATTGGCCACGGGGAAGGTGGTGTGAGGCTATGCATGGGTTTCATGCTCGATTGGGGTCCGGAGGATCGCTGATTAGCCCCGCCGGAAAGGCGCAGCAAATCCTCACGGGAACGGCTCGTAAAGATTATCTCCTTGCAGATATAAAGACTTGCATTCAGTCGAGATCAATGGCGCCAGCCCAGGTGTATCGTAAGCGCGACGGCAAATGGGGCAAATGGGCCTGGGTTCTGCAAAACCAGAAAAGATGAGCATACCCGCATACTCCTGCGAGGGCTATAGGTTGATAAGATCGTGCGATGAGAACTCCGGTCTCGATACAAAGGTATCGAAGGGATTGGGAGTAGCAGTCACGTGACCTCGTGTTTCACCTCGTTCACACTCGTATAGACCACGGGACCCTGGAAGGGTTTGGAGGTTTGGAGCAGCGTCCTTCCGGAGGATATGGTCAGATTTCTGCTAGAAGTAGGGCAAATAGCTTTCGAAGAGCGCGCCGCGGAAGACTTCACTTTACCTCGCGATCGCGATACATTATCTCGCACTCCGCACTTCGTGAGCGATCAGTAGAAGATAATAATGCCTACAAAATGATAGACATTGCGCTTCCACTAGCACATACGTCTCCTTAGACGTGGTGAACGCATTAGTCTTACCAATTAAGAGGTTAGGAAAAAGTTCGCTCGGCGTCCCAGGATCGCGCGCAAGAATACCCACATGAAGCTTAGGGAGGGCATTCGAGCTAGAATCTTTAAGGAAAAGTCGCGCTCGGCGTCGCAACTATGACCCGGCCTCGAGTTTGCCCCTCATCCACAATTCACTCCGTGTTCCGGACGACTCGAGACAATCGCGACTGCGGCGAGATCTGTATGTGACCACCGATTTGGATGCCCTCGTGCCTCCCAAAGTCCGCATATCGCCCACCCATACAAGTCTTGATCACACTCCACGACGAAGCTTCAATCTTGACGCCTCGCGACTGGTCGGGCTGAACTACTTACTCTAAAATCTTGGGATACCCTTCGCAAACGGTATCAGCACTGCATGCCGGTCTCTTATAGAGGCCTGTCTACACTTTCCACTTTTCAAAAGTAAACTTCACAGGTACTGCATAAACTCGAGTTCTCGCTGCCGTGTGTTGAGGAATCTGGGTATGACCAGGGGCATCAAAAGTTTTTGCGCTTCGGGGACTAGCTAGTAGGGGAAATGTTCTATTTCACTTACTATCTGATATTCACTTTGTGCGCCAGCTCGCGACTCTTTCTCTCATCGTTATAAGACCGCCGTACAGGACAGCACCCTCGACCCGCACAGTCCGCAGGCTCTCTCCAACCGCAACTCGTCAGCACAATCGTCCATTGGATCTTCAGTTTTCGACAGCGTCGTCAGAATCGAAAATAACTGAACGCACCTACACGGCTGTACCCAGAATGGCCCCGCTGAGTCCGGATTTGTTTCCATCATGCGTCGAGGCCGAGTGGCCGTCGCTCGAGAGCATGCCGACAGAAGTTATCTGGAACGTCATCGAAGAAGGGCAGTTCTCGGTTCACGATCTCTACAGTGTTTCCTTGCAGTGTCGAAAGCTGAGGTATGCTGCGGAGCGCTGTCTCTACTCATCCTTCGAATGCACCGCCAAAGACACTCGCGATGACGTCGTACTGCCGTTATTCTTGCGGACTATCACTACACGGCCTGAACTAGCTCAGAAAGTCGAACGGGTTCTACTTCGCTTGTCACCGCACTTGCGGCCGAGAGAGCGGAAGCCTTCGAATGCGCTTCCATATGTGATCAATCATGTTTATGGCGCGCTTCGGACTCCCCGGCCTGAATGTCATGTGCAACCAGCCAAGAAAGAAGTCGATAGGGACGGTCTCCTATCCGAGTTCCAAATCGCAGTTGACATAGGCAATGTCGACGCGGCTGCTGCCATGATTATGATGCATCTCCCAAACCTTAAGTCTCTCAAAATCGAGTTCCATGATCCCTTAGAGGCTTGGTTCACCCTGATGCAACACGTCAGCAAGCTTCTCACACACGGACAAGGCTGGCAATTTAAAACCACACCTTCGCTTACGAGCCTCACGCTTCACGCACCCCCCCATTTTGGCAACGTATACGATATCCATGGGATTGCCATTTTTGGTATTGAGACATTACGGAAAGTCGAATTGCAGAATATAAATTTCCATGGACCATGGGTTCCTCGCTGTTCTCCCGTCACTGACGTCACATTTCTCGACTTTCCCGTCTCAACGGGCCCCAGTTTAGCGACAATTCGCGTTGGAAGGGCTTCCTCAGCATCTTCTCCGAGCTGCAGCATCTCCGGATCGAGTGGAAAAAGCAATACGCTAGGTGGATTGAAAACGAGCCCCCGCCCGGGTGGATCAACATCGTACACGATGATCTGCCTCTCTTCTTCAATATCAAAGACCTTGCTGAGCAAGCCGACTTTCTCGAGACCCTGCACCTCCACACCAGGGGCCGTCCATTGGCCCTATGTGACCTCAGGAGGAAACGAGCGATCGCTCACCTAGATGCCCTCCGAGATTTTCCACAGCTGAGACGCTTCTCGGCTACGGAAATGGTGCTTTTTGACTGGAAAACCTTCTCTCGTCCGATGGGTGTGTTTGCCAACAGCGACCGGTTCGGCATGCTACATCTCCACCATCTGCACGGTCTTCTCCCCGACCCGTTGGAGGAGCTTACGGTGTATGCCACTAGACAGAGTGAACGCCCGTATGAGCATCTACGGAGCGCATGGGACGAGACGTGGCAGCTTTCTAACCGGCATGATCTGCTTCCAAACCTGCGCACGGTTCGCCTCAGGCGGTACTAAGAGCATATCGATGCGTGCGTTGGCCTGTGTAAACAAGAGAGTAGCAAGTACGGATGAAGATTCACGCCTATGGCGAAAGACGGGATCTGTTTCGTAAGCACAGCGCCATACACTGCTCGAGACAAGACATGCTTCCGGTGAGCTCTTCAAAAATGAACGCTATCCACTCACCCCTAACCTAGACGCCGTTGGTGCATGAGCTTCGGCATACTTGTACACTTTCCTAGCCATGTTTGCCCACTCTCTCTTCATCGGCGTTAGATTCTGCGGATTTCATCTCATATATCATCCGCTATTAGCTGCGCTTTGATGCTTACGCAACTATCCAGGATAAAGAATGAACTCCAACATCCAAGTTTGACTAATAAAGAAATCTCGCCCAACCGCGCGACTATTCGGCGATGTTGTTCTGTGTGATTCTGTTTCTCGTCTATCCAGCTCCACGTTACTAGAGCAAATAATCTGCATTCACCTTAAGAACTAGCGCCCACTCCATATAGAACTAAAATTCCCCCTTTCTCTCTCAGATCTCACGCTCTAAAATCTACCTCAACATCTCCACTTCCACAGCCGCTTAAGCCCCAGCATCCAACAAACCCAAACATGGCGCCATCCAAACGGCCTCCCTCCCGGTCGATAACGCGCCTTCCGGATTCTTCGCACGACAAATGGGCTCCGCTCTCCCCGCGCGACTCTTCTTTCCTCCGCGGCGGCATTCCCGATGAGACGCATGCGCCCACTAATTGGGCGACTCGCGATCATAAGCGCAAGAAGGCAGAGAAAGAGGCACGGCGGCTGCAACTAGAGATTGCGAGTGAGATCATTCAGAAGAAGCTGGATGGAGATGAGGTGGATCCAGAGCAGTATGAGGCCGCTCTGAAGGTGGGTAGAGCGGAGGAGGCCATTGCCAGAAAGGAGGAGGAGCAACGGTCGGCGACCCAGCCAGGCGCAAAAGAGGACCCCGAGGACGAGGCGAGAGTGCAGACTGTGATCACGAACGAGCCTGACTCTAGTAAACCGAGAAGCGCTCCATACAAATCAAGCGCGGCATCGTTCAAAATGGGCAAGATGCTAGAGAAGTTCGGCGGCCTGGAGATTCCAGACTCTGAAGACGAAGACGACGTCTCTGATGAAGACATGTTTGGCGCTATGAGGCTATCTGAGTCCCTCTGGCGTAACAACCCGCTGGGCGCGGTAAAAGGACGACAGAAGAACGCCGCAGCTCCACCGCTCACAGCGAGCAGTCTCTCGCTGAAAGACGCCCGCGAGAAGGTAATCCATAACGCTGCCCCCGCGAGCGACATATCCTCGGAGCTCACCGACATCACCGACGTTTCCGGCCTCAACCCCGACGGTACTCCCAAGAAAAAGGCAGCAATGCCAACGAAACCCCGACATCAGGACTCCACGCGCGGCCAGGCTGCAGCAGCGACTCGCGCCTCAAAAGCACCACGGACGTACGACGAGCGCCAGCAAGCTTGGATGGAGAAGCACTACGACCCAGAGAAGGCGTTCCCCGATCAGGCACGCGCATATCTCGCCAACGCGCTGAAGACGCTGGAGTACGAAGACAAGCCGAAAGATCTACCAGCCTGGATTAGCGGGTTGAAAAAGCCGCTTCCGCACGAGAAATTGACAACGGCGCAAAATCACGAAGTCCTCACGCGCTTCTACACTTCTGAGATCGACCGCCTGGTTACGCTGCGCTTGCAACTTGTCACTCCTCTGGCTTGCTCTTCCTCACCCAGCACGCCTCTATCCTCCTCAGCAGGAATAGGAAGCGGAGAATGGCACTACGCCCACTTCGGCGCTACTGTCAAGATCAGCAAGCGGGTTCGCGTCGACGGAAAGCTCAAGACTGCAAAGGTTTGTGCGCGCGGGGTGTGGAAGTACGTCATTGAAGGGAAGGCGGAGAAGCGTGTGTTTGATGAGTGGCCGAAGGATGTGTGGGGGGAGCCGCTGGGGTGGATGGTTAGGCGGAAGGAGCGGGAGAGTGAGGATGAGATTGATCGAGGGGATGATGATGATGATGAGGGAGTGGACCAGACGGTGGATAATGTGAGGGGTAAGGGCGCTGTGCGAGGGGGCATGGACGATGAATGGGTTGGAGAGGAGGGAGGGGACGCGGCGGAATCGGAGGATGATGGGGTTGAGGTACATGCCGTCAAAGGTGCGGGCAGGCGGGGAAGGCTAAGGAACTCGAAGCGGCGGCCTATGAGAATGGCGTAGACATAATTGAAGGCGGCGAAAACAAATGGGTAATACTAGATGTTCAAATCTCTCCGGAGAGCTTTCCCTTACTTACTGTTTCACCAACCTCTTATCCCAACTCCTATTATAAAGCCCAAACTCCACCTCCCCGTTCCCAGTATTCAACCCACCCACCCCACACTCTGCGGGCGTCATCTCCCTCAAACCATGCACCCCCCTCAGCCTCTCAAACACTCTCAACGCATTTCCCCTACCGATCCGCACCAAATCCTTCGCATTCAGCGTCTGCCCCACATGCTCGTCGAACCACACACACCCATTCGGAATACTCTCAAACGGATAATCGATACTAAACATGCACGCCTCCACCCCAATCTCCGCGATCGCACACAGCAGCGCGGGCGTGCTGAAATGGCCAGACGTGGTGATGAAGACCTGCGTGCCGAAGTAGTCGCGCACGAGGCGGTCCTTGCGCATGCGCATGTTTGGGAAGCGTGCGCGGTTTAGCTTGTGATCGATGCGGTAGAGGTCGTATGGGATATGCTCGCCCATATGGCCTACGACGAGTTTGAGGCGCGGGAAGCGGTCCAGCACGCCCGCGGTGATGATGCCGAGGAGGTGCATGTTCACGCGGTTTGCGTAGCCGAGGGCGGAGAAGGCGAGATGCTCGCGGCCCTTCCACATTTTCTCCGTGATCTCGGGCGTCGCAGAGCGCGGGTGGATGTACACTGGTGCATTGAGTTCCTCGGCCGTCTTCCAGAAGGTGTCGTAGGCCGGGTCGTCGTAGTAGAGCATGGTGTTTCCGTCGGAGCCGGCGGATTGGAAGTCGTTCAGGATGACGCCGACGAAGCCTTGCAGTTCGGTCCAGCAGCGTCGTAGCTCTTGACTCGCTTGCGAGGGGTCGTGCATGCTTAGGCTTACGAGGCCGGCGAAGCGTTTGGGGTTCTTCATGACTTCTTTGCTGAGGGCATCGTTGCCTACTCTTGCGAGCTTCTCAGCTGCTTCTCTGTCTGCGATACCTTGGGGACCAGCGGATACAAGCGATAGAACCATGAATTCGACGCCGTTCTCGTCCATCTGCTGGAGCCGTGTTCCGTGGACATCGAGGAGGTTCGCGCCCAGGTCGCCGCCTATGACGCCCTTTGGGGCCAGAGAGCCAGGTTGAAAGCCTCCGAGAGATCCTGCATCGGGAATATTCCAGGCTTCTTCGAGCGCGATTTTGTTCAGCATCTTGGACGTTCAGCTCGAACGGGCTTCGAAACTTTGAGATGGTGGAATGGGGCTCGAAGACTGGAGTGATGGTTTCAAACTCAGTCCCAAAAGATTCCAAAGAAGGGGATTAAGCATTTACAAACCAATGCGACTTGCTAGTAAGGAATCCGAGCAGATATAAGATCGAGAGCTACACGAACGGTGTGAAGTCAGCTCAAGGAACAAAAGAATAGAAGACCCCGCGCAGCGATCGGAGCCGTCGTCTCCACAGCCCCGGTATGTATTGAGGGGTATCGCCGCATGATGCACGGAATTGGCTAAGGATGATTCGTGCTGTTCGGCAGATGAGGTTCTGCGGGGAAACTTGGAGATCTAAGCTAAGCCAATTCTAGACAAGATCACGACCCCTCAAGGTTCATATTTTCCCTTAAATCGAACGCAAGGCCGGGGTGGTCTTATAAATGTGTTGTCCACGGTAGCTTTTAGAAAGAGATAGCAAAAGGGGTGCGGAAGTGTCGTGTTTTTGTAGAAAGTGGGGAGCGAAAACGTCTAGCGCGCAACCGCCACCTCGCCACCTCGCCACCTCGCCCTTTCGATCGCTTCTCCACGACTTCAGTTGTCCTTGCGAGATCCTTACGCGCTATCTCAGACTCCAGCTACCAGACTGCGCCTCCAGAACGTAGGTACAACCTACCGCTTTTGCGAACTAAGGCACACTCATTCACGGGTTGTGATTGATCGTTATCGTAGGGCCTCTACCTTTCCTGTCTTTCCGCCTTGCACCTATTCGAGGCGTCCCTTCTACATAGGGTCTGGTTTGGAGCTTCGGTATCCGCGTTGGAGCGCCCAGGATCTCCTCACGCTACCACGGAAAGCTTATAAGGCTGATCGTGGAGACTTCACATTCAGGCCGCTCCTCTTCTAGTTCCCATTATGCAGCTGACATGCAGGACCACGCTCAAGTTAACGTCTATCTCAGAACGATGAATCTCGGCAATCGATCGCTGCACAGTCCTAGTGGCATTCACGAACCGCTCAAGTTCCATATTGCGCTCCAATCTGGCCACTCATGACAGATGGACATCAAGACACAAAACTCCATTCGATTAATCGCGTATCTTGACAAGAATTCGTACAATTTCCCGTCACGATACCCATTCCAAGTACCCTCCAGCTCCACGACCCCAGCCAGCACAAAATCCAGGAGGCCGAATCCACGACCATCGCACTCCTTTCTCCCATAAAAACGTCTAGCAGAGTTTCTGCTTAGTGGCCCAGTTACACATTATAGCCCCAACACAGCTGCAGCACTTGCAAATCTACGCCAGAATAGTCAGCACGTCCGGTCGCCATTCACGCCGATTGCGCAAAAGTCTCATACCTTCTTCGCCTTATCCGCATTGTCCGTCCCATCGATACACTGCATCGTCTGCGCGTTCTGGAACCGGAATTTGTTGTAACAGGCATTGGCGTTGATGACAGAGGCACACTCGTCTGTTTCCACGAGTGCGCGCGTGCATTCGGGGTATGTTTGGGCCAGGGCGGCAGAGAGCCAGAGAGCGATGAGGCTGAGCGGGAGCTTCATGTTGACGTTGACGTTCGGGGATGTTGTCGCGTCACCGAGTCGATGAGAGAGAGGCCAGGTAAATATGTGCTGCCCAACACATCCATGGCTACTGCGCTGTGTAAGTATTTCGGGAGTACGGTGATCGGCGTTTCGCTCGAACTACCGAGAACGTGGCAGTTATTTGGACGCATAGTTTTTCATTAATTGAGGATTCGGCGGTATATGTCCGCCCATACTCTTTCGCGTCCAAGAACAAATGCGGGGTAAAACGATTTGGGGAACCAGGCCTGTATCCCTGCGGTGCTCTAGGCGGCGATATCAACTTCAGCTTGATTGAGTGGACACGAGAGGCGCATTGGGCATCGCTAATTAACGGCAATCAAAATGGGCTGGTTCGGATCTGGAGGTATGCCGCTCGATTAATGAGCAATAAATCTCCAGGCGGTAGTTGTGGATCCGGTAATGATGCATGTCTGCTGTGAGTAGATGCCGTTGCGTGCCAAACACCGACAAGGAGATATACTTCACTCTAGTCTCTTCTGCCCGGCTCCTTTCTCCAACAGCTTTGCCATCGTCATCCTTGAGTCAACACTTGGGAATCGCAAAATGAAGTGGAGCACCTTCGTCACGGCCTTGGGGCTGTTCGCGCCTTCGAGCGCACTGCTTCGATTCGGTTGCGCCCGTTTGACTGTCCAACGCCTGGACCCCTTGGTCAATCCAGGCGTGAACCCGTCGCCGCATCTTCATCAGATCATTGGAGGAGTATGGGCCCCCCTTTCCTTGTACTTCCCTATACGGCTGTAGTAACAACCCACAGAACTCCTTTAACGTGTCGATGGACCCGAAGGCGCATGATCTCGTAAAGGGCTCCACCTGCACGAGCTGTCAATTCACTGAAGGTATTGGAATCCCGCATAACTAGCAAAAGAAGCATGCTGACTTACATACCGACTTCTCCAACTACTGGACCGCCGTCATGTTCTTCAAGGGCAAGAACGGCACTTACAAACGTGTCCCGCAGCGAGCCCAGCAGGGGATGGAGGGTACGCAGGGCGGCATGGTAAGCTCCTCCCCGACACTGGCCAGTACGCCAGCTAATCATGCCCCAGGTCGTCTACTACATGTCGGACGCGCTCTTCGACACGGCGCAGAAGTCAAAAGTCACTGCCTTCAAGCCCGGCTTCCGCATGCTCGTTGGCGACGTGAACTACCGCGACCGCGAGGCAGCCCGCAAGTTCCGCCAACTGACCTACATCTGCATGCAAAACGAGGGCACGCGTGAACCCGAGACACTCACCTTCCCCACGAAGCCTTGCCCTGCCGGAATCATGGCCAACCATCGTTTCCCAACGTGCTGGGACGGTGTGAATCTCGATTCGCCGAACCACCAGGACCATGTTGCGTATCCGGAGTCGGGGACGTTCGAGTCGGGCGGCCCATGTCCCTCTACGCACCCGGTTCGGCTTCCGCAGATCCTACTAGAGACGGTGTGGGATACGAAGGCGTTTAACAACAAGGCGGATTGGCCCGCTGATGGCAGTCAGCCTTTCGTCTGGTCGAGTGGTGATGCCACGGGGTACTCTACGCATGCTGATTACCTGTTTGGCTGGAAGGATGATTCTCTCCAAAAGGCCATGGATGCGCACACCTACGTTTCTGCTCCGAGCCTCAAGACGCAGAGCATTACCGAGCAGAACAAGTGTACCGTTAAGGATATGGTGGGTGAGGATATTGATAGCTGTAAGTCGCACCCCTTCCTTTCTCCGCTCAGGTTCAAGCGGCTAACACTTACATTAACAGGGTTGACTGAGCTGCCCGGTAATGTTATGGTTAACTAAGGAGGATGTGGCAGGTTATTGACAATGGCTGTCCCTTGCTGGTTGCACTTCGTCTAAGACTGCGCGCTTGTAGCCTAGGTGGTTTGATGTTGAGGTAGCTAGTTATCTTTGTTAGCGATTGATTGGTTCTTCTCATGCTCGAGCGTAATGAATGCGTCATGTGAACCAACGGAGTGAATGATCCAGATGACGGAGAGTACCTAGGTAGTGAGAACGTGAATGACGAGTGTCCACGCAAACGGTGAAAGTGCCCAGGTGCTCCTGAACCCCCACATCTCGCTTACGGCAGATCCTTGGCACGCCATCCCCTTTTCGCGCTGGTACAGACAGGGGGCGTCAACTTTCTGAGCGCAGGCATGCTGACACCACCTTTCACATTGACGTCCAGCAGCCTTCAACCGCCGACGATGCCACGATGAGCGAGTCGCAGAAGCTCCTGCATGAGCACCCCGACGACACCGACTCCGAGCCCGAGCAGGAGCACACGCCCAGCCCGCCGCACCAGCTCTCGCCGTCCCCTGCGTCGTCACGGCCGTCCTCCGCCTCCCCCGCGCCCCCGGGCTCCAGACCAAATGGCCACCCAAAGCGGGTGTCGTCTTTTGCTCAGCCGCGTCCCCATGGCACACCCCGGACGCCGAACCGGGTGCGCTTCGATGACGACCCGGTGCGGAGGAGCATGAACTGGGGCGCACGGGGAGCGGAGTGGATAGAGCTAGAGGGCGATGACTATATCGAAGAAGATGGGCTGGGCACGGAAAGGGTACAGCGGCTGCCGCTGCTGACGGGCATTGAGGCGCCGAGCGTGACGGTCGCCGAGGAGGCTTTCGATCCTGAGGAGCACCTGGAGAATGCGAAGCCAAGGAGTGGGACCTGGAGCGCCTTCATGAACATGGCGAACAGCATAATGTGGGTTGGACCAAACACCGCACAATGGTGCTGGCGCAGCGGGAACAAGAAGGCTGACAAATCGCAGAGGCGCGGGCATCATCGGCCAGCCCTACGCATTCCGCAACGCAGGCCTCATTACGGGCACCGTCCTCCTCGTCGCCCTCACAATCACAGTGGACTGGACCATCCGGCTCATTGTGATCAATTCGAAGCTCAGCGGCACAGACTCGTTCCAGGCGACGGTAGAACATTGTTTTGGGAAGTCGGGCCTGGTCGCTATCTCGCTAGCACAATGGCTATTGTACGTGCTGGACCCCTAGACACAGTGAAGGGATGCTGACGGACGCAGCGCTTTTGGAGGCATGGTCGCTTTCTGTGTCATTGTCGGCGACACGATACCGCGGGTCCTTGATGCCCTGTTTCCTTCCCTGTCCGACATGTCGTTCCTCTGGCTCCTGACGAACCGGCGAGCCATCATCATCGCCTTGATTCTCGGCGTCTCATACCCTCTTTCTCTCTACCGAGATATCGCAAAGGCAACTACACCACCGCCCACTGCACCACATAGACTAATGCTCCACAGCTCGCCAAAGCCAGCGGTCTCGCCCTCATAAGCATGACTATCATCATCATCACCGTGATTACCCAGTCTTTCCGCGTGCCTGCTGAATCGCGGGGCAAACTGCGCGGCTCCATAATCATCCACTCGGGCCTATTCGAAGCCATAGGGGTGATATCCTTTGCCTTCGTCTGCCACCACAACAGTCTCCTCATCTACGGCTCCCTCCGCAAGCCCACCATCGACCGCTTCTCGCGCGTTACCCACTACAGCACAGGCATCTCTCTAATTGCCTGCCTTGTCATGGCACTTTTCGGGTACCTTACGTTTGGAGACAAGACGCTGGGGAATGTACTCAACAACTTCCCCAGCGACAACCTCGTGGTCAACATAGCCCGTCTCTGCTTCGGGCTCAACATGCTCACCACCCTACCACTCGAAGCCTTCGTCTGCCGAGAGGTGATGAACAACTACTGGTTCCCCAACGAACCGTACCATCCGAACCGACACATGATTTTCACGACTTCTCTAGTCGTGTCCGCTATGACGCTTTCTCTTCTCACCTGCGATCTGGGTGTTGTATTCGAACTATTTGGAGCCACTTCGGCATGCGCGCTGGCATACATATTACCTCCGCTGTGCTACATCAAGCTCAGCAAAAAGAGTCCGAAGACGTATCTTGCGATGGGCGTTGTGGCATTTGGATGTGCCGTCATGGCAATTTCTGTTTTCAAAACCATGGTCAAGATGGCCAACGGGACGGAGTCTCAGGCTCAGTGTCGTTGATGCTTCCGTGTGTCTTTGCATAGCCGGGCGTTTTGGGCTTTTACATATGAGCGCGAGCATTGGATTAGATGGTGCATTGTGGGTTGTTTTGGAGGACTGTAACATCCAAGGGACCGGCCACAAATACGAGTTTCGCGACCAGGGCGTAGCCTTGGTTGCAGCAAGGAGGTATGATACCGACCACCCCTTTTTGGCGCGATGCATCGCGCTCCAGAGTAATGCATGTGCACCTCCGGGGGAAAGGAGTTCGTCTTGCTAATTGGACCCTGCATCACTCGCGGAGGCAGTCAAAACAAGCTCCCCTAGCTCTGGCGCATTCCATGCGAAAGACCAGGCATGCAACCCAGCATCCTTTAATTCACTATCCCTGTTAATTGAATGTTTTAAGACAGAGAATGTCGTACTCGTTTCTGACGACGGGGCTTTGCGCTGGTGACCTCACTGTCGCGGTGTGTGAGGTGCTGCCGTCGCTGATCGCTGACGTCACACGCTTCCGCGATCCTGCTTTCCCGGCTAGCACACGGCCCATGCCATGCATATAAACACCAAACGACGAGCTCTCGTCCTTCTCCTCCAACTCACCGCTCAACTTCCGACACACAGACGATATTCAACCCGTTCCCACTCTTCCAAACTCAAACTCCACTTCAACAACCATCAACATGCCTCTCTTCGGCGGCTCCAAGGAGACTACTACTTCCCCTCCCCCAACCACCACCACGAGCACCTCTCCACCTGCCCGTCATCGCTCTCTCTTCAATCGCCGACGTTCGTCGTCTCCCGTGACTACTACCACCGCGACCTCCCCGAAGCGTCACTCGGGTTTCCTGCACAAGTCCGGCAGCGAGGATGCGAGCATCATAGCCGCACGGGAGCGTGTTATGTCGGCCGAGGCTGCCGAGCGCGATGCTGATCGTGCGCTTTTCGCTGCTCGTGCTGCTGTGAGGGAGGCTAGGGATCATGTTAAGAGGCTGGAGAGGGAGGCGGCTGAGGAGTAAGTACCCCTATTGCTGGGTGGTCTTCCCGATTGGGAAGTACATGAGTGATGTCATTGAGAAGGGATGCAGTGAATGTGTGCTTACGATGAATAGGGCTCGTCTTGCGAAGATCAAGCAGAACCAGGCTAAGGCTATTGGCAAGCGTGGAAAGATGCTTGGTCGTAAGTTTGCCTTTGCTTCTGGGTGAGATCGACTGTGTGACTGACTTTTGCAGGCTACGACCACGCTTAAGTGTTCACAATCCACGATGCTACCTTGAATCTTCGCTATTGTAGCGGATGACCTATGGTTGCTGATGTCTCTTCCATGGAGTGTATCATCACGACATCTCTTTCCAATCTGTACGATTACTGGTGGTGTATTATATCGACGGTACCAAGCGAGGAGTTCTTTGCTGCGTTACCGGACGACTAACAGTTCAATACCCGACATGTTTCTTTTCTTCCTTTGTTCGAGCTTGTAGAGGGTTGCTGAGGCGCGAATGGGACGATGGCCTCGACTTCATGTCAGTGCGGCATCTTCAATCAAGTACTTTGAGAAAAGTATTCAGAGCTGTCCCTCGAGTATATACCATAGCGTAGTGGAGTGTAATAAACGTCTTCTTTACATCCTGACTTCCTCCCTACGGATGTTAATTCTTGTCTACCTACGCCGCCCGTGCCGCATCCTATCTCACTCCCACCCGCTCCACCCCCTTCGCAAAGACACAACAAAACCCCTTCCATTCCCCACCCATACCATCCCACTATCCATCCATACCCGCCCACCATGCCCTTCCTCCTCCAAGCCGTCACCTCCCCCTCCGCCTTCAACGCCATCTGGCCCATGCACTTCGCCGCCTTCCGCGGCCCCTACAACCCCTTCTCCAAGTTCTTCAACCCCGTGCACACGACCCTCGACGCCGCCATCGCGGTCTCTAAAGCACGGCACGTCAGGATGTAGGCGGAGGATGCCGCGTGTCACTGGGCTAGGGTCGTTGAGACGGAGACGGAGACGGTGGTGGGCGCGGTGTGCTGGAAAGTTAATGCTGGCGCTGGCGCTGGAGGGGGCGGGGAGGGAGAGGGAATGGGTGGAAAAGGAAGGGGAGAGGGGTTTAACTGGCATGTAGACGGGTCGGAAGAGAGGCTGTTCGCCGAGAAACTCATCGGCGGGATTAAGACTTTCGTCGCTGCGCGCGTGGCGCGGCCGTATGTTCAGCTCGACCAGCTGGTCGTGCATCCTAGCTTTCGTCGTCGCGGTGTGGGGCGTACGCTGGTTGAGCATGTTACTGCGCGGGCGGAGGAGCTGGGTGTGCAGACGGTTGTTGTGAGTGTGCCGTTTGCGGTGGGGATGTATGAAGGGTGTGGGTTTGAGGGTTTGGGGAGGGTGGAGATTGATTTTTTGGGTGGTGGAGAGGAGGAAGGGAGGACGGAGAAGTGGGAGAGCTGGGTGAGGGAGTGGGAGGAGGGCGGGTTGGTGGTTATGCGGAGGGGGGACTGCGGGAGGAGATGAGTAGGGGAGAGATAGGGGATATGGATGGGAGAGAAGGCGGAGAAGTGGAAGTTTGTGGTTTGCTGACGAAATTCTTCTTTTTAGTTGTTTGAGCTATATCTGCTTTGATAGGTCTGCAAGCCTCAGCTTATGACTTGTTTGCTTGATAGTGTTTGATACCGTTGTGTGAAATAGCCGCAGTTCACTTTCCATGAATTCACTATGTCATTCCATATTCGGCGACCACATTACATATTAATTGAATTTCTTGATCACGTCGGAAGGAGAGCATAGAATCCACGCAACCCTCATTATATGGTTTGCAAACTCGAATCCCAAGCCCTTGGCCGATTCCTTTCGCCGGGACAACGCGCACGCAATGCCTACATTTGAGACACTCAAGGATTTCTGGGAGAAGATTTCTGCTAACTGGACGCCTTTCTCATTGGGTACTCAGCCATACCTCGTTCCTTTACATGAGGATAGGGTACCGCATAGTCATCACCGCATTTCAGAAGGCGAACCCCTTCTGCCAGATCGTCATCGTGCGCCACTTCAGGAAATCCCAGAGGACAGCTTCCTTGAAGTGGAGGGAAGTGAAGACAGTGGAAGAGACTCGCTGAGCAACGTGGCTGGCTTATCAGTTAATGCAGCAAACGCTCTCGCAGTCAACTCCGCGAACGAAACAACGTATTTGCCCTCTCGCACCACGATTAGCGCAGACTCTATCATCGCTCAACATCATCACCCTGCCCCGCGAAACCTGATGGGCAACTCGTCAACGAAATACGGCTCGAGTGCGAAATACGCCGCACGTTCGACACCAGCACCGCTCCTCTTTCAGCACGCCAGCAAGCTGACGAACAAACGCCCGCTCAAAGTGGACTTACATGGCCACGTCGGTGGAAAGCCTGCAGGTAAAGCGTCTGCAGACACTGGATTGAGTGCTGCGACTGCCTACGGCATCATATGGAAGCAACCTAGACCACATCTCGCGCAAGCCATGAAGCGGCGCTACGCGCATACGGAAGGATATCGCACCTCCCAAGCTCAACATCGCCATAGTCCCCTCCAATCGAACCGTCCCGCTCCGCCCAGCAGAACCATAACCGCAATCCGCCATACAAACACCGACACCGCATCCGCCGCATCACTTCAGTCATCGCCAACGCCCAGTCTCTGCGAAACCGACACCTCAACCCCGACCCCGACCACACGCGCCGCCCGCGCAGCCCTGGCCCGCATAATGACGCGCCAGCTCTCCCACGAACGCGCGCTAGGCATATCCTACACCGCACCACCACCACTGGGCATAAGTCCCGCGCCCGAGCCCAACGACGCCTTCGCCACCCTCTCCGAGCTTGAAGCAGCGCGCGCCCACGACTTTAGCGAGCATCATCGCCTAATACTGCATCACGCTCCACCTATGCCTGAGCCGGACTCAGCACCGCCTTCCTCGTCTTCGTATGCTTCGGATAGTAGTAATAGCGAGGACGGGCCCGTAGTGTTTCGTGGGAGGCCGAGGCATCGGCAGCGGCGGTGGGACCTTGGACCGGGGTATAGGGATAGGAGGTGGTGGGAGTTTGACTTTGACGAGTGGAATGCGTGGATTGGGGTTTGGTTGGTGGGTGTGTTTGTGGGGATTGTGCTTGTTGCTGCGGGGGTTGCGGTGTGGATCTTGATGAATTAGTAGGAAGTAGAGCAGGCGGGTAGGTTGTCTGGATAAAGGGAGGGTGTTCGAGAGAATCGAAGGTGTGGAGGTGTAAGACTTGGACTACCTACCTAGTCATGAAAAAAGGTTATGCAAGCTTTTCTCTTAAACTCCATGCCCTGCCGCGTGCAGCGCCAATGCAGTGGAAGCCATCAGGCTCTCATTGCTCACTCCCAAGATAGACGCGGATATGTGGCTTGATCCACCTCCGTTCCGCCAACCCTAGTGCCTCCAGAATCTTGTCAAGCGGCCCAGGAATAGTAGGATCATACCCCATAATCCCCGGCGTTTGCGGCCTGAAATACACCTCAATCTGCCTCGAGGAGAAGTCCCTCTGTCCCCACGTAAAGAACGCCAATTTCTCAATATTCGTCCCCAAATGCTCTTTCCAGGCCTTCGCGTGGTCTTTAAACAGCCAGTTCATATCTTCAGAGAGTCGAGCGTAGCCTCTTGTATTAACAAAGTGGAACTCGAGTTGAGGAGCCCGGTACAGACGCTGGAGAAGAGGGACAAGATTCCCGTCGGAGACTTCATCCACGTCGATGCAGATCTCGCCGACGAGCTGCTGCGCGGAAGAAGCGAGGGATTGGCCGGCGCGGACGGGGTAGAACGTGACGACATAGGTGAGCGCGTTTTTGTACGCGAGGTGCATTGGCGTGCGGAGGTACAGCGGGCGGAATTCGTCGCGGATTTGGCGGCACACGTGTAGCAGGTGGAAGTACTGGAGCTTTGGGTGAGGGCCCGGTGCATCGTCGGCTACTTTCTTCGCGTTTGCGTATTCGGCGAGAGCGGGGGCCCGCCTCCCCGGGCGGCTGCCGCCTTTAGTGAGGCAGAGAGCCGGGTCTTCGTTGGCTGCGAAACTGGCTAGTGCGTGTTCGTAGATGCGATTGCGCAGTTCTTAAGAGTTAGAATTCGAAGCCCTGATGTTGGTGATGGTGGTACGTACCGCCCGGGAGGTTGAGCAGCGGCGATACCTGCGTTCCCTTTGGGGAAGTTGGGATGCTGCTCATCGTGCGGCTCTTGGTATGATGAACTGGGGGCCGATATTGAAGACCACTTCCTCTAAGGGGGCGAGGGGATAATCCGTATATTCATTTCGCAGCGGACGAGCCTATGGCGCCTGACGATGATTAAGTTGTTGATGGGGAAAGTAAAGGAAGAAGGGCAGGCGTTGAGGCTCGAGGTTGCCTAGAAGCTTACATAATAAGCGCATCGCCCGAATAAGTAGACGTATATTTGTGTATATCTAGAGAACTGAAAAGTATGCAGCCATTGAATGCATTGGTATAACGCGTAATCTAAGAAATAGATAACGGACGTTATGCTTCGGACTCTGAGTGGATCGAAATCTTACCACGTGACTGCGCGCTAGTGCTCAGCCCCGCGACGCGATCCTCCGCATCGCCCGCGCACTTCTCGCCGTCGTCTACATCCCCCTTACGCTTCACCACCGTCCTCGTAACCAACCTTTTCCTAATATATGACCATATTCATCGGACCTCCCGGGTTCGTGGAAGCAACTACCTAGGTATCCAAGGGTAGAAAGATGTACGTGCTAGAAACCTCGCCCCAGTATGGCGCGTTTACTCATCAAACAAGGACACGAACGCCCAAGCGCAACCCAAACGACAGCAATGCCAACCCTCGCCCCTCGAAGATCGGCAAGCGCGAGGCTGTCGGACTAGGTATACGCCTAGATACGTGCGGCGGAGAAAAGCGGCAGATCCGGCTATCCTTCCTCACACTTCCAGGCGGTACGTGCATCTCCTGAACAAACAATTCGCAGATCGCGCTTCTAACGCCACGCCGCAAAAGAGCTGCGTAACACGATATACGAATACATGCTGGCCCAGGACGACAAGACCCACGTGTCCCTCTACTACGACCCGTCCGGCCGCCGTCGCACCCTGCGCGGCGCACGCCGCACGGCGGAAAAAAGCGGACGGCAATACTTCGCCCTCACCCAAGCATGCCGCCTCATTCGCTCTGAGTTCCGCCCCTTATGGCTCGCGACACGACGCGTCACGCTGCCCTTGCTCTTCATCAACGAGTATCTTGACGCTTTCACGCTGCCCAACGCGCCTGCGGAGAACCAGGTAGGCGACATCCGCATCTTGCATTCGCAATTCCCGCCGGGCAAGTCCGTGGACCTGCTTCCTCTGCTCAAGATCTGGGGGCGCTCGAGTTTCCAGGTGGAGTTGACGGACGGGATTCCCTCTGCGATGAAGATGCTGTGCTACACGTACGGCGGCTGGGATCATCTCGTTGAGGGAGGAGAGGTGTTGAAATTGTTGCTTACTACGCCTGCTGAGGAGGAGACGTCGCATCAAGAGGCTGAGGACATTCTTATTGTGAAGATTAGCAATGAATTGGGGTGCGTGTGGGCAAGTGGCAAGCGGATGCCGGATTCGCTGGGGGTGATGCCTCGGCTGGGACGCACGGCTGTCTACTTTTCGAGCGATGCCTGGAAGGCTGGGGAGCTTAGGTGTTACATGAGGTAGAGAGAAGATCTTTTACCAGTGATGTTATGAATGGTCGTACTTGGGGTGTATCCGTCTCGGTACGTTTCTATTAGCAAAGTTCCGCATGCTAAAGAGAAATACATTCGATCACATCTTGACACAGTTACGCAACGCGAGCAGCATACCCATCATCATCCGTTTTACTGGATAGCCTGAATTTTTGTGCGCCGTTGCATGAACGAAGTCGACGTCTGCCGTGCCTGGCACCCGCTCCATCGCCCGACACACGGACGTTCCATCAAGCATCGTAACCATAATATACCCGGCTATTACCTGCACACGATCCAGACTCATCCTAATACACGTGCATTGCGGGGAAATTAATATCGGCAAGTTGCGATCTTCGGCAGTGTCGCAGCATTTCGCGTGGGAAGGCGCATCGATCCCGGTGGCGTTAGAAAATATGCACCCCTGATGGAATAATTGCTCGCCTGGGAGACCTATGAGGAGAGGGGCGCAATAGGATGCAATACTGTTCCCTATACACCCTCCTGTATCGCAATATTGGGCTTGCGCAATGGAGAAGATTTTTGGGGATTTGGTTTCTCCGGGGTGCCTATAAGATGCGACGGGATCGGAGGGCTGCCCTGGCATTAGCGATCAACATTAAACAGATCTTTCCTCCAGAACCAGCGCGATCCTGTATCGCTACTAAAAGCCGCTGCGATGATCGTCTCCACGACCGCACTCCTGGGCGCCCTCGCCCTCCTCCTCGCCCTTTCCCAAGCCGCCCCGGCCGGCTCAAAACACACCGTCTACCTCGCGACCTGCGTCCCCGAGGACTGCCCAATCGGCCTCTGCGACCCCGAAGACTTCAATCTCATAGCCGCCGGCTATTTCCGCAATGGCCCTCCCACATCCACCTACACAGCCCCAACGGCCCTCGGCACGCTCTCGGGATTCTCGTCCTCCTGGGAAGGTACGAAGCGCAGCGTGCGTCTGGGCACCGACGGCACCTTTACGAGCAACATAAGCGCGGCAGCGAAGACAGCTGCGAAGGGAGATATCGCGGGGGATGGGACGTTGGCTGGCGGATCACTGATCGGGGACAGTAGCGAGCCGTTTATCTGCTTTAAGGATGGGAGCACAAAGTTCAGGGCCACGCATGATCTGGATGATTATACCTGTACGGCAGCGTATTATTGTCCGAGTGTTGACGTCGGCACGTCGTAGTGGGTTGGTGAGGATGGAAAATGATCCTATCCGCTAGGGTGTACTGTACGAACATTGTGGTGTGAGGGGTGCGAAACCGAACTCAAGTTTTCGTTTATAGTCGTCCAAGCTCAGGGAGAAGACATGTGCTTCATCTCGATCTCCTCATCTTCAACAATCTCAATACCCCACCTCATTGCTCCGTCCCGGGACCTAAACCATCCCAGTTTAGTCTTCATCTTATCATCGTTCATTAACTCTTCGATTCCTCTCTCCCTTACCATCTTCAACAGCTTCTCGCTACCAGCAATCAGTACCAAAACATCAGCGAGTGAGTTCACATTCCGCCGCAAGTCGCCAAAGTACCACCTCTGCAGCGCCGCCACAATGGCTGTTGTGACCGTGAGCCAGGCCAAGAGGCAAATGCTGACCCAAAAGGAGACCGTGTCCATGTGGAGAACCTTGGTACGCGTGGACGAGGAGGCCTGAGTAGTGCGCTGCGTGTTCCGTGGCGGTAGGTCTGAAATCCTAACGACCGGTTTTCCGCCAGGAGCATACTCCTGTATTGTGCCGTTGACAGGGGAACCAACATCTTTCAAGCTCGCGCCAATAGGCTGGTAAGCCCAGCCGCCCGTCTCTAGCGAGACGCTTTGCGATACGTAATGTTGAAAGAAAGTCGTGAAGACTTTCTGCGTGTGTTGGAGGAGCGCGTCCCGATCAAGTAATGCGCTTGCGTCCCTTCCGACCTGAACGTAGGAGGCGTAGGACATAAAGTCGAGATTCAAGCCCGTTTCATTATTCCGGATGTTGAATGCATTCTCTTCTAGATCTTCTACCGTACTTCGTGAGGGCCATATGATGGTCTGTGATAGCGAGCCGAGACGCGAGGCCCGCAGGAGGGAATTTAGGAAGAGAACGCCGTAACTATTGTGAGGTTTAGCTAGCAATAATTGCGCAAAAGATGGCGATAGACGTACCTGGCCGTTAAATTTTGCCATGCTGCATCCGCAACAGCAACACGATACTCGTACCGCGGGCCCTCAGGGTCAGTCAGATTTCGAACTACAAACACATCGGACCAAGCCGCATCGTCGGGGACTGCATCTTTCAGTATGCAATACCCGAGGATGCTCCCTGACTGCTTATCAATTGTAACCTCAGCGTCCGATGTCTCGATGATGGGCATGCAATTCAGAGCTTGTAGCTGTGGCGTTTGAGAAAACACCAGGGGCATATGCGAAAGACCGATGGCACCCCCCTTGCCGTATGCCCATTTGGCCGTGAAGTTCCCATTCGTACCAGCTATCGAGTAGATCATTGGCTCCTGCATAAAGTTTCCACTCCAATAGCCCGCAGCGATCGGGGCCGCGTAATCTTCGGCTGGGACGGCGTCGGTTTGGTTGGAGCAACAAGCCAGATCGTTTCCGTCTGGCGCGAAACCGGTATAGTGGTCACTTTCTGACCACATATCTGGCGCGAGCACGGTGAATTCGGAGGCATGTCCAGGCACAATATCGTTGTAGTTCCCCTGGCTTGACCAGAGACTGCTATTGCGGGTGTCCACTGGACTGCATTCTAACCGACCACGTATCGCGGGGGTTGTAAGGGTAACGTTAATGGTAGGATAGTAGACTGCTCCGGCGCCCGTATCTAATTGAGTGTTATTTGTGAGGTGCGATAAGTCGACTGGAACAAAACTCCAGCCGTCCTTGCTCCACGATGGGTCAGATCCGTTCATTGTGGTTTGGATAACGGCAGAGTACATCCAGTTTGTAGAGAGGTTTGTGAAAAGGTCCTGCAGGGTGTCTCCGACGTATGGCACACCATTAGCGATGACCCACTCGTCAAAATCTGGGGGATACGTGGTGAGTACTTGTCGAAGATAAGGTGTCTGGCGAAGCTCAAGCGTTCTCTGAACATCGACCGGCTTGCTGACGACCCCCATGCCTTGCTCGAATAGAGCAGACATCGAAATGATAACTTTAGGATGGTATGTTAATCGCTTCTGTGACGAGAGAACGGAGGGGACTTACGCGCTTGCGATACCAGACTTCCAAATGTTACTAGAGACAACAGCCAATGCCTATTGATTGCCGCTTTGACGGTCGCCCATAACCAATACGAAGACTGATAAGAAAGCCCAGGCCCAGAACGAGTTGCTGTTGGAGATTTTGACATAGATGCATAGGGCTGCAAAGACCGGAACGTCTTGTCCAGTCCGTCCCACCAGAAACCCACGGCTGCGGCCAAAACAGTGGGGATGATGGAGAAGGGTGCAAAATCTCCCAGCTGGCCCAGCGCCTCGAGTTCAACTCGATAAGTGAACAAAGCCTGGTGCAGGCTCGATTTGTTTGCGAATGTGCGTATGACCACGATGGTAGCCAGAAGAATGACGAGATATGCCGCGAGACCCAAAAGGGTTCGAAGCTTCAACATGAAAGGTGTTCTTTGCGGATCTGGAGCCGTGCTGCTGAGTTTCAAGTCTGGATCAGGTCAGAAGCAAGCGTGTACATCTACGGTGGAAGCTCACCTAGAAGCCAGGTCTGGCCGGGTTCACAAATCTCATGAAGGCGGCCGGGCGACGTTGCGTACTGTCTATCTTCCAGCGCTAATGTAATCTCACTCTTGAACGTCTCATGGAGCTCCTCCAAAGGAGACAGAACCTCATTATTGGATGCGACGACCGCCGCAGTCCCGAGGACAGTGGCTGGGTCGTGGGCGAGATTCAGCGGACGTTTCCGTATGCGAGATGTCCACGTGACAAACAGCAGCATGAAGAATGATATGAAGAAGAGCGCCGCAAGGACATAGGCCGCTTGGAAACTCACGAATACTCGGCTCTCGAGCGCTGTTTTCGTTCCCAACACGCTCTCATAGTCTGACGCCCCTGCAGCGCTAAGCGAGGTCCTCAAGATCTCGCCGAAGAATCGTTTTCTTATCCTCGCGGCCTTCTCGGGAAGACTAGCGTCAAGTTGCATCTCGGTCAAATTGAAGCCGTATTGCGTGGCTAGGAGAGCGGCCACTCCACCATAATCGTATGGAGAGAGGTAAGGCTCGAAGGAGGCTGGCGTTGGTATGTATGTGAACAATTCAGGATCGGTGTATAGTTGCAGGAGCTGAGAGTGATTAAACAGCGTTTCGGGAACCACCTGCTTCGCTTGGAGGAACCGCTCGGTGTCGAAGTTAACAGTGAAGCCGGCACTGGAGACAGCCGCCTCAACAGGTATGGTGGCCATGGTATGGTCGGATGAGCAAGCATAACCAGTGACCGTAAGGTTAGACAAGAATCCACCCGTCGCGTTCTTCAACCAGGCCGTACTAAGGATGATAGCTTCATCGCCGCATTTCTCATTATGCGTGACTTGGAAGCCAGAGTATGGCACGTCGCCGTAGAAACCACTCCTACTCGCGAAGTGGTCAATATCCGACCAAGAAACGACTACATACCAAGAGTAAATATCACTGGATTTGAAGGTCAGATTATATTGGCAACCCTCGGTAGACTCTAACCGGATGGAGGCCAGGAATTCGTCCACGGATAGAAAGGACTGGTGACCAGTAGGCGCAAAGCCAGTCGCTGCCAAGTCCAGTTGCGAACACTTGAAGTTGTTTCGGAATACTGTCGTCTCAGCTTCCCAAGTTTGGGGCATCGGCGCTGATTGGCGGTCCCAAGGACTTGGGGCACTCCCAGTGGGCCAAAAAGGAAGGATCGCGTAGTCATCGGAGAGCCAAGGTGAGGTCGACACATTTTGCAGCAGCGCGCCTGTTGCCCGAAAGTAGGTGTCCCGCTCTGCGAATGGCGACATGGGAGAGTCCTTCGCCGCAACGAGTCGGATCATCTCGACCGATCTCGGCACACTCACTTCGTCGATTCCGAGAAGTGCTGATGATATAGGAGAGATCGTGAGAAATGCCAGGACATTAACAGCATAAGCCAAAATAATGACCCAGCTCCGTCTACCGCCATTCTTTTGCTTGTCAAAGCCATGAGCGAGCGTGGTCCACCATTCTCTTGGCGTCTCCAGAATCGTTCTTGAAGCCTTGGGTATGCTGTCACTGGGCCTCGCTAGCCGCGCAAAGGGCTCAGTGCGCCTGATATCGTCGAAAAGCATCGCTGTCAACTGCGTGTAGAGAACAGCAACAAGAGTGGGGGCGAATTTCCACCCGAATATGGCTGAAGTTTCAGGACTGAGACCATGATTCTTGTCGGAATACCATTGGAGGAGCAAAACAACAAACCCAAGCACCACCGAAACAGTCGTGGGTACCCAGACGAAGTACGCTCGCAGGGTATATGGGAGCCAGGTTGCGTCTGAGGCTGTTAGCGAAGGAAACTCGTTTGACTGGCCATAGCGCACCGATGGAATCTGTGCTTGCTTGGCTTATCAACTGCTCTCTAGAAGTTGATGGACCCCTTGAAGTTTTGACATCGAGGAAAATCGGAGATATGGGAGAAATTTCGCAAGTCGTGGTTGACTTCGACTCTGAGTGTCCGGCCGCCAGGATATGGGAGATCGGCTCAAAGGATTTTCCCTCAAATTCCACGGGTCCATAGCGGCCTCGCTTACCGGAGCTGTCCATGTCAGCGGCGCATTGGGAACAGTATGAAGCAGAGGGTTAACATCCTTTCTACCGACTACGGACGAGGGTAGAAGTTCGTTAAAGTTACTGTTGATCCGAGGAGGGTTGGCTTTGAATACAGGCTTGCAGATGTACTAGAGCACAGCCCCTGAGCTCCCTTGTCGATAACCAGACTAGCCACACCAATCGCCCCAGCTCTTGTGATCAACCCAATCGGAAAAATACTAAAATTAAATATCGATAGATTACACCATGCATTACCTTCCGGATTCAGAGCTATAAGTGCCTGGCCAGCCTTCGATTAACTAGTCGCTCCCGTCGGTGCCCGGAATTTTTCGGGGGACTTGTGGGGGCGGCTTTGAGAGGAACACGGCTGGAAAAGCGGGAATAAGAAGAAGCAATTCTTTTGTCATTTTGTAACGAATGGAGCGGCTCACAGCGAACGATGAGTTGGAATTGTTGGCGGCCTCACTGGCGTCGTGTGGGAAACGGTGAAAATTGAAAAGGGCGCTAGAGAGCCGCCAAGAGTACCAGGCTAACTTTAATCTAGTGGACTTGGCACACAAGAACAATCACACTGCCGTGACTCACTCAGAGACTCAACCCCAAAACTCGCCAACCTCGCGACATTAAATTGTCGAGGAAAAGATAAAAGAGAATAATGCTGGATCTCGCAATGTATCGTTTACTCCACGGCGAGCGACGAGACTCGATGGAAGACTCGTGTGGAGGAAAGCACGCCGAGATGCCCAGGCAACGATGGTAACGGGGATGGGATCCTTCAAACATGTGCTGCGTCGTCTACGGCGGCCTTTCTAGTTCGATACGAAGGATTTACTGGGCTTCGAGATCTAACATTTCGGATCATCGTAAAGAATCCACAGCTCCCGCCCGCGCTCATCTATTCACAGCAGTGCCATTACCCATAGACGGACCCGTGGTCGGCTCCTGATAGCCGTTTGCTTCAAGTGCCCAATCTGGAATCGCTTTGCAAGGCACGCATCCTGGCCAGTAGTACTCAGGTACTCTCCCGCTCACTGGATTCCGATACTGCCACCACATCCTCTGAATCTCAGGCCACTCAATATACCTCCCACTCCCTCCACGGAACGTGCTCTCCCTATCCCCCACAGCTGCAATCGATAAGTCTGGCGGATACTTCTTCGTCCACGAAGCCGGTTCGGGATCGGGCGCGCTCTCGTTGCGTGGCTTCACATCGGACCAGCCACCTTCCCACGACGAGGATTGCCAGTAAAACTCGTCGATCGTTACGCTCCAGAGCCTCCACTTCCCGTCTTCGAGGACCATCTGGTCGTGGTAGATGGCGCTGTTAAAGCTGCCGGACTTGTTGACAGCGGTGGATGGTTGCAAGAGCCGAGCACGGAGAGTCGCCGAACGACCGTCTTCAGAGACGAGAACGACTGGCTGTGGTCGCCAGTGGAAAGAGATGCCGGAACGGAGTGCAGAGCGGTTGGTACCGTAGGAAGCGAAACATGCCTGGGCGACGCGCTCGGGAGTAATGAAGAAGCCTGCGAACGGCGATGCTTTGTGGCCGCGTTTGGCAAAGAGCGCGCCCATCCGAGCGCAGTCGATATCGTCAAGGAAGTAGCCGTAAGCGTGCGATTGGTTTTCAGCGCCGTCGTAGGCCGCTGCGCGTTGAAGCCGGCGCTGAAGGTCTTCCAGATCCGATCTCGTTACCTTGCCGATACCAACCTGCTTGATAGCCTTTGCTCGCAGGCCAGTGGCGTCGAGGAATGGCGGGATATATGTGTTAGCCGGTTTCAGCCCCCCAGTTCCCCATCCTTTGTAGTAGTCGGCGACAATGAGCGGAGTAGTCTCAATGGTCTGTACTTTCCACAGGCCATCCTCCTTGACAAAGTGGTTGCGGAAAACGTTGAACTCCCAAGAAGCGGTGCGGTTATTGGCATTTCCGATCATCGCGACCTCGGATCCTCGAGCGATAGCTGTCTTTCCATCGGGATGTACATCCACGATCATATCGAAGATCAGGTGGTCGTTGTTGATGCCTTTCGTCAAACCTTCTGGTCCCATGCGCTCCAACGCGCGCCGAACCCCGGCGAGTCCCGTATAATTTGCGCCATTGGTAACGCGAACCGTTGTGTTGGTTGTGTGCAGGTCCACAACATCGGTCCACATCCGCCGATCGACGTAATACCCATGCGCATGCATCAAGTTCCTCACATCGTCTTCATCATTCATCCTAGCGATCCTCCTCTCCAAACCTTCGACCGACACATTCGTCCTCGATGCCTCTCCCACCGCTGGCGGAATCGGTATCCCAGAGTCTTCGGGCGTGAAATGGTACGTAATGACGGGAATACTGCGCCCTCCAACGTTCCTGAATCCAGGAAAATATGGCCCTTCATACATGGCATAGTATCGCAGCAATGATATCCTCCACCCCTCTTCCGTACGTACGTACTCGTTCTCGTAGATGCCACCCTGGATCCTAGTGCCCCCGACGCCGTCGCCTTGGAATCGCAAACCGTTCCAGCGCGTTTTTGCGGTCTGGCCATCCGCCGCCATATTCACCAGCGGGTTCTCCATGACTATGGTGTCGAGCGAACCGGGCTGAATGCCGTCCATCTTTCCGGCGTCGGTGCGCAGCCATGTCTCGACGGCAGCTGGGCCGTGGGCTGTTGCGTTCCCCCACATCAAGGTGCCGTTCGAGGAGAAGAGCGAAGCCATCGAGTTCCACCGACCAAATTGCGCTAGCTGGGCGAAGGAGCGCTGGACGTCCTTGATCTCGCGGATGGATTCCACGCGGGAGACATCACGAGCTAGGGCGTCGAGATTGCTTGCTGCTCGAGCAAGAACCGTTGCTCCGAGCAGCGCAAGCGTCTTCGCTAGCAACATTGTCGTTCCAAATTGTGATTGTCCGGCGACACCCGTTGGGTCGGAATCTCCTGTGAGCGATCAAAGCAGCATGATTACCATACCCTGAGCCTTTTGTATCCCCAGGCTATCTCAACTCCTGTGGATGCCGGGCGCATGAGGCATGGCTTGGTTAATTTGCATATATGAGTCGTCGATGATCCCCCACAGCTGGAGGGATTCGTCCCAACTGCCGACGGCAGGAAGTCGATATGCACATATTAGCCGAAAGAGCATCTTCCAGTGTTGCAAATACCATTCAGTATCCTTGGCACCAGTAGGATGTCGCATGGTATTTGGAGGCTCTCTTTGGGAGCTGGCGCAATGATGGACGGGGCTGTGTTGAGATATACGCACCTTGGGCTCAGAACTGCGCATCCGCAAGCGGAGCCAATCACTGCTTCAGCCCCATCCTCGCGCCAAGGCGGGCCAGGCGGGCTCCCAATCACTTGCGCAAATGTCGCGCAGATATCGATGATCGATGCGGCATCGCAACAGATATGGTGCGCATTAGCTTGAGCAAAGAAAAACAGCTAGTAGGTCCGCTTCCATGGTAGACGCCTACTTGGGCAAATGCTGCGGACGAACGCGTGATTCACACAAGAACCGGCATGGGCTATCACGGTAGCCTCAACAACAAGTCTTGCGTACAGCTCTTCTTCATAGCTATGCAGGTTAACAGTTGGCGTACTGATATCATAGCAGTCTCCCTGATTTAGCGTCAGTCTTAATAACCCCTTGAAGCTCTTCAGGACTACCGATACGCGAAGAACTAGAAGTCCCGATAATTCCTTGAATCCCCTCAGGACAGCAGATACGCTGACGGAGCGTGGACCATTTGTGCCATTTATTGTATCCTCAAGTTGAAGTTGCTGAGCCTGAGGCTCACATGGACTGACTTAGTGTAGCCATGAGAGTCATAATACTGAGCGACTCATAACCTCCGCCACGGCACACCCGCGACATCACTAAAAGTCGCCGTATTTGCGCATGCGCCAAAAGGGCTGGAGAATGAGAAGTCTGGTGTTTGGCGTGGGCGAGATATTGACATTGTAAAAGTGATCGTGGAGGCCTTCAATGGCTGATACGCACCTCGTTGAGACTAGGGATGGACTTCAATAACTCGCCACGCTGGTCACTCATAGGTTGTGACTTGGGCAGTGTATGAGTAGGTGGCAGAATGATTCATACGTGGTATAATATAAAATCGCTCTTGATCTTTGCTACTGCACTCTAGACTTTACAATACAACCTCAAGAACACTACACTATACTTTGCCTACTTCGAAGCACCTCAGAGAACGCTGCCATGTCCGTCGAAAACAAGCAAACTGAGCAACGCACCATAGCGGATGTGGTCAACGAGACCCTTACTCTACTCGCCCAGTGGAAGGAGAAAGCTGGTGCTGAATCCGAGATCAAGTCGCGCATCGAAGATTTGGAGGTGGATATACGAGCCGATGCCAACTTGCTCTATACACTGCCCTCTACAGCCCGCGACAATATTCTTGGCAGAGCTTCGAATCTAAACAAGCGTCTAAAAGACGGGCACTCGAGCATTACCCTAGGAAATGATACCGTGGCGATGGTAGGCGCTGTCGTAATGTTCGCCCAAGAACTGAGGGAGGCATGTCTTCGAAGATCCTTCGGCAGACGGCGGGTGCAGCTATAAGTTCGTTAGCATCACGAAAAGAGTCGGTGAAATGCAAGTTATGCAATAGGAATAAATCCGGAAGACCGGTAAGAGGATTTAGGTTATCCTAACTTAAGATTTACTAAGACTAACTTAAAATTAGGTTAGCGTACCTAAAAGAGTATAACGCTAAATAAAATTTTTAAGTTAGGTTATACTTAAAAGGCTGTTCTCTCTATTCTCTATAAAAACTCTACTAAATATAATATAAATATGTTTAACGTACTTTATAAACAAACGCCCTACTTACTCTACGTAACTTTCTCGCTAGCGCTCGAGAGTCCTCTCGGGCTTAACGCTAAAACCGAGCTTAATGTAAATTTCGCTAACACTGTTAATATATATTTAAAAAAGCCGCCGTTTTTAATATAAATACTTACTAAGAGTAGAAGAATTAAATTTAGCTTATCTTAAAGTATATTTCTATAAAAACTAGCTATAAATTAGCCGCTGTAGCTTATATATTTAACGTTAATTATTATTACCTTCGCTAACGCGTTTAGAGTAGCGAATCGCGCTCTATCTACTCTCTAGTTAACTAATAACTTATAGAGGCCTAGAAGCTTACTCTAGAGCTATATATTAATTACTTAGATTAATTAGAGTAACTATCTTTATTATCTATATAGCGCGCGGCTATAGAAAGTATCTAGAAGGCAACTACTCTACTAGATAATTTAGCGCGTCTCTGTCTACTAGAACGCGACTTTTTCTAGTAATACCTACGCGCTAACCTATATATATAAAAGGTACGCTAGAAGGCGTAGAAGAAGAAGAGAGTTATTACTTAAGAGCGCGACGTAATTAAGAAGTATTTCTTTAATCTAGAGTAGATTATTAGATTAAAATTAATTCTTCTTATAGACACCTAGAATATAGATAAGGCTAGCTTTAGAATTAGTATTAAAGGTAGCTAGAGCGTAGTAACACTCTCTAACGTTAAGATAGCTTAATTACTCTTAGAAACGAATCGCGACTTTATAACTATTGTAGAGGCGATAAACGAAAATAGTAAAGTTATTCTCTTACTTATAATTCTTAAGAGTAGCGTTATACTCTACTATTACGTTACTAAGAGCCTTAATTTAGACCTAAACCTACTTATAAAGGTGTTAGAATTAGGCTATATAAATAATTAGCTAGCTCTTAATTAGCTATGCTATTTTAATAAGTATACTTACTTTTACTAAAAAAGTAAGTAGTAATTACTTATATTTAATAGCTATAACTTCTACTTTACTTAGAAGTTTATAAGTCTTTATTAAACTATAAAAATATAGCTATATAAGCTTCTTTCTTATACGTTATATATACTATAGCCTCTAGATCTTATAGTATTTTCTCTATATAAGTACTAGTATAAGTAGGCTATAGAGGTAGCTATCTAAGAGAGCTATAAGAACTTTAATAAGATTAAATTTCTTTATAAACTTTAAGCTATACGTAAGATAGCTCTTAAAGAAAGTACTATATACTCTATATAGAAAAAAGCTAGTATTTTCTCTATAAATTTAGCTATAGTACTTAATACGCTACCTACTATTAATTATCTAGTAACGCCTTTACTAGAGCCTACGCTAGAGTCTAGCTCTCTACCTATACCTATTACTACTTAAGAAATAGTATAATATATACGTAAGTACCTCTATAGTATAGACCTATATACTAGAGAGTATAGACTCTTAAATTACTAAATTATAAAGCTCTTAAAAGAATTAGTAGCTAACGTAGTAGCGCGTAAAAAGGTAGAGTAGAATCTCTCTACTCTTACTATAGTAGCGTAATACTACTAAAAGCGCTAGTAAAAAGACTAGAAGTATATATAAGCTAGCGGTACTATATATATATATAACGCGCGGCTTTAAGTAGCTATACGCGTTAAGAAAGTAGCTAAAAAGAGTAGAGCGTAGGCTAGAGCTACTAAAAAGATAATAAAAAAAAAGCTCTTAAAGCTTCTCTCTAATATACTCTATAAACAAACGCTTTATATAAATAAACGCTCTAAAAATACTAAGCCTCTACTAAATACTACTATCTTATTTAGATTACTCTAACTTTAAGCTACTTAAAATAAATCTAGATAAGCTATCTAACTTATCTATATTATCTTTAACTATCTAGCACGTTTACGCGTTATACTCTAGCTTACTATAGCGTCTATAGCGTCGCTAAGCTAGCTAGCTATTACGTGCTACTACTTCTTCGCGCTACTTCTTACTCTTATTCTAATTTACAGCCTCTTTTTAAGTAACTAGCTATAAGCTAGCTTTAATTATAAAAGTATTCTCTTTCTAAATCTACTTTCTTTTACGCGAATTACGCTTCTTTTTCTATACGTTAGCTACTTAAAGCTAGGTAACTTTAGACTCTATAAGTACTAGCTAATACGCTATTAGCTTATTACCTTTCTTAAGCTAATTAAGTAACTTAATAATATAAGTTAGTAACAAATTAAGGTAACGTACTTTACTACTAAACGCCTTACACTACTAAACGCTCTACGATTTCTTAGCAAGGAAAATTAACGAAAATTAACAGGTTTTTCTTAAATAACTAAGCGAAACCTTAATATTTTTCTATAAAATTTTAAATATAGATAGAACTATACTATATATACCTACTATAAAAATTGCACTAAGATATATTACGTAATTAAAAATCTATACGTATTTAACTAACTTTTAAGAAAAAAATCTAGTTTATATAAGATAAGTAGTAAGATAGATAGATAACGTACTAAGAAGTAGTAATATAATATATTAGGTAGTACTAGTATATAGTTAAATTCTTATAGAGTAAGAATAGAAGAAGACTAAGCTATATACTAGGCTACTACGTAACTATAGATAGGCTAAGTAGCCTTTAAGAGGTACCTAGCTAGATAAGCGTTATAATAGCTCTCTCTTTTTTATAACGTTATTCTAACGTTACTAAGAGATACTTCTATATATCTAGCTAGGTTCTATTAAGATACTTTTCTTTAAAAGAAAAAAAAAAATAGAGTACCTAGTAACTAAACTTCTAAAAAACTCTCTTTTACGTAGAGTAAAAACGTTAGTTAGAGAAGTTATAGGTAACTCTACTAGCTAAAGCCTATAGGCTTTCTACTACTATTATAATTAGTTCTCTAGAGTTTACTAAGTTATAACTATTTACGTAGTATCTTATAGCTCTAGTCTATAACGTTTATATTTTTTAAGTAGAGTAATAGCGTAGTAGTCTTAGACTATTATAGTAACTATTTATATAGTACCTTATTTATTATATAGAGTAACTACTACTTATAAGCTAGTAATTATTACTTATAAGTAATTTTCTTTTAAATATTTTATTACTATAGTATTAGATTTCTATAGTATTACTATAGCTATATTATAGAGTATACTTTCTAGTAGTTAGTAACTAAAATTAGTAGTAAAAACGTAGAAAATAACTTCTAAATTTACCTTATAGTTTATTATTATAATAATATATTTACTAATAGCGTTTCTCTTATCTTAGTAAGATAGAAAGAAGAGTAGAGGTAATATTAAAAAGTAGTTAGGTATAAAAATTCTAAGTAGCTATAGCCTATTTAGCTTTTACTTTAGAGGTAAGATATTTTACGTATACGTAGTAATAGTAGAGAGCTTTTAGAGTATTATTAGTAAGCTAGTATACTAGGTAGTAAGTATATTAAAAAGTATATAAAAGAGTTATAATACTTCTTAAAGCTACTTTAATAGTCTATTAATCTTCTTATAACTTCTATACTTTTTAGCTATAACCTTAATTATATCTATCTTTATACTTTTAAGTACTTTTAATTATTCTCTACTTTTCTATATTTACGCGCTACTACTATATCTAGAGCCTTAGCTTTTACTTATAAGAGACTAGTATACTAACTACCTTCTCTAATTTATAAACTAGAAGAACTAGTCTATTATAAAGCTATAGTAAATCTATAACTTAGAGTTTTATTTATAGCCTAATATCTATTAGACCTACTCTAGCTACTCTAGTTACTATAAAATATATAACCTAGTAAGTATAATCTATTTCTATTATTTCTAAGAGAGTATTCTATTAACTTTCTAGATAGGTTAAGCTAACCTTTTACTATATATTTAATATTCTTAGCTAGCTTATCTTATACGCGTAGCGTAAGAATGTTATAGGTATTTCTAGTATTAGTTAAGAAAAGAACTAGAGAGTAGTCTAGAACTACACCTTTAGTCTTAATAAGAGTTTAAAAAGCTATTAGGTCTTAGTTAAGAACTAGGTATAGAAGTAGGCTAGTAGTAATAAGGTAGAGTAGTAGCGTTAGCGCGTAGCTTTTACTAAGCGTAACTTTACGCGCTATTAGGTATAGAAAAACTAGTTTCTACTTTTCTTCTAATTTTAAGCTAATATTTATAATAGTATAGGTTAGGTAGAAGTAGATAGTACTTACTAGCTAACTTTATTATTAATTTAGCGTTAGAGCTTTAGTTTACCTATATTAAAAATAGTAATCTAACCTATTCTATAGGTTATAGTAATTATAAGTATTACTAGTACTACTTTAGGTCTAAAATTTCTAAGACTACTATAAAGAGAAAAGAAACTATACCTATTACTCTACGTAAGATCTATAGGCCTTTAATATTATCTCTATTCTCTAGTAGCTATTAACTCTTACTATTACCTTATAATTTAAGAATATTAGTAAGTAGAACGCTACCTTCGCGATAGGTTTCTAAGATATAGAATTTATTACTAGAGCTATAGTATAGTAGTAATAATAAACTTTAATTTATTCTTTTTATAATATATATAATAATTTAATATAACTATTAGACGTGTCTTCTAGCTAGAAACCTTAGTTCTATTAGTTTTTAATTATCTAAGCTATATATAACTTTTAAAAATAGTTCTTTTACTCTATAGAGGTTTACTATAGCGTTTCTATTACTTTACGCTCTTCTTCTAAGATCTTACTAGGTTCTTTCTACTATAGTAGAGCTTTTTAGCATCTAGAGTTTAATTATTTAGAGTCTTCTAGTACTTCTAGAGAACCTCTTTATAGTTATTAAGGTTATTCTCTAGTTTCTACGTAGACTATTTATCTAGCTAGCCTAGCTATTTTATATAGAAATAATACTTTCTATAAATAATCTTATAAGTAAGAATTATCTTAACCTTATATTAATTATTACTAGTAAGCTTAGAGTACTTAACTAGCTCTAGCTAGAAGTAAGTATTCTTATAAGGCTTACTCTACTTTTCTAGTAAGAAGACGTAGAAGATAGAATATAGTTAGGCTATAGATAAAGAGAGATTAAGCTAATATACTAGCTTCTTATATTTCTATTTAATAGTAAAGAGTTCTAAGTACTTTACGTTAAGCTTCTTTAAAAAACGCTTAGTTTTAATATTAGAAGCTTTTAGAATTACTTAATCTCTAATAGTAAAGTATATATTAGTTTACTTAGAATTATACTAAGTTTACTAGTACTCTTATATACTAATTAGTAAAGTATAGATAATACTCTAGTTCTCTATCTACTACTAGAGGTAGATATCTACTCTCTAATATATTACTAGTATCTTTCTATCTACTATTTATACTTCTAGTAGTAGCTATAACTAGTAATTATTAGAAATTCTATTAAACTCTTAAGAGTTAACTCTAAAGGTAATATAAATAGAACTCTACCTATAAGCTAAGTATTTCTTAGAGTTATAAGTATACTCTATAAGTAGTAATAGTTTATACTAGTTATTCTACTAGTAGTTTATATATATATATAGAAATATCTCTAGCTTCTAGTTTTACTACTCTATCTAGCTATTTATTTAAGAATAAAAAGTAGTACTTATATAGTACTCTATTTTTAAATAGTAATAGATATTACTCTAGAACTTACTTATAAAGACTAAGCCTTAATCTATAATTAAGAAGTTTAGTAGCTCTATTTTTATAAAGTACTAAGTAAATAAAAGGTCTACTAATTATTTAGTAGTAATCTTCTTAGTTATAGAAAGGTACTAGATATACTTTATAAAATAGTTAATAAGAACTAGAACTAAGTTATAGAAATTCTCTTAGAAATCTTTTAACTCTAGAAGATCTATAATAAAGTTAAGTAAGAAATTACGCTATAGCTCTATTAGTAGAGAAATTAATTCTAGTATACTCTAAAGCTTATAATAGTATACCTTATTTATCTAGTAAGAGGTATAGTAAGAGACGTACTTTTTTATATTACTATATAAGCTCTTTTAGTAGTACTTATACTATAGAAGATTAATTATTTTATTAACTCTATAATACTTACTAAGAGAGTTATTATAGTTATTTAATAGTAAGATCTACTAAAGAGCTTTATTATTAAGAATTTATACTTTTCTAGCTCTTTAAAGAATACTCTAAAAATTAAGTATTTAGTAAGAGTTACCTTTAGACGTATTCTTTTAAGCTCTTTTTTCTATAAGAAGTACTTTTATATAATAGGCTATATTATATTTCTACGCCTCTTTAAAGTACTTAAAAAAAAGTTCTAGATTATTATAATTAAACGTATAAGTATCTTATAGAGCTACTACTATAAGTTTTTATAATATATAGGTTAGGTAAGTAATATAGTTCTAAAGAAAGATACTTATAATATTAAAACCTTCTAGTTATACTTTAGACTTAACGTTTCTAATAGGTTCTTCTATAAATAGAGAAAAGTAAGTTAAGTAATATAGCGTACTACTTATAACCTAGAGAATAATTCTAGAGAGACCTAATATAGCTTTATTTACGCTACTTATAGAAAGTTAATAAACTCTTAGTAGATTCTTATTACGTAGTACTAGATTATATACTATCTAACTACTAGTATATAGAGCTATAGACTTCTAGAAAGTCTATATCTAGAGTTTATTTTAAAGTATAGAGAGTATAATATTATAAAGTAATTTTACCTCTTCTATCTAAAAGCTATTAGCGTAATTAGATCTCTATAATAGTATATCTACTAGATTTAATACGCCTAGTTTATACTTAATTTTAAAATTAAATTAAGCTAGCTCTTCTACCTAGTAAGCTTACTTAGGCGTAAGCTTCTTTATTATTATAAAGTACTTTAGATTATTATAGTTAGTAAGTACCTAGATTATATCTAGAGAGTACTTAAAATAATATTACTACTCTTTAAAGCTTTCTACTATAGCGTATAGCTTTTTATTATAAGTATACTAGTAGATTTATAGACTAATAAACTTATAACTCTAGAAAGTAATAGGCTTCTAGTATTATTCTATAACCTTTTTAGAGCTCTATAGCTATAGTAGAATTATAGCTATTATAAACTTAGAGACGTTAGTTAGAACTATTACTAGCTTTATAGAGTTAAAGTACTAGAGAATAAAAGTTTTTATAAAGAGCTTTTATAGGTAGAGAAAAGCGTTATATATACTATTAGGCTAACTCTATTTCTTATACTACCTAGTTAGACCTTTTTTATTCTTCTTAGACTTTAACTTCTAAGTAGTCTTATTAGCACCTAGCTAGTTCTAAGGTAGAGACTAGATAAAAACTATATACTCTAGAAGTAGGTATATTATTTCTAAGTAGTTATAAATAAACTATTAGTAAAAGTTTACGAAGCTAAGAAAGACTTAAATATTATAGTAGCTCTTAGGCTCTAGCTATTTCTTAATTATTTATACCTAAATTAGGTCTATAATAACGCCTATAAGTATTATAATAAAGCTAAGAAATTCTACTAACTTTATAAAGAAACTATACTTTAACGCCTTAGCGTATAAACTCTAATTATATAGTCTTTTAAGAACTTTATATATATAGTATTTATAATTATTTTTATTCTCTAAATATATAAGAATATTATCTAAATAAATAACGTAGGTTTAATTTAATAGGCTTTCTAGAGCTTTATAAATATAGAACTAGAAGATAGCTAGTACGTTAGCTAAGCTAAAGAGTATAATAAGGTATTTAAAGTACTTATAATAAGTTTTAAACGTAGTCTTTTACTTATTTCTCTTCTTAATATAGAGCCTATAATAGGCGTTACGTAAGTCTAATTTTATAAAAACCTTAGCTCTTAAGAGTTAGTCTAGTATTTTACTAAGTAGTAAGATAGAGTACTAGTTTTTAACTATAACTTTATTAAGACCTCTATAGTTAATATAGAGTTATAGTATACTATTAGTCTTTAATATAAAAAGTATTAGTATACCTACTAGAGATTTACTATACTAGATCTATTCTTTCTCTAAGGCGTTATTAAGGTATTTCTATAGAATTTCTAACTTACGTCTAGATAAGTTATAGATTAGAAGGTTTAGTAGTAATTTACTATTCTCTAGTTTAATAGCGTAATTATACTATAAATTTAGAGTAATTCTATCTAATATATAAAAGTTAAAGACTTTTAGTTAATTCTAGAGGTATTCTAGAATAAGCGCTTTATTATCTAATAGAATATTCTTCTTACTAGAGTAGCTCTAAGCTACTAGTAGATTACTATTAGAGCTATTATAGTACTTCTACGTAGAAGTTTACGCCTAGCGTAAAGGTTTATCTCTAATTATTATAATAACTCTAGATACTATAGCTTAGAGAAGAAACCTAAGCTCTAGATAATCTCTAATATAGTAGTTTAGATACTTAAGTAGCTTCTACTACTACTAGTAGAGCTATAAAAGTCTATATAAACGCTAGTATTTCTTATTATAAGGCTTATCTTCTCTAGCTACCTATATCTATAAGGTTAATCTATTAGTGTACTATTAGGTTAGTAACGTATTACTAGTAAGAAGAAGGTTTTTCTTCTTATAGGTAAGTCTTCTAACTCTAAAGTTCTAGAGGTAGAGTACGTATACTTTCTTCTCTAGATTAAGGTTCTTAATAAGAGTATTTGCGTTATAAATCTTAAGATATTTATCTATAGTATTTAGATTCTACTATTTAAAAGTTTTATTCTTAAACTAGATCTTTAGGTTAGCTTCTACTAGCTATAAGTAGCCTAAGATAAGGTTATAATCTATAAAATTAGCTACTTAGAAGAGCTATAGACCTATTACTCTTAAGTTACTATAACTATTAGTATAAGTAACTATAAGGTTATAAAAGAATACTAGCTATAGCTAATTATTATTAAAAAACTATACTTATAGCTTTTTTTAACTAGCTTTAGTAAGCTATAGCTCTCTAGTAGTATTTAATTAAATAAGGTTAATCTCTACGCTACTATTATATAGCGCTTAGAGAGTTACTAGGTTACTATTAGGCTCTAAAAGCTAAATAGTAACTATAATCTAGAGGTATTTACTATCTATATAGTAATCTAATAGTAGAGTAGTAAGGTCTACTATTAGAAGTTTCTATTTTCTAACTAATTAGTCTTATAATTATCTTTACTATAGTTTTTCTAGTAACTCTTCTTTCTTATATTAGAATTTATATAGAAAGAGAACGTAACACTCTTAAATTAAAAGAAAGTTATTAACTAGAGAGCTTACTACTTAGAAGCCTATTACCTAGATAGCTTTTAGTTCTACTTCTTAAACTTATTATTCTAAGTAAATAAAGAAGAGGCTACTTATTTTTCTAAACTAGTTAGCTTTTAGGTAAAAGGTTTCTAGAAAGAGTCTAGGTTAGAAGTAGTACTAAGTACTATTTCTATATTATAGACTACGCGTTTAAAGGCTAACTATATAGTAATACTCTTAAGCTATTCTATACGCTATACTTTACACTAAATTTAATTAGAATACTTAGTCTATATAAATAAGATCTTAGCTATATTACTATTAGGTCTTTTAAATAAGTTAAGGTTTAGAAGGGCTAGATAATTAGTTAAATAGTTATAGAAAGTATTAAATAGATTACTTAGACGCTATTTAATATTCTAGAACCTATAGTAGTGCCTAAACTTTATAAGTATAGAGTTCTTTAATAGGTTTTATAGATACTATTATATGTTAGCCTATATTTAAACGTTACTAGCTTTAATTTTATAATCTAAAATATTATAATAGATATTATACTTAACTAGAGTTACTATCTAACGTATATATTAGATAGAATTCTTAGTAGTAAAGTATAGCTCTATTTACTAAGTTATAAGATAGATTTAGTATTTAAGTTATTAAACTATTAGAGCTCTTTTAGGTATACTAAGCTTAGAAGAGTTCTAGAATTAGAGTAGGCTAGTAATTACCTTATAGTAATCTTCTACTAATAGTACTATAGCTACTTTATAGAACCTTTCTAGGCGTGTATTAAACCTAGCTAGAAATATATTATATACTTTCTTAGCTCTTTTAACCTTATAGTCTAGAGTCTTAGTCTTCTAGAGCTTATACTAGTACTTAAAAAGTTTAAGCTTATATACCTAGATAGAATCTAACTAGCTAAGACTAGAAAGATTTTAGGTAGTAGTTAGGCTATAGCTAGTAGCTAGAGCTAAGAGCGCTCTAGCTCTATAAGAGTTTTCTAAAATAGTATAATATAACGCTTTAATATTATCTATACGTTATAAAGAGTTTCTATAATAGAGTAGAATAGAGTCTTTATTCTCTAGAGAGTTTAGTGTTAGAATCTCTTATATTAGTAATTAAGAGCTACTATTATTATAAGAGTTTTCTAGTTAAAGCCTATAGCTAGGCTAGTCTTAGCCTAGTTTAGAGTCTCTAGAATTTCTCTCTTCTAGAGTAATTTTATTATTATTACTCTCTAGTAACTTCTTAAGATAGTCTTATACGTAGTAATATTAAGCTTTACTATAAAGTTATACGTTAACGTTAGAAGTATCTTAGAATATAAATAGGCTAGCGTTAGCTTATAGTATTAGCGTTCTATAGAGAGTATACTTATTACCTTTTTAGCTATTAGCTATTATAATTAATTTTTTAGAGAAGTTAATTACTAGTAGAGTATATTAAAGCTAGCTATCTATCTATATAGAAGTATAAAGAATTTAAATTATAAGATAAGTAGTAAGATAGGTAGATAACGTACTAAGAAGTAGTAATATAATATATTAGATAGTACTAGTATATAGTTAAATTCTTATAGAGTAAGAATAAAAGAAGACTAAGCTATATACTAGGCTACTACGTAACTATAGGCGAGCCGAGTAGCCTTTAAGAGGTATCTAGCTAGATAGGCGTTATAGTTTACTTTTAGTAAGTACTATTATATCTCTATAATAATCTATAAAACTTATAGTATATAGTATCTATAACTTAATAAAGGTTTCTAGAAAGCTTCTATAGTGCTAGCTCTTCTAGGTATAGCGTAATAAGAGATAGAAGTTAAGAAAATATCTTCTCTAGAGTTTTCTCTTCTAACTATATATATATATATATATAGGTAATCTAGCTATATAAACTTATTATTATATAAATTATAGTAGGCTTTAACTATATAGAACTTATTAACTAATA